>NC_051080.1:40615217-41215217 GCF_004664715.2 Peromyscus leucopus | reverse complement strand
CCCATTGCTTGGAGTCTTGGCTAGGGTCACCTTCATAGATTCCTGGGAATTTCCATTGCATGAGGTTTCTAGCTCATCTCTGAGATGCCCCAGATTCCAGTTGTCTCTCCTGTACTTTATCCCTCGATCCTCAACCCCCTCCACTTGAATTTATTCTATTTCCCCCTTCCCAGGGAGGTTCATATGTCCCCCATTTGAGCTTTCATTGTTATTTAGCTTCTCTGGGTCTGTGGATTATCCTTTGGCTATCCTTTACTTTATAGCTAATATCCACTTATAAGTGAGTACATAGCATAGTTCTATCCAGTTGCCTGCAAATTTCATGATATCATTGTTTTTAAAAGCTGAATAAGACTCTATTTTGTAAATGTACCACATTTTCTTAATCCATTCTTCAGTTGAGGGGCATCTAGGTTGTTTCCAGGTTCTGACTATTACAAATAAAGCTGCTATGAGCATAGTTGAACAAGTGTCCTTGTGGTGTGATTGAACATCCTTTGGGTATATGCCCAGGAGTGGTATAGCTGGGTCTTGAGGTAAATTGATTATCAATTTTCTGAGAAACTGCCATATTGATTTCCAAAGTGGCTGTACAAGTTTGCACTCTCACCAGCAATGGAGCAGTGTTTTCCTTGCTCTACATCCTCACCAGGATGAACCATCACTTGTGTTTTTGAACTTAGCCATTCTGACAGGTGTAAGATGGAATCTCAGAGTTGTTTTGATTTGCATTTCCCTGATGGCTAAGGATGATAAGCATTTCTTTAAGTGTTTCTCAGCCATTTGAGATTCCTCTGTTGAGAATTCTCTGTTTAGATCTGTATCCCATTTTTAGATTGGATTATTGGTTTATTGATGTCTAGTTTCTTGAGTTCTTTATATATTTTGGAAAACAGTCCTCTGTCTGATGTGGGGTTGCTGAAGATCTTTCCAGTCTGTACACTGCCGTTTTGTCCTATTGATGGTGTCTTTTGCCTTACAGAAGCTTTTCAGTTTCATGAGGTCCCATTTATTAATTGTTGATCTTCTTGCCTGCCCTCTTGGTGTTCTGTTCAAGAAGTTGTCTCCTGTGCCAATGTGTTCAAGGCTACTTCCCACTTTTTCTTCTATAAGGTTCAGTGTGTCTGGTTTAATGTTGAGGTCTTGGACCCACCTGGACTTGAGTTTTGTGCAGGGTGATTGATAAGGATCTATTTGCATTCTTCTGTATGCCAACATCTACTTAGACCGGCACCATTTGTTGAAGATGCTTTCTTTTTTTTCCATTGAATAATTTTAGTTTCTTTGTAAAAACTCAGGTGTCCATGGGAATGTGTATTTATGTCTGGGTCTTTGATTTAATTTCATTGATTCACCTGTCTGTCTTTATGCCAGTACCATGTGGTTTTTAATACCATAGCTCTGTAGTAGAGCCTGAAATCAGAGACAGTGATACTTTCAGAAATTCTTTTATTGTTCAGGATTGTTTTAGCTATACTGTGTTTCTTGTTTTTTCATAAGAAGTTGAGTTTTGTTTATTTCAAGATGTATAAAGAATTATGTTGAGATTATAATGGAGAGTGCATTGAATCTATAGATTGCTCTTGATGAGATGGCCATTTTTTATTATGTTAATCTTTCTGATCTATGAGCATGGGAGATCTTTCCATCTTCTGATATCTTCTCCAGTTTCTTTCTTCAAAGACATGAAGTTCTTTTCATATCGATCTTTCACTTGTTTGGTTAGAGTTACACCAAGATATTTTATATTATTTGTGGCTATTGTAAAGGGTGTTTTCCTGATTTCTTTCTCAGCCAAATTATCATTTGTATATGGGAGAGCTACCAATTACTTTGAGTTAATCTTGTGTCCAGCCACTTGACTGAAGTGTTTATCAGCTATAGGAGTTTCCTGGTAGAATTTTTGGGGTCACTTATGTAGACTATCATATCATCTGAGAATAATGATATCATGACTTCTTTCTTTCCAGTTTGTATCCCCTTGATTTCCTTTTGTTGTCTTATTGCTTTAGCTAGAATTTCAAGTACTATATTGAAGAGATGTGGAGAGAGTGGATAGCCTTGTCTTGTTCTTGATTTTAGTGGAATCATTTGAGTTTCTCTCCATTAATTTGATGTTGGCTGTTGGCTTGTTGTAGATTGCTTTTATTATGTTTAGGTATGTCCCTTGCATCCCTGACCCCTCCAATATTTTTATCATGAAGGGGTGTTGGATTTTGTCAAAGGCTTTTTTCAAGCATCTAAAGAGATGATGATTTTTTTTAACTTTCTGTTTGTTTACATGGTGGATTACATTGACATAATTATGTATGTTGAACCATCTCTGCATCTCTGGATTGAAGCCAACTTGACCATGGTGGATGATTTTTTTTATTGTGTTTTTGGATTCAGTTTTTGAGTATTGAATATTTTTGCATCAGTGTTCATGAGAGATATTGGTATATAATATCCCTCTATTTGTTGAGTCTTTCTGTGGTTTGGGTATCAGGGTGACTGTGGACTCATAAAAAGAATTCGGCAATGTTTCTTCTGTTTCTATTTTTTGTGGAATAATTTGAGGAGTATTGGTATTAGCTCTCTTTGAAAGTCTGGTAGAATTCTGACTAAAATTATCTATCCTTTTTTGGGGGGGTGGGGAGACTTCTAAAGACTGCTTGTGTGGTGGTATTGTGTTTCCCAAAATATTGTGCACTCGAATAGTATCTGGGGTCAGAGACAGAACAGCCACAATATTAAACATAGAGATTAGGCAGTGGTAGCACACGCCTTTAGTCCTAGCATTCCAGAGGCTGAAATTTGTCTGGATCTCTGTGAGTTCAAGGCCACAAGGATACAGCCAAGCATGGTGACACACGCCTTTAATCCCAGGGAGTGATGGCAGAAAGCAGAAAGGTATATAAGGAGTAAAAACCAGGAACTAGAAGCATTTGGCTGGTTAAGCTTTTAGGCTTCTAGCAGCAGTTCAGCTAAGATTCATTCTGAATGAGGACTCAGAAGCTTCCAGTCTGAGGAGACAGGATCAGCTGAGGAACTGGTGAGGTGAGGTAGCTGTGGCTTGTTCTGCTTCTCTGATCTTCTAGCATTCACCCCAAAAACTGGCCTCAGGTTTGATTTTATTAATAAGAACTTTTAAGATTCCTGTTACATGCTTGTATTTTCTTAGCAATTATAAATCTTTTAAAATTGTTTATCAGATCTTGATTTAACTTTGATAAGTGGTATCTATCGAAAAATTTGTCCATTTCTTTTAGATTTTCCAATTTTGTGGATTACAGATTTTTGAAGTATGACCTAATGATTTCCTCAGTGTCTGTTGTTACATCTCCCCTTTCGTTTCTAATTTTGTTAATTTGGATATTCTCTCTCTGCTTTTTAGTTAGTTTCAATGAGTGTTTGTCTACCTTGTTGATTTTCTCAAAGGAACAACTCTTTGTTTCATTGATTGGATATACGGTTGTCTTTGTTTCCATTTTATTAATTTTAGCACTGAGTTGATTTTTTCCTGATCTCTCCTCCTCTTGGGTATGTTTGCCTCTTTTTGTTTTAGAGGTTTCAGGTGTGCTGTTAAGTTGCTAGTATGGGACCTCTTTAATTTTTTTTATGAAGGCACTCAGTGCTATGAACTTTCCTCTTAGCGCCAATTTCATTGTGTCCCATAAGTCTAGGTGTGTTGTGCATTCATTTTCATTGATTTCTAGGAAGTATAATTTATTTTTTTAATTCCTTTCTTGACCCAGTGGTCATTCAGCAGAGAGTTGTTCAGTTTCCATGAGTTTGTAGGTTTCTGTTGTTTTTATTTTTGTTGAAATCCAGCTTTAAATTCATGGCTGTCTGATAAGATACAGGGGGTTATTTCAATTTTTTTTATATCTGTTGAAACTTGCTTTATGACCAAATATGTGGTCAGTTTTGGAGAAGCTTCTGTGAGGTGCTGAGAAGAAGGTATATTCATTTGCTCGTGGGTGAAATGTTCTGAGTCATAATGCCTGTTGGTTCCATTATCTCTCTGTTTAGTTTCTGCATGGATGACCTGTCAATTGGTGAGAGTGGAGTGTTAGAATCTCCCACTTGTAATGTGTGGGGTTCAATGAGTGATTTAAGCTTTAGTAATGTTTGTTTCACAAATGTTGGTGCCCTTGCATTTGGGGCATAGATATTCAGAATTGAGATGTCATCCTGGTAGATTTTTCCTTTGATGAATATGCAGTGTCCTCCATCTCTTTTGATTAATTTTGGTTGAAAGTCTACTTTGTTAGATATTAGAATGCTATACCAGCTTGCTTCTTGGATCTATTTGCTTGGACCCAAAAATCTTTTTCTAACCCTTTACTCTGAGGTAATGTCTGTCTTTGATGTTGAGCTGTGTTTCTTATATGCAGCAGAAGGATGTTTTTGCATCCATTCTGTTAGCTTGTGTCTTTTTATTGGGGAATTGAGTCTATTCATATTGAGGGATATTAATGATCAATGGTTGTTAATTCCTGATATTTTGTTGTTGTTGTTGTGGTGGTGGTGGTGGTGGTGTGTGTGTGTGTGTGTGTGTTTCCCTTCTTTTGATTGTGTTGATGTAAGATTATTTATTCCCTGCATTTTCATGTGTGTAGTTAACCTACTTAGGATGGAGTTTTCCTTCTAGCACCTTCTGTAGGGTTGAATTTGTAGATAGATGTTGCTTAAATTTGACTTTGTCATGGAATATTTTATTTTCTCCATTTATGGTGATTGAAAGTCTAGGCTGGCACTTGTGGCCTCTTAGATTCTGCAAGATATCTGTCCAGGCCCTTCTGGCTATTAGAGTTTTCATTAAGAAGTTGAGTGCAAATTCTAATATGTCTGCCTTTATGTGTTACTTGGGCTTTTTCCTTGTGGCTTTTAATATTCTTTCTGTGTTCTGTATGTTTGATGTTTTTTTTATTATGTGGCAGGGGGACTTTCTTTTGTGGTCCAATCTATTTGGTGTTCTGAAAGCTTCTTGTGTCTTCATAGGCATCTCCTTCTTTGGGTTAGGAAAGCGTTCTATGATTTTGGTGAAGATAATTTTTGGGCCTTTGATTTGGAAATATTCTCCTTTTTCTATTCCTATTATTGTTAGACTTGGTCTTTTCATAGTGCCCCAGATTTCCTGGATTTTTTTTTCTTTTTTTGGTCAGGAACTTTTTACAGTTGACATTTTGACTGCTGTATCAATTTCTTCTATTGTATCTTCTACACCTGAGATTCTTCCATCTTTTGTATTCTCTTAGTGGTGCTTAAATCTGTTGTTCCTGTTCAAGTACCTAGATTTTTCATTTCCAGAATTTCCTCAGTTTTTTTTATTGCTCCTATTTCCATTTCTTGAACAGGTCTTGAATAGTTTTATTTGTATCCTTCAACTCTTTGTTTTTTCATTAAAGGATTTATTCATTTCTGCCAATTATTTGTTTGTATTTTCATGAATTTCCTTAAGGAATTTATTCACTTCCTCAATCATCATCATAGAGTTGTTTTTAAGGTCTTTTTCTTGTACTTTCATTATGTGGGAATATTCAGGGCTTGTTGTAGAAGGTTATCTGGGTTCTGGTGGTGACATACTGCCTTGGCTGTTGTTTCTTGTGTTCTTACACTGGCCTTTGGATATCTGGGTTTGGGGTCTAGGTACTGATTTCTGAGTTTGTCTTTGTTGAATGGTCACGTGGTTCCTTGATTTCTGTTTACTCTCTGGTCTTTTCTGCGTGACCTGGGCTTCTCCCAGTCTGTTTGGTCTCTGGTAGAGTGGGGTGTCTCCACTCCACTTGGAGGCTGGGGTAAGCCAATGGAGGACACAGTGATAAGGTGGGAAGGGGTGCCAAGATATTGAGAGAGTGCAAGAGTTTGGTGGGCAGGCAGCCTACCTAGACTTCTCCCAGTCTGTATGGATTCTGGTAGAGCATGGAGTCTCCAGGCCAGATGGAAGGTGGGGTGCAACCAGGAGGGTGGGGGACTGGGGATAGGGTGAGCAGAGGCCGAGAGGGTGGAGGAGTTTGGTGGGCAGGCAGCCTACCTAGACCTCTCCCAGTTTTCTTGGTCTCTGGTAGAGCAGGAGGTCTCTGCCCTTGTTGGTGGCTGGGGCACAGCAAGGAGGAGGGAGCTGGTTTGGGGATAGGGTGGGAAGAAGCGAGATATCAAGAAAGTATGGACGTTTGGGGAGAGGACAGCCTGCCTGGACTTTTTCCAGTCTGTAAGGTCTCTGAACTTCCAGCTGCTGCTGAACTAATTCTTAGTAATCTATTGCTAAGGCACAGCATCTCTGTGTACCCCACTGGCTTGGAGCTTCTCTCAATATTCTGTCTCAGCCTCTGAGTGCTGGGACTAAAGATTTATATCACCATAGCTAGCAAATTAACTGCATGTGAAAATAAAAATTTCCAACAAAATTATTTGATTGACCAACGTTAAATTCTTTATACTTTAATTTTGCAACATGATCCAAAGCAAAATGCTGTTTACAAACTTCTCACATTCTATTTTTACCCCCAAAATTTCATTTAAAGTTGTGATATCCAAATAATTTTCTTTGGTGCATCCTATTAACCTTACTCCTTTTCTCCCTTCCTCTGAAAGCAGGCTACTTCTCTAACTTCCTGGCCTGTGATGTTATGGAGTTCAAAACTCCTGGGAAAAGACCTCCAGACTCAGTTTAGACTATAATTAGGCAAATTTATCAAAACCGCTCGCAGGGTTGAAGTCTCTAAGCCAAACCAGAGATGTGCAGTCCAGAGGCAGATGAAGGAAGGTCTTTCTTTCTTTCTTTCTTTCTTTCTTTCTTTCTTTCTTTCTTTCTTTCTTTCTTTCTTTCTTTCTTTCTTTCTTTCTTTCTTTCTTTCTTTCTTTTCACCTTCCTTCCTTCCTTCCTCCTTTCTTTCTTGCTTCTCTTCTCTTCTCCTCTCCTCTCCTCTCCTCTCCTCTCCTCTCCTCTCCTCTCCTCTCCTCTCCTCTCCTCTCCTCTCCTCTCCTCTCCTCTCTTCTCTTCTCTTCTCTTCTCTTCTCTTCTCTTCTCTTCTCTCATATATAACATCCTGACTGGAGTTTCCCTTGTCTCCTCCCTTCCCAGATCTACTTAGGCGAAGTCCTTGAATGTCTGTATAAGCAGCTTGCAAAAGCAAGAATTAGCAGTTTAGTCATATCATAAGGAGCACATAGTCATGGCTGTATATCTGACAGTGGGGGTCAAGGAGTCAGGTTGTAGGGATCTTATCTTCAGAGCTTGAGTCAGAGATAAACAGCTATGAGGTACCAAGATGGATGCCTAGTATAAAATGGAGTTTCTGTAGCCACCACAGTGGTGAGGCTGCTTAAATTGAGTGCCCTTCAGTTTTACTTTTATGACCACATGAAATGGCCCTTTATGGCCAATATCCTTTATTCATCGTGTATTTGTATTGTGTTCACAATATGGTTGGATACTATGAATATGAGACAGGCAGAAAAGGGTACTTCCTCATAGTCAAGTGGTTTGGAGTAGATCAGTTTCACAAGGACTCTTAGCAGAGCAGGAGAAACTTTTGCTGTCACGTGCTACCCCTATATGTCCATAGTTAACCTAATGGGTATTTCAGCATAAGGACCTCTCGGTGTTCCGTCATGTACCAGCATCTGTGAAGCACTTGGGCATTTCATTTGAGCCTTACTGCCACCCAGTGAGGAACCATCCTTTTCCTGGTGACCTTTGAAAGCCAAAACATTCAAGTGATTTGCCCCAATCCCACAGCTCCTTTAGAAGCAGGGCCGAGTTGGAGCCCAGTTTTGATAGTCTGGGATCCTCCCATTTTTTCTGCCTGGTTACAGTGGTGGTTTGCCTATGAGGGGTCCTAAAAATATGCATATTAGAAGCAATTTGGTACTTCTACAGGATTCACTGATGCCCTCAGAGTAGAAAAAAATTATAATAACCTAGGATTAAGTCTAAGGTTTACAGCTGAATTTTAAATTTCATGTTGTGCAACTATTGGTTTAAATATTAAGGCAACTCCACGTAGTTAAAAGGGAGGCTTATTTTGTGGGGTAACTTACAAGTGAAGGGATAGGTAACAGGGTCTGGGAAAGGTGAGGCACAGTCCAGTGGTGTTCTCTGGAGAGCTCTGCTCAGTCTACCTCCAGCGTCCAGGATTCAGAAACCAAGAGAGCCAGCCCATCGGGATCTCAGGTCTTCAGGGGTCCTCTCTTGGCTCTGCCCTGTAGGCGTGACAGTTACCAAAGTCTCACTGGGGGTGGCACTTCCAAGTCAAAGCTGGAATGGCTACCCACTACATGCAACTTGAGTTTTTCTGGTACTTTCCTTCTGGAAATCTCTGGCCTTACTCATTTGTATATGTAGAAGGAGAACTGCAGACCTCAGTGGAGATCTGAAGTGGACAGGGTTCTGATCCCCTCGGTCCCTTCCTTTTAGCTAGTGGATTCCTGAAGTCAGATCTGATACTTGGTGTCTTTCAGGTCCAGCTCCTTGTACAGGCCAAACCTTCTCATTAGCAAAATTCATTCTGTGATGGTTTGAAAGAAAATGGTCCCCATAAGGAGTCACATGATTAGGAGGTGTGGCTTTGTTAGAGTAGATATGGCCTTGTTGGAGGAAATGCGTCACTGTGGGGGTGGGCTCTGAGGTCTCTTATGCTCAAGCTATGTCTATTGTGGCACAGAGTTGCTTCTGTTGCTTGCTCGTCAAGATATAAAAGTATTAGCTCCTTTTCCAGCACCACATCTGCCTGCATACTGCCATGAAGATAATGGACTAAACCTCTGCAACTGTAAGCCAGCCCCAATTAAATGTTTTCCTTTATAAGAGTTGCTGTGGTCATGGTGTCTCTTCACAGCAATAGAAACCCTAACCAAGACAACTCCTGAGTTGTCTCATAATCAAAGTGTCTCCTTTGCTTGTAGCAGTACCCACTACAGGCAGGGAGCATTCTGGTCCAGAAGTGTTCCTTGGTTCACATTGGCAACATTACTTCCTTAGGACCAACAACCCCTTAATTGTGCAGAGTTCCTTAAGCAACAGGGTAAAGCAACAAGGTAATGCTTCATTTATCAGGATTTTATCTCCTAGCTGTATAGGTAAGTCCCTCTGGTTTGCCCAATTCAAATCGTCATCAACAGCAAAGAGCATGAGCGCTCAATATTACTCCAGCACCATCCTTTTTTTTTTTTTTGGTTTTTCGAGACAGGGTTTCTCTGTGTAGCTTTGGTGCCTGTCCTGGATCTCACTCTGTAGCCCAGGCTGGCCTCGAATTCACAGAGATCTGCCTGCCTCTGCCTCCAGAGTGCTGGGATTAAAGGCGTGCACCACCACCGCCCGGCACACCATCCATTCTTTAGAGCTTGCTTTATTAGGCTCTCATAGTTTGGAACTAGAAGGAAATGGGCAGTTGACTGCCAGTGAAGGCATGGCTACTAGCCACAGTGTCCTTGGCTCCTCTGAGGCCATTGAGGGAGGGAGGAAGTGGTCCTTGGAAAGTCCTAAGGGAATATGAGGAAAGAAAGCTGTTTCTCCCACTTAATTATGTCTAGCTGGTGAAATGTTCGCTTTCTTTTCTTTGACTAGAGAGACCAACAACTCCTAAGAATTGTCTGATTATTCTGCTTCCTCTAAAGTGTTGGCTCTAATGTGTAGGCCTTGGGCCCTAGGAGGACAGAGGAATTATTACAGTAGGCCAGGAAGCCAGGAGCGCACCCAGAACTTCAGTTTCTGAAGTGTTTCCAAGGCCTTCTGAGAAAAACAAAACAGAATTTTTATTTAAGAACTGTGGAATTCATAGTGGTTGTATAAAAAGCCTATGTGGACATGTCCTCAGGCTTTACAGACTCCCTTTCTGTGAAAACTGAGATCAGGTTTGTGTCTTGGGAACATGTCCTTAATGAGGTGATAGGCTAACAAGTGATTGGATCTGCCTTGTGTGAGCTCAGCCAACTGGACTCTGCCCTTTAGGAAACTGGAATGGACCTTCAAAGACAGGCTTTGGGTACAGGTGACTGGCTTGGAGGCAACATACCACTGGACACTGAGCAGCACCCCACCCTGGTTTTCAGCACAGCGAGTAGAGGCTGTGGGAAGGGAGTGTTGTGAACGGCGAGAGAAGCAGAAACAGGGCAGCACACAGCTGGACCTTGACATTTTCTTGCTTCAGCTTGCACCTCTCAAAGTCTCCCAGGAAGCCTTCCAAAACATTAAAAATCAATGACGGTGACTCCTGCGGGCTACTGTACACCCATCCAAAGAAACTCACCAAACTGTGGCTTCTTGATACAATATATTTTCTCAGAAAATAGATGTTAATTGTAATCGCTATTGTGAGGAATCTTGATGTGTTTCATACAGTGCAATGATGTTTATTCTTAATGATAATGTTTTAGGTGTCTTGGTAACAGGAAAAGCCTGGATTATATAAATCCTCACAGTTGCACAACCATAACTCTTAATGGCCACGTCCACCAAGATGTTCTAACGGGACTGTCATGATTTGAGCATCACTTTCCTCACCCTGAGGTTTTTGTGGCCAGTGTATTTGCCCTGATTTTGAAAGCGCTCCTGCAAGTACCTCACGGTGAATGTATTGAATTGGAAATCCCTGTGCTAGGACTCAGACCCAGTTGGTAGAAACTTGAAAGGAGGGCTCAGAAGGTACAGCTTTAACTGATGACTAGGTGTCTACATCAGTGAACCGTAGTGAACACAGACCTTAGAATTTTAGCTAGACAGGCTATGTGTTTGAGAAAATGTCATTTTTATTTCTCTGTTGTCTTTAGGCATTTGAGACAAGGTCTCTCCATGTAGACTGGCTTTGAACTCTTAGCAGTTCTCCTGCCTCAGCTTCTTTAGTGCTAGGATTACAGGTGTCCACCACCTTACCCTATTGAGGAAATGCCTTATATTATCCAGGAAAGTTTAAGAGTCTTTTGCTCCAAGGATCAAAAAAATAAGAAATAATCATCTACAGTAGTTTCAGAGCAGTAGAGGAATTAATGGTCTTTGATTAGGACCCCATCAGTGCAACAATTTCCTACCATCATCCAAACCTGGACCAGCTTCCAGATTTCACTTATGAATTCATCCTCCAGCTCTCACAGTTACTGGAATGGTGCTTCCCAACATTCCCAGGGCTGACACGCCCAGATGCCTGTGCCTGCACCACTGCAATGAAAGAACTGGCTTCTCCCTTGCCCTTCACCAGATGTGTCGCTTGGCTAGCCTTGAATATTTTTATTTCAAACTGTGCTGTTTCCATTGACCACGGTTTCAAATTCTTAAAACAAAACAGAAAAATGATCATCTTCTGGTTTGTTTGATTTTTCTGATGTGGATTTCGTGAAGCAGATGTTATTCCAGGGTCCTAAATCTCACTCCTCAAATTTTCAACAGCACGTGAAGGCTGCTCACTTATGTAAGGACTGTAGCACTGGGATTGATTTTGCCAAGAAAAAGATTTTATATATACAAATGTGTACACAGAGAGAGGAGAGAGAGAGAGAGAGAGAGAGAGAGAGAGAGAGAGAGAGAGAGAGAGAGAGAGAGAGAGAGATATGCTGGTGTGACAGCAGTGAATCACACCCCAAGTTCATTCATTCTCTTTATTCTGCTAGGTGTAGGCGTAGGCTAGTCAGAGTTGAATCATACCCTGACACACTCACAGTCTAGTAACAGAGTCACATGAAAGTCAGAAGTTGGTTGAGGGTGAGAAATGGTGTAGCTGTAATTGTAGTAATGGAGTGGCCTGGCCCCAGGCAGCTGCCAGTCAATAGGAACAGAAGAGAACTCTGAGAGTTTGGGCTGTGGCCTTTTGATCCTGATCCTGAAGGTTGCTAAATTTTCTTGTGCTGTTTCTCAGCAGTCATGCAGAGCTTAGAATCCACTGAGCAATCAGTGCAAGTGGTTTACAAACCACAGCCCCGTGAAGCCAGGTGAGGAACACACCAGGAGCTGATGGAATAAAGTGTGTCGAGGCAAAAGCTTTGCATGCATGGTATTGACTTCATGAAGAAGCTGTGCAGCCTCTTATGATGTCTCATGATAAGGAACCAGTCTCTAGGAGCACAGGCTGTCCCTGGTCTGTCCTTTCAGTGTAGAAGAGAAAAAAGCTAGGCTATAGCACTAACAGGACCAGCCAATTCTAGGAGCTGGAGTAAAGAAAGTCTAAATTCTAATCCTGCCTCCCTGGTCTAGCACAATGGTTCAGTTTGCTGGTGTTTTCATAGTCCCTGAAAGGTCAGTAATATTTTACAAGCTGGGCTGTGTAACCAGGGAGACATGGACCTGCCAACCACTTTTCTGGGCAGGACACCAGTCACCAGATGGATACCTGATGCAAATGACTGTTTCAGACCCCAGGAAGGCCATGGATTCTCCCTTTCCTCGGTGCTCTTTAGTCTTGCTTCACAGTTGTTTAAACCTACCCAATAGCAAAGACTCTTTAAGAAGGAGAGAGCCTTCATGGCTGAACTTCCTATGGAGGCCAGGATACTGTTGCCCTGTGGGAAAAAAAAAACACTGCTGTGCACACCAAGACAGGATGAGTACCTGTGGTGTCCTCAGAGAAGGTAGCACAGGTGGGTTGTGACAAGACTACCTACAATTACTCAGTGTTTGGAAACCAGAAGGGCCCATGGCAAAAGAAGAAATCACTGAAAGGTGCCTGGCAAATCCAGGATCAGTCTGTCAATGCATGGGAAACTGGAAGGGTGGGACTGATATTTTCATCCTTTAAGCAGGAAAAACAAATGTGAATTTTGCAAAATATGGAGTTTACTACTGATCCTCATCTAAATGATGGAATAGACTACTCAGTAGACATTTGTTATTTCCTTTTGAGAGAAAGCTGAGGAGGCTGAGTGTGGTGGCACATGACTTTAATCCCAGCACTCTGGAAGTAAGGGCAAGTATATCTTTGTGAGTTCAAGACCAGCCTGGTCTACATAATGAGATTCTGGGTTATCAAGGGCTAGGAGACCCTGTCTCAAAAACAACAAAACAAACAAACAAACAAACAAATAAACCAAAGAAAGTAAGGAGTCAGAAATACATGGCTTATGAGTCACCTTCCTTCTTGACAATATTGTGTATAAGGGAAGCAGTAAATAAACATTTGTCAAATAAGCCAATGTAGATTGGAAGTGGACAGCAATAACACAAATATATTCTTAAATAGAAGAATCAGAGCCAAGAAGAAGAAAATAAATCATAGGGAAAAGTAAATATTTTAGTATCTGAGGTGACTGACTACAGATAAACATGCAGTTCAGTTCTAAGAGTTCTGGAAACCAAAGCAAAAGAGTAATTGTCAGGTTCTCATACTCTCTCTATATTTGTCCAAAACAAATAGGAGAGAGAGAGAGGGAAAAAAGCAGATAGAGAATAGCACTATATGAATAGATATTTCAAATTTTTTTCTTAGCTCTGAATTTTATGTGAAATTTATCACGTGAAAATTGTATTTTGCAAGGAGTGTCAACCAACAATATATGGTTCAAAAAATAGAAATAGAGCTTTTGATACTGATTCTCTATAAAAGCTGAAGAATTTGTATTGAATCATAATTCAGGTAAGACATTTTTCACAGCGTACCATTATAATACAGAGTGGATAAATTTCTTTAGCGACCCCAAAGGAAACAAATAAATATGGGATCTGTAGGAATATCTCTCTCAAATATCAAGGTACAGAGACAGAATAGTAGAAAACATGACACCGAGAGATGACAGGTATATCCAAATTCTGTATTTTTGATGAAGGAGAAAACTAAAAGCTAAAAGCTTTATATCTCAGACATACTGCAGCAGATTTAGTATTATGTTATAAAACATAGGGACTTGACAAGAATTCTCACCCACAGAGACAGCATATGAGGAAATAGTGTGCCAAGATATTGTTGAGGAAGACTAGTTTAAAACACTGCTCTACAATGACTTTGTAAGTTACTTGGTGTCTCCTAACCTTGGGATTTTATCTGACAAAATGTGAGTAACATGACTTACTTTCCAGGCCCAGTGAGAGTAGATGCCCTAGTGACTGGCTTCTGTTGGTTCACCTGCAGTACCAGGAAACCCCAATGGCAGTGGCTGACCTACAATTTACTTCTCCTTCGTGTTCTAGGCAGGGAGGACGATCCCTCTGCTTTTCGTTTCTACCACAATTGGCTTCCATTCCTGAAGTCGTTCAACAGTCCCAGATGGCTTGTCCCCACACTGGCTTTGCATTCTAACAAATCAGGAACTACCTTTGAAGAACACTGCTGTTTATATCACTTTGGCCAGAATGTCATCACAGGGTAACTTCAGAAGAGACCTCAGGGCAACCCTATTCCAGGTAATAGGAAGAAGGACAAATGCAGCATACCAGAATGTTAGTTACATCAATGACTTAAAAAAAGTTAGTGTAAGTATGTCTGAGAAATATTTATTAAACTATTTCTTGTTATTCGTCTGAAACATTAATGTAAATGACTGTTCTATATTTATCTGACCCAGTTAAGAAGCCAAGGGTTCTATCACTGACAGGGAAGGAGATGGAGGAAAAAGGAATGCTGGGGACAGGTAGCCATCTCTGCCGTAGAGACATGTGAGAGGATGCATGGCATAAATTGGGCATTCAGGAGATGTTGGATGTCTCTTCCCTTTCTCTATAGAGGGGAGCAAAACCAGGGGTGACTGCTGAGAACTAAGGAAAACTTTGCAGGCTAATTTAAGCTCATGAATGTATACCCACTGCTTGAGACTCAGTGACTGAATGCCTTATACAGGAAAGAGAAGGCTAATGAAAACTCTGCTTTTTTCAGCCACATAGTCCTGACTCGGGTCTGCAAAAAGCCCATTGGAGCTTCTTTGACCCAGACCATAAGCTAGACACAAGAAAACTTCATGGCAGGAAAAGGGCAGCCGTGTGGTGTGTGGTTAGAGGACAGGAGCCCCTGTTTGTGTCCTTCCCAGTTCAAATCCCAGTGTTACAGTATTTGAAAGTGGGGCTTTGGGGGATAATGTAGTCATGAGGTGAAGCCATTATGTATGTGCTGTGGGATGTCCTTTATGCTGTGAATATGTGTTGCTATGATTGATTGATAAATAAAATGCTGATTGGCCAGTAGCCAGGCAGGAAGGATAAAGGATAGTGTAGATGGGACAAGGAGAGAGGAGAATGCTAGGTGGAAGAAAGCTGAGTCAGGAGATGCTGCCAGCCACCACCATGAGGAGCAGGATGTAAAGTACCAGTAAGCCACGAGCCACATGGCACAGTATAGATTAATAGAAACAGGTTAATTTAAGATATAAGAACTAGATAGCAAGAAGCCTGAGCCATTAGGCCAGTTTAAATAATATAAGCATTTCTGTGTGTTTACTTGGCTGCAGGACTGGCAGGTGAGAGAGATTTGTCTTGACTATGGGCCAGGCAGGACCAGGAGATAACCCCAGCTACATGTGTGGGATCAGTGTCTTGCTGCTGTGTGAGAATTGAAGAAGGTGACAACAGCAACCTGGACGACAGACAGAGCAGAGCCTGACTGAGTGGGAAATCTGGCTTTAGACTTCCAGCCTCCAAAACCACGAAAGAAATTTTCATTGTTGAAAAGCCAACCTAGTCTATGACACTTTATTATCGTAACTGGAGCTAAGGCAGGAAGTATTCAGACTGTTGCCTACCACTTGCTCTTCATTGCAAACACTGTCACTTATATATAGCTGAGCTGCCATTGTTTTTCTGACTGTCATTAACGCAGTGTCTCAGCTTCTTAAGGTTGCTCTGAATTCCTGACCCGTAAGCTATGCCACCAGTGAAAAATCCCAAATCTGCAGAGAGAGCATGAAATTATTCACAGAAGTCAATCTCCTGAGTTAGAGGTAAAACAAGGTAGAGCCAGGATGTAGAAGTAGAATTTGCTTTGTCTTACCAGCAGAATTATGTTACAGGCTTTGATGATATTTTCTTGTGAGAAGGACAGATTTGCCCTATACCTACATTTTCAGATTGGCAAATCTTTAATCCGGGCTTGCTGCTGCCACCTGCCTCCTCCCCTACTCCCAATCCATTCTTTACAGCAAGAGGGGTACCATCACAGCATGGCCATTCTTTACAGAAACAGGAGTACCACCATAGCATGGCCATTCTTTACAGAAACAGGAGTACCGCCATAGCATGCCCATTCTTTACAGAAACAGGAGTACCACCATAGCATGCCCATTCTTTACAGAAAGAGGAGTGAGTACCATCATAGCATGCACCCCATATTTACTGCCTGAAACCTCAAATGGCTTCCCATTACAGATTTGCATCCCTCCCCAGGATGAATGGCCCTAACCCAGCCAGTATTTGTGCTCTCTGACCACATTGTGGTAGGTTAAATGGTGGATATCTCACCCTCACCCCACCTCAAACAGTGTTTGTCTGCTGATTCCTAGGACCTGTGAATTTTATTTTATACAGCAAAATATGTGCTGTATTTTGGTCAGCTAAGGATCATGACGATATGTTCTTATTATGGGGTACTCAGGTGATTCCCAAATGCAGACTAATGAATTCTTGTAAGATACATATACAAAAACAAAGACATAATGGAGCAGGTAAGATAACTATGGAAATAGAAATAAGAGTGATGTAGCCACAATCCAAAGAACACCTGGAGTCACCAGACTCTGGAAGGAACCCATTCTCCACTAGGGCCTTCAGGGACATTTGTAGCCCAGCTACCTTCTAGAATGATGAGAGAATATATTTCCATTGATTCATGGCAGCCTGTTACAGCACCCAGAGGAAACTAATACACCTGCCTTGACAAGTCAACTGGTTTCTCCTTGCTGCTCCAGACTCAGCCTAAATGCTATTCCCTCAGTTGTGCTTTTATGCCTAGGTGCTGGCCCTGACTCACTCTTCAATCACTCTGTGGGTGTTTCCAGAAGGACTGAGTGACCACCTTATTATGTATTGCCAGTAGGGTGTATAGGTCATGGCTTGATAGCTTTGGGAACAGTACACAAAGGGAGAAAGCAGTTGTTTCTTGTGGCCCTTTGTGGGGAAGGGTCAATATAAGCCTGATTTAGAGTGTATGTCATTCCTTGCTAATCTCTATGTCTTGAAGCAGTGTGAGATACTGCCAAATGGTTATGTCAGCAGAGGACTATGTGTTATTATGTTTTGTCTCTCAATACACTTATCGGATTGTAGGGATCCTTGCTACATCCTCCCTTCTCTTCAATGTCTGTTTTCTTCTACTCTGCTGGTAGATAGAAAGAGGACTTGCAAATGGAGGATGGCCACTAACTCTCTTCACATAAAATGACTGTTGTTAAAGATGAAAATTTCAAAAGAGGGGCCATGACTATCAAGCCATCAAAATCCATGACCTGTATGGAGTGTAATTAGACAAGGACTTGTACTTCGGCCTGCCACTTAGTAGCAGTAGTTAACTGAAGACTGTAAACATGTTGGATTGGGTGTTTTCTCCTTTGCTTCTGGTGACTCATCATTTCTGGAGAACTCTCCAAAGAGACATGGTGTTCCTTATCTGCGCTCACCATGGTTGGCTGCTTCTCAGAGCCTAGTTGATGTTGACGTTTACATGTCCTGACATTATTACATAGTTAACAGATGGTTTATCGATATAAACCTGGGAAGAATAGCAGATTTGGGCCAGATATTCCTACATATACATACATTTTTTAAGATAAGAGACAAGATGACTTTGATATCAGGATCACATTAGTGAGTCACCAAGCATACAGAACTAATAGTATTTTTCATAGGGGTGTGTGTGTGTGTGTGTGTGTGTGTGTGTGTGTGTGTTATTGTGAGCTGAGCTGGGGCTATGAACCTTGTCATATGCTAGGCAACTACTATACCATGACACTATAACCTTGGTGAGGCTAATATTTTTAATAAAAGCCCGTAGAGACTTTCCTGCCAACTGAAAGATAGGCTCTAATTCCTCCCTCAGACTCTGAGCTAGTCATTGTGAATTGCATTACCAATAATTTTGGTGGAATGATGTTCTGGACCCACTGAGGTTGTGTCATAAGGAGTGTTGCATACTCTGCCCAGGTCTTCTGAAATGCTCACTCCACAGTGTTTCCTCTTGGAACTGGTGCCATGTTGTAAGAAGTCTAAGTCACATGGAGAAGTCCTATGTAGATGTCTCACCTGCATTTACAGCCCCAAACTAGGACCGGTTGCCAGCTGTTTGGTAAGATATCTTGACCCACCCAATCAGGCTTGGATTTGTGGTGTCCCAGATGAAACAGGAGTGCAGTCCCATGAAAACCCCACGTGGGAACCAGTCAGCTAAATTCAGTTAGTTCAGAAAATCGGAAGTTATAAGTTACATAAATGGCTTGTTATACAAGCAGGAAGGGATTTTTCAAGTCCCCAGAGAAGTGTTCCAGAGAAATCTGGGATCATAAGAAATATAATCACTTGACCTTTGAAACTGAGGTTGTTCTGATTTCACAGAAGTCATTTGCCACCACTACATAAGTGGAGCGTGTCTGGTTTGTAGAGGGCAAATGAGGAGTGAGCTACCTGGTCGATGCCATAGAGAAACCTGTGTCCTTCCTTGCTTTTTTTGACATGAAAGATGCAAGGAAATCTGATGGAGGTGTTCCTATCCACTGTGTTTAGGTGGGTGAGAGGAAATGGGTGCTGGAATTCAAGGCAATTGAGGTAAAACTTGCTGAGGTTGGACCCTTGCTGAGGTTGGACCCTAGCTGAGTATTTAGGGAATAGCACACTGACATTCAACATCTCAGACATTCACCCATTCAATAGTAATTTATTGCAGACCTGTTTACTATGTTCTGGGACCATGGTGGCTCCAAATAGAGACTTCACAGAGGCTTCATGATCTAATGGGGGAGATAGACTAGTGAATGGGAGGCCTTGGGGTAAACACCACAGTAGTGAGTGATATGGGAGTGCAGAGGGAAAGCCCCAATCCTGGTCTCAACTTGTGACAAAGTTCTGGAAATGGTAGGGAGTGGGACATGAGCTGTTCTTGGTAAAATGAGAGGCTCGGGACTGGCGAGTAAGCTGTAGACAGAAGCTATGATAAGAGGCACCAGAGGATGAGCTGACAGGGTCAGCTATAGGTAGATAGCTATAGAGCTATCTATAGACCTATAGAGCTATAGGTCATCAGCTGAGGCCAGAATCTGGTGGATGTTCCATGTTTCCTGCTGGGGCCTGAAGATGTGTGCAGTATCCTCTCTTGTCCTGGGTGTAATGCAAATCATCTCAACTATGTCTTGATTTTGGCTCCAAAGATGATTTCTGTGTGGGCGAATCCTTTTCACTGTGTTCTATTACTTTTTCTCATCCATGCTCTAAAATATTTTTTAAAAGAGAAAATTTAAATTATCACAGAGTTCAAAATGGCAGACGATGACTGGAGCCAATTTCCTTTGCTTCCAACGTGGGCTGTCAGCCAAGTGATTTTCCTACATTCCTGGAGAAGTTTTGCCTCCTTCTTTCTGTTCTCCCACTTCCCACCCACATGAGATTCACATCAGCATCAGCTGTGGTTGGAGGAACAGGCAGGAGAGTGAAGTTTGCCTTAAACTCTCTTTGGGGCTAATTTGAGGGACTTGTATCCTTATTAAGAATTGAATATTTGCCACACGGAGCAAGGACCCATGCTGACTTTTATGTCAGTGGCAGTAGAGTGTTCTCCTTTGCCACCCATGGTCTGGCCTGATTCACGTGTCAATTTCTCCCTGGAGTCATCACACAATGAGGTCCAGCCATGGTCAAGCACAGCTGAAGCGTAATGGCTGTCAGCAGCTGCTGATGAGGAACTCAGTTCTGATCTGAGAGCACCTTCAGGGCAGGTACCAGGCCTTCTTTCCACATTTTCCAGTAACCTCTGTGACACCTAAACAGGCAATGTTTGCTGAATTTATCTGAATATCATATAATCACACAAGCATGCAGCAGTCTTCAGATTTACCTTATTAGGGGAAGGGGGAGTTCTGTAGCTAAACAGCAGTGCTGAAATTATTTCATAGAATTACTGCCATATATTGAGCATGGTTTTGGTAAGTTTGAAGATTATGCACATTTTTAATTAAATTTTTTATTTATTTTTCATACCAACCACAGTTTCCTGTAGATGTAACCAACCATCTTATTAAATAAGAAACACAGAACCAATGCAAAGAAGCAAGCCAAGAGATCAGAGCTAAGAGCCTTACCCTGCAGCTAGCCTCTTAAGCCAGGAGACCTCTCTGAAAAAAAAAAAAAAAAAGACCTACTTCCTGTGTGGTTGTCTTTATATAGTCTTTCTGTTCTGCCTTCTCATTGGTTGTAAACCCAAACACACAACTGCCTCGTCACTGCCTGTCTGTACAGCCCTCCAGGTCTTCTATGGTATTGAGATTAAAGGCATGTGTCTCCAATGCTAGCTGTATCCTTGAATACACAAAGATCTACCTAGCTCTGTCTACCAAGTGCTGAGATTAAAGGCGTGCGCCACCACCGCCACACTCTTGCTATGGCTCTAATAGCTCTGACCCCCCGGGCAACTTTATTTATTAACATAAAATTAAAATCACATTTCAGTACAAATAAAATACTACCACAGTTTCCCCTCTCTCCTCTCATCCCACTCCCTTCCCCCACCTTCTTTCTATGTACCACTCCATCATCTACGCCTCAGAAAGGTTAAGGCCTCCCATGGGAGTCAAAAAAGCATGGCATACCAAGTTGAAGCAGGATCAAGCTCCTTCCCACTATATCAAGGCTGAGCAGAGGGTTATGCACTTTATAATCTTTACTTGATTTAAGATGCAGAATCTGCCTGTGTAGATTTTTTAAATCACTTTATAGATGAAGATTAGGAATTTCCCAGAGGTGAGGCAATTTGGAAGAGCCTCATCAATTGACCTTCAGAAGGTCAATTCTACAGATAGGGATTCTCATCCACGACACTTTGCTGTGATTATTTGGGTTAAGACTAGTACAGTGACCAGCTCCTACAGATTTCTCCTGGCACTAGGGGGAATTTATGCTGGCGGCTCCTCTCAGGTTTTTTCCATCCGATTCTTTTTCCATACCGAGGACCAGGGTCTGGGAGGCAGGTTTTTTGTTTATGTGGTGGGATGCTCAGTGTTGGTGCTCATGCAGCACTGTAATTCCCACTTAACATAAGCAAACCAGGCCCGGGGCTCCAGTGGAGCAGAGCAAGGGGCTCTGGGATTCAGTGGTTTGTTTCTTCCAATCTGCATTTGACCTTGCATTGCATTCACCAAGCATCTCCCAGTGAATGCAGAAACCTTTCCCCTGCTTCAGGAACATTTCTGTGTAAACAGGCACAGCACACAGATGACAAAAATTAAGATGTACTCTCTAGCCTGCCTGGCTGTATTATTAAAACAATTACTGTATGATTTTCCTTTCACATAGCCATGGAAACCCCACTGAAAAGATTTAATACAATTTATTGTGAGAAGCTTAGAAAGAAATCTGTTTCCCAGTGCTGGAAAACAAAACAAGCCAATTCCTCCCTCATCATAAAAGGTGTGATGGATGCAAATTGTGCACCTGTAACCTCACCCAGCAGGACTGAGCGAGCTTTCTGGGAAAGCATTCTGAAGATAAGTGGAGGCTTCTTTCAGAGGTGTTGGAAACAAAGGCAATGCCAGAGGAATAATAATCCCCTTTGATGTGTCTGGAGAGGACTAACTAGTTCAGAAAGAGAAGCACAGCCCATGGCTTGCAGTCAATGCAGAGCAATGTCCCTGCTAGGTTACCAGCTCCCTGGCCTCTGCAGCCCTTGACACCAGAGTCTGATCAGAGGAGCTCTGTTAGCTGTGGTATAGCTTTGCACTGTCCAACCCTGACCACCTACTAGAGACCTCGGAGTAGCTTCAGAAAACCCCAAGGTTGAAGCCTCAGGAGGATCGCACCCACCGCATCAGAACAGAAGAGCTTGGATAGGCACACCAGGACTCGAATGCACAGCCAGCACTGAGCTGTTGTTGCGGCCAGCCCCGCTTGACTTTCTGTAGACCAGATCCTTCATCTGCTTGCTCTTTTGTTGCCAGCTGGAGCTCTGATTCCCGGTGATCTCAAGCCCACAGAGGCTGCTTGGCACCAAATCTGGGTTTCTCCCATTCAGTTATTCATTCTGACAATGAGTGGATGGCAGGAAGAAGAGAATGTAGCAAAGAATACTTAAGGCTGGGGCCCGGGGAAGGGCTCCCAGCTACTCCGTATGATTCCTGCAACTTCCTATGGCTCTGCAGTTCTTGCTAAACAAAAAAGTGCTTTAACACTTGTAGTGAAAGACTTAAATTTAAATTTTGAATTTGGTGCCTATTAGGTATGGCACTTGGAGAAATGACAGATTATCTGGGCCTTTTCTAGGTGAGAATAATTACATTTATTTATTGCATAATGATCGGATGACATCATCTAAATATGAAATCTAGATGATAATTGGAGTCTCCTGCCAAAGGAGGCTAGATGAGATTTTTTTTATAACTTCTTTCTTGTGTTTCCTGCTGCTGTAACATAAAGCTGGGTAAATTATAAAGAAAAGAAAGTTATGTTTTCAGGGATTGAGCAGGTTATATTTAGGAATGTATATGTATATGCATATATGCATGCAATAACAGTTAAAGAAGAGACCATAAACCTGAAAGAGAGTGGGGAGGGGTGTATAGGAGGGTTTAGAGGGAAGAGGGAGAGGAGAAACTGTTCTAATTATAAAATAATCTCAAAATTTAAAAAAGAGGGAAGAAGGAGGAGGTCCAGGACATCTAAGCTCCAGGTGCCAGCAAGTCTAATGTCTGTTAAAGGCTCAGTCGATGCTTCCAAGATAGTATCCACATTCTGTGTTCCCCAGAGGGAAAGAACATTGCTTCCCACAGGGAGGAGCTGGAGAGAGAGAGAGAGAGAGAGAGAGAGAGAGAGAGAGAGAGAGAGAGAGAGAGAGAGAGATCTTCCTGCAAATCTTTTATAGTAGCCTTTATAAGTGAATGAGGAATGAATGAGATCTCATAACTTCAGTACCTCCCATTACCTCATAACCTCTTTACCTACCAACATTACTACACTGTGGAGCAAGATTAAATTTGAGCTTTAGAGGGGGCAAAACCTTCAAGCTACAGAGCTTTCAAATCATGGACTGTGGGCTAAAAAGAGAGCTCAGTATCCCCAGATCTGGAGAACATATTCTCAACCCTGAGGTCAAGTACTTGGCTTGTAAGTTTAAAGATTTGAATTAATCCCAAGAACCCACTGTAATCCTAGATCTGGAAAGATTAAGACAGGTGCATCCCTGAGGCATCCTGGGTAGCTTGCTTAGCCTTCTTGGTGAGTTCTAGGCCAGAGAAAACTGTCTCTGAAAATGTAAGGTGGAAAACCACTGAAGAAGGACACACAAGGTTGTTTTCTGCCCTGTACATAGACATGTGCACCAGCACACACACGTACCCACACACATGAACCTCTTCCCCCCCTCTCACACACACACCCTATAGTGTAGCTAATTATTCTCTTCAGTTTCAAGGGAATCTCTTATAGTCATTTTAGGTTGTGAGGTCTGTTGTCACTTAATTAATTTAGGCACTACCTCTTGTTCTGGCTAGTTTTATGTCAACTTGCTGCAAGCAAGAGTAACTGGAGAAAAAGGAACATCAGTTGAGAAAATGCCTCCATAAGACTGAGCTGAAGGAAAGACTATAAAACATTTTCTTAATTAGTGATTAATGTGGGGTAACCTGGCCTATTGTGGTGGCACTATCCCTGAGCAGGTGGTCCTAGGTTCCATAAGAAAGCAGGCAGAACAAGCCCTAAGAAGATGGGGGCGGGGATATTATCGTTCAAACCACGACATCTAGTGAGTGTTTCAGTGAGTCAGTGATAGGAATGCACATAACTCAAACCTCTGATTTTCCACATTTGGGTCTGATGATTGTATTCTCTACTCTGGTGATAAAAAAATATGTAGTGTTCTTAGGAAGAAAGGTCTTATTGAAACTCATTGTGTCTTCAAGAACACTACTTTGAGAGATCTAAACACAAGAAGTTTGATTCAAGATACCAAGTTTACAGAAAAAGCAAAGAGGAATCCGCCAAGCCAAAAATCAACCTACCAAACCCTACACATCCCAGAGGGATTTGGAGGCATGCTGCTGCCCACAGGCTCCAATCAACAAACCCAGAATACAAGGAGTGGCCGGTGTTCTACACACAGTGCCTTGTTTGTTCTTTGTTGAGTAGAACAGGATGAGTCCACCCACAATCCCAGGGTGGGAAATTAATCTTGAAACAGAGCAAAAAGCTGGATAGGGTCTGATTGGTTCCCACAGCCTAGAACTAGCTTCAGAAAGCATTTTTCTCCTTTTCCCCTTGTCCTTATCTGAGATAATATCCCTGAGAATGGTCTTGTCAAGGCACAATTGACCACCGTGTCCTTGAGTTGCTAGAGGATACTGTCTATACCTTCATCAGAGCAGACCTTACTTTCAGATGGTATATTGGGTCTCCCCTCTCCCATAGACACTACAGTAGCTTCTGAGGTCTTTAAAGGGTAGGAAACATGTCTGTGTCATGAAAGGCATTGGAAATGTGTTTTCTTCAAGATTGAATGAGGTCTCATCATACAGGAAGTGCCAAGTTTACTGGGGCTATTTATTTAATATGCAAAGCTCAGAGCATGCCTCATCTCTTGCTCCTAAATCCTTTGTGACTGGTTAATCAGCAAGCTATGACTGAGGATAGCTACAACCTAAGGACTAGATGAGAGGGAAGTAATGACCTCTGCCTACTTGGAGAGGTTTATTAATCAACTGTATAGCAGTAATGTTACATCACATTATTACAGCCATTCTTCTTTAGAGCTCAAGGTAATTCTTATAAAGTGCCTTGCTTAATTTAAAAAGGAAAAAAGGGCAGCACATTTTATAATTACTCACCTGTCATCACTGCCCACCTTAGAGCAAAAGTAAAATTCAGATCTTTAGGACTTTAGATTCCAGTCTCATATACTTTTCCTTAGGCTATTTCATTTCTAGAAAGAAGAACTAATTGCTTTTAGTAAGCAGGGGTGTGTTTCAGCGGTTGAAGACCAGGCTTAGTTCCTAGTGATCCCATTGCCCTTCTTCTGGAATTCTTTATACCTGACTCATGGCCCACTTACACGCTACAGCTTCCAGATCAACATTGGCACTGAGACTAGAGGTGAATGATGGGTTCTAGCTTGAGGTTCTAGCTTAGCTCATGAGTATCCATTAACATTGGATTAGAAAAGGATGTCACCAGTTTCCTGTACTTTGTGGCAAGTCAATCCATAACACATTCACTGAGAACCTACTGTGTACAGACAGGTATTCTAGGTACTAAGGACTCTCTGTGAGTCCTAGTCTCCATTTGATGGAGAAGAGGGACATCTAAGGAATAGATGGTTGTAACTGTGCAGGTATGTAAAGCAGAAATTTAGGGATAGTCAAGGGTCAGGGGAGCGAAGCTGAGGGCTGAAAACAGTCACCAGATGCTGTCCTGAAGTCTGGAATGAATGTCAATGGCACCCCCTGGGGACACCTGCTGCACAATCAGTAAAACAGTCCTAGCTGAGAGGAAGGAAACACCATGCAAATTGGAAAGAGAGAAGAGAACTGGGCATACTAACAAAGGAGGAACACTCCTAAGAAGAGAGAATGCTACACATATATGGAGACCCTAATGTGGAGAGACACTGAGCATGCACAAAGAACCAGACTCTGGGTCAGAATGCTGCATCTGAAGGAGAAAGAAGAGGTTAGGCAGGACCCTCTAGGCCTTGGCAAAGAATCTGGACCATGTTAAAACTGCAATGGAGAACAACTGAAGAGTGTAGAACTGAGGTTGGCATTACCCAATTTACATCATTAGTGTTGTCAGTGCTGGTTTGAGTGGAGTAGAGGAAGACTGTATAGAGAGGGCTCTGGATACCACTGCCAGAGTCAGTTTGCAAAGGGCTCATACACAAGGTTGTAGTAAACACTGGCTTCAAGCCTGACCTTGAATCAGCGATAAACAACTTCTGGGAATTCATCCTAGTGTATTCATTTGCTTTGAATATGTTCTGAAGTCTAAAATTAGCTGTCTCTGTGACTGAAAATACTATTACTTTCTTGGATCAGTTATGAAAAATGTTCTAGTATTATTAGAATTATACAGCCTAAGCAGAAATCATCTTCCTGACCATCCACAGCAGTATGTGTCCCCAAAGATGGAATATTTTTACAAGATAAACACACAAACCGTGGGGAAATACCCATAGCTGTTATTAGGGAAGCAATTAAGTGGCACATGAGAGAATTTATAGACAAGAGCAACCGGTCATTTCCAGTCAGTGACTCCACAGCTTTGCCAGGTGGGACTCCCCCATCAGGTGGGTCTGGTGAGTCAACCTGTTACATACTGTCACCTGGTATGCACTCTCATGGCCTCCTGCACTTCTGGACCTGACAATCAAATCAAAGAACTGGCCTATAGTGGTTAATCTTAAATTGACTAGATTTAGGGCCACACCAGGGTGTCTGTGAGGGTGACACCAGAGCATTTGGTCCGAGTACGGATTTACCATCCCATGAACTTTAGTCCTAGACTGAATAAAAAGGTTAATGGGGGGGGGAGGGAGTGGAGCAGGGGAAGCACCAGTATCCATCTCTCTGCTTCCTCGGTGTAAGCAGCTGCCTCATGCACTGGCTGCCACAGCTGGATCTGGTGTTTGCTGTCATGCCTTCCCCACCACAGCGGACTGTGTACTTAACCTGTTAGCTGAAATAAAGTCTCTCCTTAAGCTGGTTTAGACAGGCATGTTATCACAGCAGTGAGAAGGCAGCAGGCACATGCTCACCCCATTCTTATCATGCCATGCCGTCCCAACTGGTTCTATAATTATTCCCATTTATTCCTTTTTTATTGAATATACATATTTTTCCTCACATAATATAACCCTGACCCCCCAGCATTATTAGACAAGGAACCTTCAAAAATGCTGTTGAGGTCTTTCTGTTGGCCATCCCCTGCTGGGTGTACAACCTACCCTTAGCATAGTTTGTTCCCCCAGCCAGTCTCCCTTGAAGAAAACTAAATTTTATTTGCAAGTGATTATCAATTGGAGATTGCTTCTGGGTTAGGGATGGGGAATGTGTTCACTTCACCTTTCAGCTCAAGGACCTACTGTGCCATTTTTAAACATTAAGGATTAATTTATATTTCCCAAGAGCCATGGTTTAAAAGCAGAGAAAACAAAAACAAACAGTGAAGAAACTGCTGTTTCTATAGGAATAGCCCAAGTTATTCAAACCAGGTTCAGTAGGAACACTGTATTCCTTGAAACCACAGTGGCTGCCTCTCCTTTATCTTTCTTTACACCAGCGCAGTCTGAATGGCATCCAGCATGCTCCCAGTCTCATTAGATAGATTTTTGCTCATTAAGCATCAAAGGTTAGATATAAACAAGTCAACACTATTTATACTGAATGAAGAGCATCTCTTCCAGACACTTTCGCTTCCTGTGGAATGTGTACTGAGCTGTAGCTCCCCCCCCCCCCGCCAAAATATGTACTTCTTTTCCTTTTTTATGATCGCCAAACCTCAATCACAACATCCCAAATGGTCAGAGCTCTTTCTATGCCAGAGGGAAAACATTGAAAAGCTCCTTAGTAGTCTTCACCTGGGGACTCCTCCAAAGCAATCTGTGGCTAGTGTTTAATGGCTTACAGAGCCTCTATTGAAAAGGTATTTTCATCACAATTATATCACTGTGCTTCCCCAAGACCCTCCCAGCTGGATGATGCCTTCACTCCTGGACCTTAGTTCGGAGCTTTGGTGGAGGGGCAAGCAACAGGTTGAACCACTCTTATCTCACCTCTGTCCCTGTCACCGGGGAACACCAGATACGGTTCAAGAGTCTCCAGATCTGGGTTAGAGGATAGTAATATGCACTTAGGCCTTATTATTTTTCTGGCTGGGGGTTTTGTCAGAATTAATTTATTCAGATTTGTTGTTTTGCTCAAATTGCTATGCAATTTACTAATGCAGGGAATTATAAGGGTAGCCCCCAGGAAAGCATAAAAATGAAATGTGGGCTAATGTGGTTTGCTGGAAGATAGAGAACAGAAACCATGGAGAAGAGATTTTCTTCAGAAAGCTGAGGTGAGGTGGGGGGATACTAGAGCCTAAAGTCGCCATGGTCCAGAGGACTGTTGAGTGGAAGTTTGGATTCTTGTTCAGGGGGTGGGGGGGATTATATATAAGGATGCGAAGCTTCCAAATGCACAGCTAGGCTTGGCTAGAAGGAGGAGGTGTACTTTAATACATTTGCAGTATTGGACCTTGGTTCTGGGGAGGTAGAGAGAAGACAATTGGGATACTCTCTGTTTTCTCTAGACTCCTGGAAGCCTCACGCTTGTTCCATTAGTTCATTCTCTGGCTTTTGTGAATAATTTTTTCTAGTCCTCAAGTGTCCCCTTCTTTTCTAGGCTTACTGCACCCTTTGCTATCTGGACTTTCTCCTCCTTTTCTCTATTTCCCTCTTTAGTGGCATGTGGTGATAATATATCCATTTGCCACACTTGGTGAGGTTTGCCTGTGCAATATCATCCAGGCTTTCTTGACTACAAATGACAGGAAGTGACTGTGGTGAGAGAGGGGGAAAGAGCTTGTCAAGCAGTAGGTTAGGAGCTCATGGAACGCAAGAGGACATTGGAAACCTAAGTGAGGAGACAGCAGGGACTGAGTGATAGCAGTTTAGCAGGATTGGCTGCTGTAGGTTCTGCTGGGGTGCAGGGAAATCTGGTTGCTTGTGTCTGTGGCTCTTGAAACATCCCCTAAGACTCAGAGTAGGGACAGCATCTCCATTGAGCATACTTCTATGTCTGTCCTCTGTGGTACTGGAGCACTTGGGGATTTCTACTCAGAGGCAGGTATCTGGCAGTTAATGCTGGTAGTGATTTTACTCAGGCTGAGAGTATGTTCTAAGGAGAAAGCATTGCTTCTGTGACAATGAGGAAGGCATGCTTCTTGTCCTTCTGGACCCTACTCTACTCCTTTCTAATGTGGAGGGAGCCAAGGGGAGTCTCCAGGGTTTTCCTTCTCTATAATCCTCAATGTCCCCAAAGCAACCTAACTGCTCTGTGGGCTGCAGAGGCCCCATGTCTGTGGGCTGTGCTCAGAATTAGACACAGCTGCTCCCTAGGTGACTGCCACATAACACCACAGAAATCTCCCTTCTTTGCCTGTTTTCTTGGTAGAGGGCTCTGGTAAAAGAACCCAGAGGCATTAAGGAAATGGGAGAAAGAGGATTTTAATACACATGCAGTGACATTTACAGCTATGTCAGCAGCTCTAAACCAAGTTGGCACAGACTTCCAACTCATAAGATGATGCCTTCGGCTCATGTTCTGCTGAAAAACAGAAAGGAAATATTCCAGCAATCCAAAACATCCATCAGCAGAAAAAGAGGGGCACCTGGTTCAAGTCAGGCCTGTGTGTAAAGGCTGAGATTGCTGCAGATACTTGGGGTAGATGGATGTCTATGAGCATAGAGAGACTCCTGCAGTTCTGCAGCAGAGACAAGGCTTGACTTATTTTTTAAAAAGCAATCCTCAAATTTGCTTGACATTCAGTGTTTTGTTTGTTTGTTTGTTTGTTTTTAGTGCGGTAACTGCTGGCAACTTTGCGTCATCTTTTTTGCACATATGCTTTTCCATAGGACAGTGTGAGCTTACCCTGGGCATCTTTAGTTTTCTGCATAAGACTGGAACATTTTTGGCATCATGTAAAGAAAGGACTCAATAAGATCACACAATATCTGTGGATCAGGAACTGGGCTTGATATAAAAAAAATACATTTATAAAATGTGGTAGTCTCTTTCCTCAAAGGATATAGTGGGGATGTGAGACATAATCCCTCAGTTCCAGAGGTGAGCCATGCTTGATAGGTATCAGACTTGAGATCCCTAGATCAGTGTCCAGCTAGGTCCTGGATGGGAAGGTAGTCTGTACACTGGATAAGCAGAGAAAGAGATGATTCAATAAGGCTTGGCAAGGTGGATGGGAGAAAGTATCTCTTCAGACAAGAGCAGAAGATCTGAAGTCAGATGGAAAACAAACACTGTGTCAGAAACTGTGTGGATGAACCCTGCCCTCTCCTGATGCCCACCAGCTTAGTCTATGAGGCTGGTCATGGACTCTTGGTGGACTTCTGGAAGCTACCACATATCTCTAGGCTTTACCTTCCTCACCTGACAGATCTAGGTAGCACTAATGTCCTGGAATTTTTAGGCTTTTATTTCAGCCTCTTAGTCCACACTTGGTGGCTTAGAATGACAGACACTTGTTTCTCATGTGCCCCAGCCAGTGGGGTCTCAATGGGGGCAACCCACCTGTGGGAGAGAATGAAAGGGATGGGAGATATGAAGGAAGACAGCAAGACAGGGTTCTGATCAAGCTGCAAATTTTATTCTCCTCAGCAAGGCTTATATAGCATGGGAGGGGGAGGGGGCAGAAAGGAGGGAAGGGGTGCAGGATGTGCAGGATGTGCAGCTGAGGGGGGGATGTGTAGCTGAAGGGGGATGTGCAGGTCGTGAAGCTGCAGGTTGTTGTGCTAGGTGATAAGGTCACTGGTCAGGGCCCATTGTCCTGTTACTATGCTACCTGACCGCGGGATGTTCTTTATCTTTGGGGCATCTGGTTTAGGGCCTATGGCTTGTTCTCTGGCCTAGCTAGTACTTTTCCATGGTTCATGTTTGGTCCCTGACACTCATGGTTCTGGAAAACAGGGTATCACCAAGTCCATGCTGATTCTGAGACTCTGGGCATAATTCTTTATCTTTCTCAGCCTCTGCTGGCTTCTGGCATTTCTTTGTAATTATTTGGCTTACAACAGCATCTTTTCAATCTCTGTTTTCCTCTTCCCATGGCCTGCTCAGGGTTTGCAAATCCTGGGAACACCAGCCATTGAATGTAGGACCTATCCAATAAATCATGACCTAACGTTCATTACATCGTAAAAATCCTGGTGGTGGTGGTGGTGGTGGTGTGTGTGTAGGTCAGACATCCATTTAGTATAATGCTGTTCTCAATTCCTCTCTGCTTTATTTTCTTTTGAGACACATCCTCTCTCTCATTAGCCCAGCAAGCCGGTCAGCCCCAGTGATCCCCTGTCCCCCCCTTCTTCGGTGTTGTGATTACAAATATTCACCACCGTGCCTGGCTTTTATGTGATGCTGAAGATGAGGCTCAGGTCCTGAGGTCTGCACATTGTATACTGATGGAGCCATCTTCCCCAAATGCAGACTCTGTTTTAAAATAAGATCTCTTTGACAGACATCAGGAATTACAATGTCTGCTTATCTTTGAGAGGACATAGTTCAACTTGTTACCATTTTCCATAGGCAGAAGGTTTCAACTTGCCCAGGGAATGTTGAATCAACTACTAGGCTATGTTATCAGCCAAAAAGAACTTATCAAGATTGGCCAAGTTCATAGACAATACGCAAGTTGAAAAGCATGGCATTCAGCTCTTTATTAGTCTCTTTGTTGCTGGCTTCATACTCTCCTGTCCATCTTTACTGTACTTGGGGAAGAGTGCAACAAAATATAAATCCAATTAATGCAGCTCTTCATAAATTCTTTGTTGAGTTCACTTTGCCTAAAGCATAAACTCTTTACTCTTTGCAATTTGTCCCATTCTATTCTAGTGTTGGTTCAGGATTAGCTCAGAACCATGAAAAGAGATGTTAGAGGACAGAGTTACCTTAGTGAAGGATAACAATTATCCCAAAGAGGGTAGAAGATTGGGAACAACAGTTACCTATACATGACAGATGCTGTGGCAACAACAGTCACCTTCAGAAAGATAGCTTAGGAAAAAAGTCACCCTGCAGGTGACAGGAGTAGTTTGTAGAGAATAGTTGGGCTAAGGAAAATAGTTACCTATCAGAGGGCAGATGGCCTGAGCAGACCAGTCATGGGGAGAGGGTAGATGGACGGCATTGGTGTAAGAGCTACATGCTTAGGATAGGTCAGACGGGACGCGAGTAGGGGACCGATGGAGTGACGTGCTAGCTTTCTGCTCTGTGAAAGAGAAACTGAAGGGTTTCGGTGCACTGTCACCTGGCTCCATGGGCTTGGGTCACTGCAAAGGGAGCATGAGGAAGATGAGGTTCTTCACCGGAGGGCAGCAGTGAAGCTGCAGGGGAAACGCTGGTGCCGCAAGCTTTTACTCTTCGCTCCCTTTTTTCCTCTGGGTTCTCAGCCAGTGGGATGATGCTGATCACATTCAGGATGGGGCTTTCCTTAGTTAATCCACTCTGGGAACATTTTTACAGATTCACCTAAAGGTGACTTTACTATCCTCCCAGGTGCTAACCAAGTTGACAATTCAAATTAGCCATCACAAATCCATTCCCTGTCAACCTGATTCCTCAAACATTCCTTAAACCACCACATTCCACCCTGATCTCCAAATGCCTGTGTGAGTCTTACAATGCAAATGCATTTTATCTATTTCCAAGGGTTCCCAAAGTCTTAAGAACTTCAATATAGTTCAAAAGTCCAGTTTAAATCTCTTCTGAGATCCAGGACAAAAGTGTTGCTATAAGCACTTCCTATAAAACAGAAGCAACATTTTATATACTTCCAACATACAACACCACAGTCTAAACACTACTATTCCAAAAAGAGAAATGGGGCCTGGAAATGAATCCCAGGACATAAGCAAGACCCAACTGCCATCTGGGGTAGGTGGTGTATGATGTGAGCTCCCAAGGGCTTAGACAACTGCCTTTGCGACCTATTTTCAGCCCACTCTGTTTTGGTCTGGCGTCTCTGACTGCCTGTGACTTTCCTTGGCAGATGTGTCACATGTCTGGCAACTTTGACTTCCTCTGCATCTTCAGCTCTGCTCCCACAGCTTTGCACGTTGGCATCTGAAGGGCTCCCTGCAGTGAGTCTGACTTTGCTATGTTATGTTTGCCTTGTAGCATCCAAGACAGCAAACTCATTTTGCGGCTCACTTTCCTCTGAAATTGGGATAGAAGATTTCATGACTCCACAGCTCTTACTTTTTGCATGTTCACAAAATTATTATCATGAAGATGATGTCAAAATCTTTTACCCACTTGAACAAAAGCAGAAGCCTCTGTATGCCTGGGTAGCTGAATTCTGGGAAACTCTTTCCTAAGTGGCCCCTTGTGAACAGGGATCCCCATGTCTCTCTCCCAAAACCTCTCAAAAGAGTTAAAACCTTATCCCATTGAACCTGTGATAGGTTGAACCCAGCACCTCCTGTGTTAGGTCTAATGACATCTTGTTCATTTTCTGGATGTAAATTCTTGGCTTTTTTAAAAATTTAAATGACTTTCATTTCTTCAGTAGTTGTAACTGGTCTCAATTTCAAATGTGTGCCTTCTCCATGAAAACTGCAAGTTTTTCAAAACTTTCTGTTTTGAGATTTGTTCCTGTTTTATTATAAACCTGGCTCAAATCAGCTGACAATATCAGTGCCACAGTCTGAATGCTGAGTTGTCTTGACATATCTTTCCCCAAATTAATTACTCTATCACTTTCAAATTCAGCTTCATGTAAATCTCATACTGCTAAAAAATATCTTGAAAATAACTGATCAGTGCTTAAGGGGGTGCAGTGCCTAGGAGGAGATGCCCTCAATGTTATCACCAAGGTTGAATACAGTGAGTTTCGGTAGAGTGAGGACATTTCCTTGTCACAAACACTCATGTCAGAAGGTGATCCCCCTTATCCTCACAACCCAACACCAGAAAGTATCTGTCAGAGACACAGAGAGAGGGTGATGGAGACAATGCAAATCCTGGTCCAATCCTGGCCCCACTGTACTGGAGCTATAAATCCAGTCTGCTTTGGATGGCCAGTGGGAGAACTCTGAGACTTATGGGAGCTTTCAAATGTGAAATAGAAAACACCAGATTCTAAGCCATCTAACTGTTACCACTGCCAGAGTGGGACAGCAGTTTCTGCAAAACTGAGCTGTCATTTGTTCATGCCTAGTGAATTGAGACTCTCCAAAAATCTTTGACATGAAAAACTAATACAAAAAGCTAAGTATCTGCCCAATTCCATCTCAAGAAAGTCATGCTAGTAGCATATTAAGTGGTCGGTAGATCTTAGCTGTATTATTTCAGAGAGGGAAACACATGCAGACCACTGGCACGAGGAAACAGATGCTTGCCTTCATTGTAGCAGTAGCCACATGGTTCTGCAATTGTGGCCTGGCACATGTGTTTACCTTATAGAGTATGTGAGCTGTGTCCAGCCCAGAAATGACAATAAGTGAATTAGTGAATGAATGGAGTTAATAAATTGAATGTTCTCCCTTGTTCAAATTATAGGAGTTAAGAGAAGATTTGGTGGGTAGATTTAGTTAAAAAACTGTTGAGACGCTGAATAGCACAACATAAATTGCTAAACTGTCTTATTAATAAAAAACTGGAGCCAGATTTTGGGGTGAAAACTGAGAGATCAAAGGAATAGGACAAGCCACAGCCAACCTCACTCACCAACCCCTCAGCCTCCAGAGAGAGCTACTTCCTGTAATACTCACACCTATATGCCTTTCTGTACTCTGCCATCTCACTTCCTTTCTCTGCCCAGCTACATCACTTCCTTTTGCTACCCAGCTCTATCACCTCCTGTTTGTCTGTACAGATCTCCAGACTTCTATGACTAACTATCACTGGTATTAAGGGCATGTGCCACCATGCCTGGCTCTGTTTTCAGTATGGATTTGAACTCACAGAAATCCAGATGAATCTCTGCCTCCTGAATGCTAGGATTAAATGCATATGCTACCACTGCCTGACCTCTATGTCTAATCTAATGGCTGTTCTGTTTCTGATCCCCAGGAAAGATTTATTAGGGTGCACAATATATCAACCACTTTTCCCCCTTTTTTGTCTAAATAATAAAAGGTTATAATAATATAAGAAAAACTATATCAAATAATTATAATAAGTATATACAATATATACAGTCAAGAATTACATTAGCAATGTCTAATCCATTAACATTTGACAAATTCAGACAAAAAACTTTAATATTTTCCTATTTTGGTGAGTCCAATACAAAATTTGTATACAATATACAAAAATCCAATCCAATGTAAAATATTTAAAACAAGTAGTTCCTTTTTAAAAGTAGATTCAATAATCTACCTTTTTATCTTATCATATCTATATTCTCTCTTTATTCTTTTCAGAGTAGATTTAATAATCTACCTTTATCTTATCATTTCTACATCTTCCCTTTTTCTTTTCAGAGTAGATTCAATAATCTACCCCTTTATTCTATTATTTCTATATCTTTTTTCAGAGTAAATTGAATAATCTACCTCTTATCTATATCCTCTTTTTTCTTTTTCTTTTTTTAAAAAGAACCCTGAATTTAATCTCCTTTGTTTAGCTTTTTTCCCCTGACCGTTAACAATTAGCAACTTATAACTAACCATCCTAAACAATGACAATTATCCATAACCCACTGAGTGATCAAAAACCACCCACCCCACCTCTTGGGAATGTGGGCATTGTGTTCTTAAAATTACTTTCTGCTGTATGGGGGTGAAGGCATCTTTAGGGAATCCTGAAAAGAAAAATTTTGGGTTAATTGTCAAGTCCTGGGAGAGTTAGCTGTATCATTTGTTGTCCACTCTCTGCATAATGCAAAAATGCAGGGCTTGTTTCAAGTCCTTGCTTGAGTAGTCTGTGAAGCTGGATCATCTCAGCTATCTCAAGATTGTCCTGAGCATTTTGTAGTGCAAAGCTGATATTTGGGTAGTGTTCACCAGCTTAGTGGTATTATCATCATCCTGATGGAATCACTGTTGTGGGGTCCTATCATCTTTTTGGAGACTTCAAAGTCATGGTTCCCTGCAGAAAACTGATAGAGACTCAGACCCAAAATTATGTACAGGGAGCTAGATGAAGCCTTTCTTTTCTAGAAGTAGTACTCTATATGACCATTAATATCATTACAAAAGTTTAAATATATATATATATATATATATATGTATATATATATATCTTTTAAATTTTGATATAAAATTTATACTTTAAGAAATGTTTTAAAGAATCAAAATAGAACCAAAGAATTATGAGATTAGTGGCAATAGAACAGTCTCTTAATTTTGTTTTCTTCTGTCCCATGTCAGATGGCTCTTCTGACATGATACAGCTGTGCATTACATTTAATCTTTAAGATATCAATGTTACATGGAAGAAAGCATTTCATGTAAGACAGTTCTATGGCAATAATAAAAACGAATGAGGCTTACTTAGTAAGCCAAAATTGTAAGTAATAGTGCAGCACCAGCTCTGATTGCTGAAGTTGATCAGAGTGATACTTACTTAGAGTTTTAGATGGATAGTCTCCCAATCACCAAACAACAGCTTATTTCCCCAAATTATTCTTAGAAGCACAGCACAATTCTCCTATCTGCAACCCAAGTTTCCTAGGCTTCATCCATATGAAGCAAGAGAGGAATGTGGGCATCTGGATCAGTTATGATAGTTTTTCCCAGCACTTCCAGGCATGAATGAACAAGCTGCTCAATAAATATGTGGGGATGTGAATTGAATGGAATCTGGAGTTCCAAGGAAGGAAGAGGCTGATTGCCATAGGGTGGTCTCATTGGAGCTGTCATCTCCAATGGTTAAGGGGTTGATGGAGATGACAGACACACAGCTGACAGAAGATGGTCTGCTGGTGCTTGCATAGATGCCACAGATTCCATGTGCTTACTATTTGAAGTCATTTTGAAGCTTTGTTTTGGCTATCTGGAAAGGCAGACAGTCTCCAAGAATATGAAAAGGACTTCCTTTGTCCCTTATAGTTTTCTCACTTGCATTTGTACTAAGGGCTGATTGTGTGGCTTTTGATGGCTCTTTAAAGTTAATTAGATACTAAAAGATAAGGGATGCAGGCCTGATTGGAGTTCCAACACCCCTCACTGCAGGAATGTACTGACAGCTCTTCATTGTGTGATGATTTGCGGTGTCTGGGTCATCAGAGGTCTATTTAAGGTCAATAATGACAAGTTCTAGAACAGAAGATTAATATAAATCTGGCAAATCATTTTGGAAATTATTTATTCTGTCAAACTTCTTGAGCAGAAGCTTTTCTGGGTTCAGACTGAATGATGGCATTCAGCATGTATACTTACTCATCTTGACAGCTAACAAGATAAACATGTCAGCCTGTGATATGCCAAACACTTTCCCATGAATTCCACTTAGAGGTTGCCAATGATGCATACTTTGGAAAGGGACAGATATTGCCTTCAAGGTAGTGGTCATAAAACAATTTGTGTCTGACTGCTCTGCCTGGCTGTTTGCCTGTGAGGGACAGCTCACTATTCCTGGGTCCAGTTGGCAGTCTTGGGATGGAGCATTGCTGTATTGAAGGTTACTGGCAAAGAGCTGAGCATGGTCAAAATGTGTTCAGGCTAGAAGGCACAAATGTTCATGGCATTAGTTCTGTCTGTGGCAATTAGGGGTGTTCCAAGAGATGTAGCATAGGCAGGGGGCTGGACTGTTAGGCAGACTGGGAATGCTAGCCTCAGCTCTGGAAAGAAAATTATATAGCTTTGAAGAAACTTAAGGCATGGCTGGGGTTAGTATGAAAGCAAATGGTGGCCGATTGAAACCCACCCTGTGTGTCCTCAACCTGCCTGCCAGATGGGAGTTGGATGAATCAGCTGCACAATCCCTGGAGCCCACAATGACTAGAAAGGATACTTGTGAATCCATTTGCTTCTTTTGCTTGGTCTTCAGTCCCTGTTGGCAAGTTCCTAAGGACAAGATGCTTCTGAGTGCAAGGTACACACCGAGGACCTGCATTTGGAGAACATAACTTCCTAGAATGGTCATGCCATGACTACAGTGACAGAAATTCTCTGTCCCTTCATTCCACCCCTGCGTCCTAGGCAGGAGGCTTCTCTCCCCCCAACTGAAGTGTCCATCTGGACAGCAGGGGGCTCTGCTTTCCCGTGTTGCCCTCTCAGTATCCAGATAGGCACTCTGGTGACCAAATTACTAAAGATAGTTCTCATTTTGCCCAAAGAGAAGGCAAGCCTGTAAGACAATCTTCCATTTCCTCAGGGACAAGATTTTCCCTACCCCCCCCCCTTTGTCAATCTTATCACACAGGCTCTAGGATACAGGTCAGAAAACTAGACATTTACCTAAGCACTTCCTCTATTATTTTCAGAATATACATACATTCAAAAGTAACTAGTAAACAGTAAACTTCTGTTTGGGAGGCATGACATTTCATCAGCTGTATGGTAAGCACCATGCTACAGCTTTAGATTTGGTATGGATAAGCAAATCATACAAAGCTTGTCTCCAAAAAGAATTGGGCCAGAATTGTGTTTGGCCCATGAGATAAAAGATAGCCAAGAGACTTACCCTAATTTGGCTTTCCCACAACTCACATAAAACTGAGAATGGGTTCATTATCCAAGATAGTGAATGGGCTGATGCCCTAAAGTCTTTTCAAGGCTCTGGTACTCATTTTGATGCCCAGAAAGAGAATCACTGGTAAACACATGCAGGGTCCTGAGGCTTTGGGAGAAGGACTGGGGTTAATGCCAAGGGTCTAGAGATCTATGTGCATTGATGAGATGTCACTGTGGTGACACAGGAGAAATTCCACTTGAGAAATTTAGGGGAGGAAACCAGGTCGGGAGACGGTCCAGCAAGACGGGAAGCTGCAGAGGTGACTTGGAGAGCACAGTCTCCCATGTTGCCTTCTTTCCTCCTGACATATTTCCTACAGGGTTTGTGATGGAAACATGCTTGTATGGTAGACATCCTCAATGCTTTGTGCTTTGATCCTGGCCCTCAGGGGGTACATCTGTTAGGCAATAACTGGAAGAAGGAACAGTCACTATCTACTAAGGAAATCAATCTCCAGCCTTAATGACCAGATCCTCTGTGCATAGCTCTACCTACCCTCCTCATGTATCTTCATTGGGAGTCTGCTTGTTTCAAATTCACTGCAAAGAGACAAAATTTGAATCTTGCAAAATATGCATTGTTTTGTAAGGCTGATTAAAAACAGTATTGGAAAATTGGAAACACACAGCAAGCCATCAACAAATGTTGTTTGGCAGGGTCAGGGGCATTAACAGCTAGAAGAAGCATTCAGCGAGAAAGGTCTTGATAGGATGTTGGAAAGAGTCAAATGTTGAAGGATAAGAAAGGACCTTAGGACACTGGTGGAGATGATGTAGATGTCAGGCAGTGCTTTGACAGAGGTCTTCACTGTTACCATTTTGCAGCTGAAAGAGGATGGGATGTTGTCTGCTGTGGTGCAACTCCCCACCTCTGATGCTCTCAGCTCTGCTCACTCCAGGGCTGTGGAACTGTGACTCCAATGAATTCCAAGACTTGTGAGTTCCGTTGATTTGTGTCATCTCCTCCACCCGTGTCAGCCTACTTTCCCATTCTGGCATTTTTTAAGTGCCTTGAATTTTGTTGTCTTTCAGCCCAGCCCTCACTGTGTACTTCAAATGCTCCTCCCAAGACAAAACTTTCAATAGGTAAGCCAGTTTATATTTTGTGTATGTGTGTGTTTGTGTATGTGCATGTATGGATATATATTCATGTATGTATAGGTGCACGTGTGTGTGGAGGTCAGAAGTCAACCTTGGACGTTTGAGTGCTAATCTTTAGGGCCTGACCAACTGGGCTTGCTGGCTGGCTGGAAAGTCCCAAGGATCTTCCTGTTTCTATCAGCCAAGTCCTGGGATTGCAAGTGCTTGCCACTATGACTAGCTTTTTATATAGGTGTTGGGGACTGAACTCAGTACCCTATGCTTATGTGACAATCACTTAACCAGCCAGGTTTTCTCTCACCCCATGAGTTCATACTTTTACTAACATTGTATGAGATGACATATTTCCAAACCTTCAGATTCTATGGTTCCTTTAAGACCATTGTTGAAGAATGACATCATCATGTATTTTGTTTCTTTGCAAAGAACTTTAAAGAGCACATTTGCCATCTCCACCACTCCTTTGTAAATGCCTAAAAGGCCTTAATATTATGACAGTAAATGTTCTCTGTGTTGTGAGCGTGGTTTTGAAGCTGGACAACACTTGCTCTAGCCACCCTTTGCACTTGGGCTAGGCCATACAGAAAAGCCTCTATTATGGTTGCTTCAGTGTGAACCATGTACCCATCTGTTTTAATTTGGATGAGTTCTTAAGGACTGGAGAACAAGACCCCTTGAAGCACATAATGGGCATTTATCCAAAGTAACACATTCCTTATCCCTGGATGGCTTTCCGTATCTACCTCCTTCCGGATGGCCATTTTTAACAGAGATGACCAGGCCATTTTGAAGCCTGCTGCTTTTGGAGGCTAAATATAATTTCTCTGGGAAAAGGGCCAGCTGCATCAGTTTATTTCTGTTTGGCCTGTGTCTTGAGGCAAGACCGAATGTGAGAGAAAATGTGGAGCCAACCTGGGGAAACAGCATGGCACTTCCAAGTGCCAGCCACCACTGCACAGACCTGTGTTGAGAGAGCCAGAATTGAGGGTACTCCCACTTGTGAGCCCTACAGGGGCTAAGCTACTTAGTCACCGTGTGCTGTTGGCCGTATTCTTCTGGTCTGAAGAACAGGGGTCCTTGGATGGGTGCCTACCCAAACTTTATTAGCAGGTTCTGCTCGAATTCAGCTCCTCATTCTAGTGGTTCGTACAGCTGGGAGGAAATGGGAGTTCTTCACGATCTACTGTCCTGCTCCTCGCCCAGTCCGATGCCTCCTGCCCCACTCCTCTGACTTAGCTCCCCTCTCCAGCTTCCCGTGGGTGCCTGTGCTGGTTTATACCTGTGTACTTTTGCATACTTTTCTTGTCTGGGTTACAACTGGGGAATTAGTCTTTCAAAACTCAGACCCACTGATTCTTGAGCTATGTACCCTATGCTTATGTGACAACCACTTAACCAGCCAGGTTTTCTCTCATCCCATGAGTTCATACTTTTACTAACAATGTGTGAGATGACATATTTCTCCTTTGCTTCTGTGCAGTTGCTATTGTTTCCCAGATTGTGTAGCACGTGGTTTTTGCCAGGCTTATATTTGTTCTATAGGAGATGGAAACCTTGATGGAAGAGATAGTATTCATTCATTATTCACTCATTGACTCAGTCATCCAACAAAATTTTCCAGAGATTGCATGCCATTCTTGTCTGCATACATTGTTGTGCACACCCTGGGACATGACAAGTGATTAGAGATGCGTGATGAGTAGGATGAGATGAGTAAGAATGGCTGGCTAGTCCATCCTAGGCCCTGGAGGATTACCCTCCCTTATAGTATGTTGGATCACCCTGGATTTTTCTCTCACAGGCTAAGTTTCTTTATGTGGTCTCCCAGAATGAGAGAGTTGCAATGTCTCCCTACCCTACCCCTGCAACAACTTACTGTCATATCCTGACTGCCCAGCCTCACTCTGAATCCAGGGCTTCCATGCGCAATCAAGAAAATCAACCGAACTCTCAGTGTCTTCCACAATGTACCCATCTTCTATCCCAGTGCAAGCGACGTGTAGTGCTGCAGTAAGCAGGGCAGTTCTGTGTCGTCATTATAGTCAGAATCCTGTGCCTTAGGTCGGATGCAATGACACTGGTAAATGGTGGATCATAGGAACTGGTTGTTAGCCGTAGCCCCCGGGGGTAGAACAAGAGGAGGGGATGGGAAAGCAGAGCAGAGAGGTAACTGTGCTGTTAACAGGAGCACAGGCATCTTTGCACATGCCTGCAGTCATGTTTTCATTCTCTAGTGCTCAAACTCAGGACTTCCTGGACCCTTCCTCTATGAAGTCCCTCTGCATTTGTCAGCCTGATCTTGAGTGTCTAAAAGAACTGCACTGATATGAACCTCTTCTTCCCAACCTGGTCTATAAGTATACCAGCATTCTAAAACCCTTCATTTTAGTTACTTTAAAAAATTCTTTCAAAGTTTCATATATGTATACAATATATCCTTGTCATCTCACCTCCACATCCTCCCTCCATCTAACTGTCTCTAGGAACACACCTGGCATATCTCTTTTCCAACTTCCTGTCCTTTAAAAATGTTATAACACACTGAATCCCATATGTAGTTTTTGGGAGGAAAGAATATTTTGCATTTTGATATTTGCATTTGACATAAATTCTATACTACACCTTTAAAATAGACCAAGTATGTCTTAAAATTGGGTTATACATTTTATTTTTTGTTTGATGAGTTTTATGCCATATATTATGCTACACATTTTTACACATAAATTAAAAAATACTTAGTAGAACATTTGTGTTAAAAAATGAGTATTAGCTGGAATTTTTGGAATGTCCCAAGTACTCAGCATGTAGGTTTAAGTTGTTATGTACTATAATCATTTTCTTTACACACTTGGTGTAACACTCTGGTTCATTTGAGCAATGTTGGGGAAACTCCCGTCTTCCCCTGTGAACACATGGCATGTACTGCTAAGTTCACAGGTTCTCAGGAGGACACTGCAGGGCTTGGTTCCAGATGGATGTCTATCCACCATTGCTCTCTAGATCTTGCATTTTTCCTCCAGCTCAAACAGGGTGGGACCGGTTCTTTAATGTGCCCTTTCATCCAGTCAGAACTTCCTTTGTGGAGATTGTGTCTCAGTGAAAGCTTCACTATGGTAGATACATCTCCAAGGAAAAGTCTCATCACAGTCCAATTTGAAGAGTCACTGAGCCATTTCCTTTCAGGTTCTGTTTCCAAATCCCAAGCATGTGTGAAGTCAGCTTCTGAACGTCTGGGGAAATCAAGCATCATTCAAGCAGTTTACTCGGGTGTGATTACCCAAGTATGCTTGACGTTCCATGATGGTGTCACTGCATCTTGTGTCATCCACTATGAACAAGAGCCGCTTAGCCTTTGTCCTAAAATATTTATGTATACTTATACTTTCTTAAAATTAAATTTGTATGTTAGGTGATAGTGTGCAATGGGTAAGGTTAACTCTTGGAGTTAGAAAAAAAAATCTACTTTAAAACTTAAACTTTACACTTTTGTTGTAAATGACTTTGGGCATATTGCATAACCTTTCTTGGAGTTGTATTATTCACCTCATCTCAAAATAAAGATAAAGGTAACAACTTAAAAAGGAACTAGGAAGACTCAAGAAACCACTGTATGTAAGTTCCTAAGAACTTACATGGTATCTCTAGATAAGTAGGGAAGTGAAGACATAAGAATTCATCTGGATTTTGAAAAACTTGGACTATGAAAGATTTTTCAAGTCTACTTTAGCTCTCAATATTTTGTCTCTTAACTAGGGAATTAGCTTGAACACACTGGTACAGGGAAGAACTTTCTGAACAGGACACCAATAGCACAGGCATCATAATTAACAATTAATAAATGGGGCCCCATGAAGCTAAAATGTTTCTTTACAGCAAACAGCACTGTGATGTGAGCAAAGTGGCAGCCCATAGAATGGGAAAAGATCTTTACCAATTATACATCTGATTGAGGGTTAATATCTCACTATATAAAGAACAAAAAAATCATCAAGAAAACAAATAACCCAATTAAAAATTTGGTATGTAACTAAACAAAGAGTTTTCAACAAATGAAACACAAATAGATGGGAATCATTTTTTTTTTTTTAAAAGAGTTCAACACCCTTTGCCACCAGGGAAATACAAATTAAAACTGCTTCCAGACTTCATTTTACCCCAGTCAGAATGCCAAGATCAATAGAAGAAATGATGGCACATGCTGCCGAGGGTGTGGGGAAAGGAGAAGACTCGTATATTACTGGCGGGTGTGCAAACCGGGCAGCCACTATGGAAATCAGTATGGAGCAGCCTCAAAAAGATGAAAATGGACGACAAGACCCAGACAGACCACTTAGGCATACACTCAAAGGACTGTATCTTATGACAGAGACACTTGCTCATCCATGGTCAGTGCTGTTCTATTTATAATAGTCAGAATTTGGAAACAGCCTAGATGTCCATCTACTGATAAGTGGATAATGAAAATATGATGCATTTACAGAACAGGATATCTTTAAACCTTTAAGAAAAGTGAAATTTGCAGATAGAACTATAAAAATCATGCTAAGTGAGGCAACCCAGACGCACATAGACAAACACTCCCTGTTTTCTCTTATATGTGGATGTTGGCTTTTAAGCTTTAGATATGTGTATTTTATACAGAATAACCACAGAGGTTAGGTAGCCAGTAAAGGACAGGAAGGAAGGAGCTCTTCTAAAGAAGTGTTAAAACAGATAAAGGAGAAACTAGAGTAGGAGGATTAAACAGGAGGGCAGAATGAAGGAGGAGTGTGGGGAGGGAGAGCTAACACTAAAGCCCTTTTGAAAAGCCATGTGAAAACCTTACTGTAGACACTCCCTAAAATATGTACATATGTGAAAGGAATTTAAATGTAGCCACCAAGTAAAACCTCCTGTGCCAGGAATGGGTTACATTTTGCTGAATCATTTTCCATCAGGGTCCCAAAGACCCTGACAAATACCCCAGGCTATTGTTAAGGCCATTGGTTGCTCTCCACAACCTAATAGTAAGGTCCTATTCTTGAAAACACAACTTACTTATGTAATCTAACATGGAAAAATTGAGTTTGTGTCCAAGTTGAAGCTTCAGCCCTACGGCCTGGGGTTTAAGGGTGCTGTAAGTTACTTTGCATGCTACCAGAGGAGAAAAGTATTCACAAATATTACTCCGCTGCTAACCCTGAAACCCTGAAACAACAGAAACCGAAGATGGAGAAACAGTAGCACAAACGTTATGGAAGTAACGAACCACATTTTGACTGGATTCAAGGCATGCTCCATGAGACAGTACTCATACCTGACATTGCCAAAGTGGCCAAGAACCTGAGGCTAGGTGGGTTGGTTGTTGGCACTAGGGTAGAAGCTACTATTATTATTCTGCTGAAGGAACACAGCTGTAAAGTGACTCCTAGTGACATATTGTTTTACCCATAGACCAGTGCCTCACTCAGCCCTTATCAGAGAAGCTGCTTCTTGCAGTAGATGGCAATTAACACGAGACCCACACTGGACAATGTGAAGCCAGGGCAAACTTGGAGCACTCAGTCCTAAATGGAATGTCTTTATCAAGCCCCTTTTCTCCAGGCTTAGGGATCTAAGTGGAAGCAGAGGAGGAAAGCGTCGAAGGCTGGAGGTAGTGAATAACTGCAAGGAAACTGTCTTCAGACACTGTGGGCTTGATACATGTATGAAGCCACAGAGAATGTGGCAGCTGGTCTGTACAGACTCAGACCAGACAAAATCCCAGCACTGAGAGGGAGATGTGGATACAAAGTCCCAACCCCTAACCAAGAAGCCTTTGAAATTTATACCTGCTGGGAAAGGAAAAATCAGTTTTCTCAAACCGAGTGTCACCAGAGTGTGGGGCATACCACAACCCAGGTAGGCCCCATGCCCAGGAGAACCCACCAGAAAACTGCCTTCATGGTTTTTTTGTTTTGTTTTGTTTCTTTGTTGTGTGTGTGTGTGTGTGTGTGTGTGTGTGTGTGCTTACTTTTTGTTTTGTTTTGGTATTTTTTTCTTATTGAGTTTTTTGTTGGTTTGTTTTGATTTCCAAATTTGTTTATTTGTTTTTTTGTTTGTTTTTGTTTTGTTTTGTTTTTGAGAGAAAGAGGGAGAGCATGTGTGTCTTAGTCAGTGTTCTATTGCTGTGAAGAGACACCATGACCAAGGCAATTCTTATAAAAAGAAAGCATTTTATTGTGTTTGCTTACAGGTTCAGAGGTTTAGTCCATTATCATCATGGCAAGAGAGCATGGTGGCACACAGGCAGACATGGTGCTGAAGAGATGGCTGAGAATTCTACATTCAGATCTGCAGGCAGCAGGGAGAGAGAGACATGGGACTGGTTTGGGCTTTTGAAACTCCAAAATACACCCATAGTGACACACTTCCTCCAACAAGGCCATGTCTACTCTAATAATAAACCTCATTTTTTAAAAAAATATTTTTCTTTTTATTTATTCTTCTCTCAGATAATACATCCTTACCTCAACTTCTCCTCTCTCCACTCCTCCCAGTTCTCCTGCCCACTCCCCCTTTCCCCGCATCCACTGCTCTTCTGCTTCTCTTCAGAAAAGAGCAGGCTCCCAGGAATAGTAACCAAACACAGTGCAACAAGATGCAATAAGACCAGGCACAGACCCTTTATCAAGGCTGCATGAGGCAACCCAATAGGAGGAAAAGGGTTCCAAGAGCAGGGAAAACAGTCAGAGACACCTCTACTCCCACTGTTAGGAGCCCCACAAAAACCCTAGCTAAAGAACCACAAAATACACGTTGAGAACCTATCATAGACTCATGCAGGCTTTGTGATTGCAGCTTCAGTCTCTGCGAGCCCCTGTGAGCCCTGCTTAGTTGATTCTGTGGACTATGTTCTCCTGGTGTCCTTGACCTCTCTGACTCCTATAATCCTTCATACCCCCTTCTTCAGGGTTCTCCAAATTCCACCTAATATTTGCCTGTGAGTCTCTGCATCTGCTCCCATCAGCTGCCAAAGGAAGCCTCTCTGATGACAGTTGACCTAAGGCATTCATTTAGGAGTATAGCAGAGTATCATTAAGAACCATTTCATTGACTTATTTTTTAAATTGTCATTCCTATTTGGTTCTACCCTAGGTCTCTGGGCCATCCAGCATCTGGTCCCTAGTCATCCAGGCATTGTTGGGTCAGTGTCTCCTAATCCTTCTCAAGTAGTGCCACTCCCTGATGACCAACATTTAAATATATGAGCCTATGGGGACCATTTCTATTCAAACTGAGGGAGGGAGGGAGGAGGGAGGGAGGGAGGGAGAGAGACAGAGACAGAGAGAGAGAGAGAGAGAGAGAGAGAGAGAGAGAGAGAGAGAGAGAGAGAACATGATGGGAGGTGGTGAGGACCAGGAAGAGGTGGGGGAGAGGAAAACATGATCAAGATACACTTTTTAAATTTTATTTTATTTTTTTATGAAAAGAAAGATTTCTTCTCTTGCTTCATGATTTTTCTCTTGCTATCCTGGGTTATCCTCAGCACAGCTGTCTAACAGGATCCCAATCATGAGTAGTGGATGTGGCGATATGCCAACATCTTACTATATTAATCCTTCAGATTTTTCTGTGTAGCCCTCTTATTTTATGTTTCAATAAACTGAGCTCAAGTAGTTACTTGTCTAGAGTCACATGCTGAGAAAGTGGCAGGACCAAGATGTAAGCCAGAATTATGTGGTTTCAATACCAGGCACTTCGAATTGGCCTTCACTTCTCTGAATCTATTCATCTTGGATGAGTAGGCAGAAAAGTAGACCAGGAAGTTTGTGTGCAGTTTATTGCTGACTTTATTCTCTTCTAAACCAAAATCAAGGTTTTTCTCAGGGATGTGGGCTTAGTTAGGTAACACTAAGAGTGGTCAAGTTACCAACGTCTGAAATAGCAATTTAGATTGAGTTTCACTTTTTAGTGCTATGAGCAATCATTACTCTCAACCAAGAGGAGATGGCCACACACAGTCATGGACCAATTATTGCTGAGGCCCTTGCTCTCAGTCTGAGGCAAAGCTGGCATCTTGATACCAGTGGAAAGGTTTAGGATGCAAGTCAGTGGAAGCAGAGCCACCCTGGAGATAGTCTAAACCTGCCTGAGTTAAGATGATGTCAACTACACCTTGAAAATTTGGAAACCAGAAAGATAATAGTAGTTTTTGAATGGCCAATTCAGGAGACTTAGTTTCTGATTTGATTGTGTTGAAGTGAGGGCAAGGGAGCTGTTCCCCAGGAGAGTCATAGGCCTGCATCTGGCTTGGGAATAGAGGAGCAGGGTCAGATGATAGGCCTGTGCTGTTTTCAAGGTCATGAATGAACCTTTTTCAAAGGAGATGGGCGCTTGGTATAAAAACATGAGAAACAAGCAAGATAGCAGGAAAACTTGAGGTTTACTATAAGCTGACCTTGGAACAGCAAGTGAAAGTCAGCATGTATGTGTTTATTATAGGAGAATAAGGAGGTAGGGGTGGAAGGTGTCTGAAAATTGCAAACCAGCATAATAACAAGAAAAACCTGAGGTTTGCTATGCCTTCACATACCTGCCAAAGGTAAGCATGTGTGTTCACTTCAGGAGACACTGAAGAGCAGTATAAAAATGAGATACTAAACAACTTAGAGAAAGCATTCTTCTCTGATGGAGGCTGGCAAGGACACATTAGGCTACATTTGGATTCTCAAAGTTTTATCAAATGACCAAATTTCTGGATGTGAACCTGTAGGAGAGAGAGTTAGCTTCTCTGAGGTAACCATGCTCAAGGTGTAAGGGGCAAACAGGTGGTCTCAAAGAGATGACATGAGGTCATTTGAACATGGATTTCTCTTACAAATAGACCACAAGACAAAGAAATCCAAGGGTTCAAGGGTATTGGACATGGAGGCAGACAACACTGGTGGGTGTGCCTCTGTGGGGAATGATGGGAAGACAGCCAACTGCAATCACACCATTGGGCACATCATCACTGATTCAAACTCAGCCTATATCCACTGGTGTACAGAATTGGTGTAGAACATTGGCCTGGGAGGCATTCTGACATCGTTTGATCCCCATCTGCCTGCAGTGATCAACAGCCTTCTATCGACAGCAGATGGATAGCTGTGAGACCTGTGGGCACAGTGATCCCCATCTGCCTGCAATGATCAACAGCCTTCTATCCACAGCAGATGGATAGCTGTGAGACCTGTGGGCACAGCAGGCAGAGGGGAACCTTACAGCTATGCAGACCCTATGAGCAAAGTCCTGTCCTCCAGCTGCAGGAGAGAGATGGACTGGTTCTCATGGTGGTGGCAGTGCTGAGAGTCTGCAGCTACAGGGCAGAAGTCCAGTTCCACCAGCAGCTGGTGGTATCAGAGCAAGGACCAGAACAGGAAAGCAAGAAGTCCAGAATTTCCTGTTTTTGATTATTCCTTGTGAAATAATGAAAACTGCCCAGGGTCTGCCAGACTCACTGATTCGCACACTCCTTGTTTCCGTGTGGGTTGTTAGGTTGGCAGATGTGAAGGCACAGGGGCTTTCCTCTGAAGAGTGGAGCTGGGTATGGGAGAAAAATTCACAATGTCAAACAAATTAAGCTGTTTCTGTTGGCACTGAAAGTCCCACAGATTAGTGAAAAGAACCTCTGAGACTCCCTTTTAAGTGGTCCAGTAGTCAGACTGCTTTTCCAGTGAATTCCTGGGCCAGTGTAAACTTCTGGCTGACTCTGTGGATTGGTGCCTCCACCCATTTCCAGCCGGCTTTGAAGTTAGAGGGGCTTTGAGGATCTAGAGGCACAGGGAGTAAGACTTTTGTCTTGTTTTGTTTTGCTTGTTTCTCCCAGGTTTGTATGGCTGAGGAACTCCTGGTGCCCCTGTTTCCACCTCCCTCATCCTAGGGCTGCAGTCATGCACCGCTGTGCCCAGTTTATGTGATGCTGAGGCTCAAAGCCAGGGCTTCATGCAAGTTAGGCAAGTTCTCTACCAACTGAATTACTTCTCCAGGCCCATCAGAGCATTGGTCTTAAGTAGAGCTCTGTTGTGTCTCCATTCACCAAATGCATCCCATCCCCAGCTTGGTCTTAAAATGTGCGCTCCTTGCCATCCATGATAACCATCAATAGAACTTTCATTTTCACTGCTTCTCAAGGCACTGGCTTAGCCCAAGGAGACAAACTGAATAAATTGTTGCTCAATTCCTGGGAAATGTAACCTAATTGTACATATACAACCAACCAAGCAACAAGAACAGAACAACCTACTTGTAATCCCAGGACTTGAGAGGATCATGAATTCAAAGCTAGCTTGGGCTACATAGTAAACTACCCATATCAATGTCTCCCACCCCAAAGGCCTTGGCCCTCATGAATGAGTCTTAAAATGAGGTCATCCTGGCTTAGCAAGGTGGCCCTACATGCTGTCGTTTGTGCCCTCCATGAAGAAAGCAGAGGGAAACCAAACATGCAGAGAAAAAGGTGTAGAAGGTAATATCGGAGACAGTTCAGAGTAAACAGCTGCAAGCTAAGGGATGCTGAGAGGCATCTGCAGTGGGCAAGGCCAGCAAGACCTCCCTTTACTCCTTAACCTTCTAGCAGGACTAGAGCCATGATAACCCCTTGACTCTGGACTTTTGGTCTCCAGAACTGTGAGAAGAAAAAAAACTGTCATTTTAAGTCATGAAGATGGGCAATTATACCCACTTTATAGTTATTTCACAATATATATATATATATATATACATATATACATATATGTGTATGTATATATGTATATATATTGTGAAATACATATATACATATACATATATATGTATATATATATGTATCTATGTATATATTCCGAATCATACACCAGTTTATAGATAGGTTGTGGTATGTCCCCAATTTGGGTCTGAAACTTGCTGTATAGCAATGCCCCAAGTCTTGGAAGGCTTGTGGCACACTCTTCCTCCATCAGACTCAGCTGAGACAAACACGTGGCCTTAGTCAACTGGAATTATTTTTCTTTTTTGTTTATTGCTCCCTTTCTCCTGAGGTTTTCCCTTTCATTGTCTCCTGTCAGTTATACTTCTCTGTCACTTAGTTAAGTTCTCTTCAGATCTTCCATATTTACTGAAAGAAAGCTCCCAGGCCAGCAGGAGTGAGTCAGGCTAGGGTACAGTTCACTGGGAGTAATGGGGAGGTTTTTATTCTTACCCTGTCATTTACAGATATGGAAAAACAACCTAAATCTATTGTCTGTAGGTCAAAGGTTATTCCTCCATAGACCTGGAGTACAATGACACCTCTCAGAAAGTTTTATATCTCCTGTCATCAGTGACAAATCAGATAAACTGGAACACTCCTGGGATTTCAAACTAAGAGAATTCAGTTTGCAGAACTGATTTTTAAATCTGCAATGTGAAAGCAGAAGGACACACACAAAACCAAAGATTAATAACTACAGGGAACTGCTACTACTCCTCAGGCTGGAGGCTGAGGGGAACTGGAACCAGCAGCACACTGGAGCACGAGCCAGGTGCCATTGGAACCATGCTTTTGAGACAGCTTAGTACACCAGTTCAGACCTATGGATTCTGCTAAGAACACCATCAAGTCCTCAGCCATCAGTGTTGCCATTGCTACTTCTACAAGCTGGAAAACATGGCAGAGCTGGCTAGATTTGGGGTTGCCTTTGAAGAATCATGACTAGAATTCATGCAGAGATGGGGTGATGCCAAACAAGTAACTATGGTTACAAAGCTCCATGGATATCAAGCTACCTTTCACTACTTATTTCATAGATTCGTTGTATTGCTATTTGATGCTGTTATCATCTGCTCCATGTAGTGGGTAGCCATTCCAGCTTGGATCTGGAAGTTCCAACCCCCATTGAGACTCTGGCAACTGTCACGCCTATGAGACGGGGCCAGGGGAGGCGCCAGGGGACCCTAGAGCTGGATGGGCCAGCACTCTCTCTGTGCGCTCTCTCGGTGCCAGGACGCTGAACGGTGGAGGTTGACTGTGCAGAGCTCCGGAGAACACCGCTGGACTGCGTTACACCTTCCACAGACCCTGCGACCTACCCATTACTTAATTTGTGAGTTACGCCATTAAATAAATATCCTTTTAACTACGTGGAGTGGCCAAAATAATTTCTCCAATAGCTCCACCCCAACAATTGTACTGATTAGTCCATTCCATTCATCATTTGAAACAATTTCTTATAGTCATCTCCATTTATAGGGTTATTTATGTGAACATGTCACTCTTATTTTTTTTCTTGAATCTCTTATACCTGTCACTCAATGGCTTCTTGGTGGGCTGTGTTAACTGAGTTCCAACTAGGATCCTAAGTGTGAGGAGTGGATGAAGTCCTGAGTGAATGCGTATGACTGACATGAGCATAGATAGCCATGTCAAGAACCCCAAAGCTTCAGACTTACAGGAATAGCAAAGCCTGGGTCAGGCTCAGAGGAATGGCAAAGGTTTCCCTGGTCCAAGTAGGAAGGTTGACAGTGTGTTCAGAAACTACCAACTTAGCTTCTTCCTGAATAACTGACACCTGAGACTGCTCACTACAGAGACCTCCTACGCAGACCGCCTAGCCTGCCTCCCCTCTTTCATGCTACATATAATAGATTCACTGAGTTTCCAGGCTGCTGCTGGGTTATCTCCATCAGAGTACATGGAGTACCTGATCCCAGCTTTTCTGCAGGTGTGTCTATCACTTCTTCATCCTCTGTGGCCCCAGTTAGGTCAGTCTCTAAGCTGTGTAGGTTGTGGCACTGAAGTCATATTGTTTCTCTTCTCATAAAGAACACACACAACAGGTACTGAGGATGGAAAGGCAAAATTCAGAGGAACTAAAATGCAGGAGAACACTTGCTCCTTTCCACAGGTGGGGCAGAGTGGCCACACTCCCACCAGCTCATCTCTTTCTACAGGCAACCTGGGAGAAATGGATAGCTAGGGTACTTTGATCTGTGTAGGGACCACATGCATGTCCTGGAGCCCTGTGGGGATCAGCATCCTGAGAGCACCCATAATCTCCCCAGAGAGGAGTCTCCACGATTCAGAGAATGTGCCTGAAACTGGGTAGATGGATTCCTCTTCTCGAAGTGTGGGACTCTAGTTCTAAGTTAGCAGTTGGTCTCACTCATGACCACAGCTTGATCTACCTCATTCTGTATGCTTTCTAACCTTGTCCCTGCAGTTGCACTTAGTAGGCTTTGCATGTCCAAAATGGGGCCTGCCCTCCACCATGTATTTGATCACTGCCATTTAAACCTGAGACTCCTGATAGCATATCGTTTCCTTGTTTGAAACCCCGAATGTCTTTTATAGGACAGATAAAAAGCACATATTTTTCTTGCATCCCCATTATGATCATCTGTCAGTGGCTGTTTGGAGTACTGTGTTGAGAAGGATTCTGAAGTGCTGACATCACCTTGTTATGGGTCCCAGGAGACTCCTTAGACTCCTGTATGAGAAATATGCTAACAACCATAGTCCTATCAACGCACATTTGAAAGTTTCATGGGGAGAGTTCTGATGCTTTTCTATAATTCTAAAGTAGCCAAGGTTATTCCTCTCTCATTTTTGAAAAAAGCAAAGTTTTCATTTCCATCACATTTGCCTATCAAGAGACATGATGTATCTCATGGTATCAACAAATGTTAGAGCATGATGAATCTTTAGATTTATTTAGAATAAGCATGATGTTTTATAGAAAGTGAAAATGAGGCCACAGGAGGCTGATTTTCCAAAGGTTGAACAGCTTGTTAATGCAGGTCTCCGCATTCCCATTTGTCTTCTTTGGGACCTTTGCTTCTAGAGTAGAGAATCTGTCATTATTTTGTCTCTGTGCTATTAAAAAAAAAAAGTGGGATTGTATACAATCAGAGCAGTGATGGATCTTGAGTGGTAAGGATGCCACCTTGGATCTGAGAGCCTGGCTGTCTTGCTGGTTGGGTGAACATGAGTAAGTGGCATAGCCTTCTGAGCTGTGGCTTCTGCCCCATGTGAAGATTCAGTGGAACGAGGAACAGAAAGAGTATATATAGCCCTGGGCCTGTGTTAGCAGATGTTATTGTCTGTGATGACTGAGTTGTACTCAATGATTTCTTTTTGTTCTTGAAAGCCTATGATTAGAGATGCTGCTTGATAAACTGAAGTTTCTCTGAGCTGTCTGTACAGGGTTCATGTTTTCTTCAGGACTGTTTCACTGAATAAGGAGTCTGTGGAGTGTGAGCCTTTGACCATCAATAAATAAATAAAGCTTTTTTTCCATACCTATTTTAGATAATATATTTGTTATCCTCATCACTACTACTATTAGTAACTGACAAAGTGTATCTTGTGATATGGCTTTGATTTTAACAACCTAAAATTTACAGAGGGCTTCCCTAAGGAATTTATCCAAGTTTCTAATTCTAATATATTCTTTAAACTGGTTCATCTCAACAAGTTAATGTTTTTAGGTTGATTTTTTTCTCTTTGGCTTTGTTTAGTTCCATAATGGTTTGGAACTCACTGTATCACCCAGGTTGTCATTGAATTCCAGATGCTCCTGCCTTATTTCCTTGAGTTCTGGGACTACATGTGTGAACCACCTCCATGCCTAGCTGATCTTTATATCTCACATAGTTTTAGTTAGTATTTTCTTTTTATTGGTATATTTCTGGGTTTTCAAGAAGAACATGCTCCAGAGAACCAGAATCCAGCTGCAAGTGGTTCTCTGTTCTTCAGGGAGGCTTGTGGAGGAGGACTGAGAGGACCGTGTGCTTGTGACAGCTTCAGAATGGACAGATGCAGTCCTCCTGTCTGGAGGCCTGGAGTCACTTTTCATGCTGGAAGGGCCAAGTGTCTCCCAAGCCAAAGCTTAGCTATTTCCTGCAAATGAAGATGTTTCCCTTCTCCTTTTCCAGTTCAAATATTTGTAAAAGACACAGCCTGTGTGGGAACTAATCTCTAAATGTGGGACTACACAATCAAGGCTCAGTATTTCCTCATGAAGGAGGATTATTAGTCTGTTAGCTCTCACCCTCCTTCTTGCTGCTCTTCTCTTCAGAGCGATCTACTTTTTTAATCTCCCATCTCCTAGAAGGGTTCTTATAAAAAAAAAAAATTCTTCTTTTGTAGTTTCTAGAGGTCTGCTTTTGGAGGCAAAGAGTGAGGCATACTCCTGATTTATCAGAGCTAAGATATCTAAGCCAGGCAATGCACTGCCAGGTAACACTTCTGAAGCCTTTGGTGTTCCAGTTCCCTCACCTGTTTCTATGAGTTTCTAATGCTCTTTTCCTGGCTCCTTCTATTTGCTTCTTGTGGCAGGGAAGATGTGGCCTTTACTCTGAACCTTCTGTTCAACCTTGAGTCAGAAACCTGAAGGTCAGAAATGTGGGTCTTGTATGTAGTGGTGGTCAGTGTATGACTGTGTAGCAGGAGAATGAGTGCTGCTGTGTGTAGGGGAAGGGTGGAGATAACTCTAATGGAAGGCACAGCATAGTTCCAGCTGAAGGTGCAGAAGGATCCTGGTTGCATTAAGTATCCTATGTAGAGGAGACACCTGATGGGACACCACTTTTAGACGACTGGGTAGCTCTGGAGCCTCACCTTAGACCTCCCCCTGCTTTATTCAGAGAAATCACTCAGCTGGGTACATAGAAGTGATGACAAAGATCTACAGGAAGACAGAGTGGAGCACCTCAGATGTCACTCTGTATGTTCAATGTTTAGAAGAGGAATTGAAGCTAGTAAGAAGGAGTTGAGCGCATAAGGCCAATGACAAGGCATTGCAACTCTTAGGCAGAAGCCAGGGAGACCACGGGCAGTCGAGATTCATCCAAGAGCCCAGTTCTTAAAGTCTATTAAGTTATGTAATGAAGCTGCAGTTGGTATCATTTAGTCACTCATAAAGTCATTTACGTGGGCCGTATTTTGAATTTTGCAATAGCTCTTCCTCTGTTGTCCAGGGAAGACACTGGACAGAGAGTAGGCAGCCGTGACGCAGTGATGGTGGCTCATTTGTCTGACTGCTCAATATGCCCTGGCTCTCTCAGGCCTCATCACCCCCCACCTCCTTTTAAAGAGCATACAGGAAAGAATTTTAATTTTAAATAAAGGAACATCAATAAGAAAAAAGATGAAGGATTAATTCACAACACGCATCATTTCCAGTTAAAACTCTAAGAGAAGTCTGTAAGGGCCTACCAGGTCTGCCCACTTCTAGCTTCCTCTCACCCGTTTGAGCTACTGGCTCTCTTTCATCTATCCAGGGTTAAGGTTTCCATTTAAATTCATCAAATCTGGGCAGGTGTGATATCTGCCTCAACATGTGAGAAGCCATCTTCCCTTCTCTGTAACTCTGGGTGATTGTCAGGATTTAGGCATGAAGTAAGAAGCTGAATCCAATTGGAATGATCTGGGGGAATCTGGGAAAACTCTGTAGTCAGGCTTTCACTTAAAGCATGTCTGTTTGGATACCCATAAAAATATACATTTTTTTTGTGTATCAGGTAATTCAATCATATTATTTGACCTAATGTACTAGGTGAATGAATGAGGGGGGAATGTTCTGGAAGTCAAGTTTACATGTGACATTCTATACTAAAGAGCCCCAGTTAAGATCATGCATCAAGTTAGCCTTCTGATTTGCATGTGAAAAGACCCAGTTATGGATATTGCAGACTGTTTGCATGGTACATTATGAGGAAACGTTTCTTCCTTCTGCCATACAGACACCATTTCGGTATGAATTTTGTAGGTTGGAAAGCTCTTGTTGCCATTAATTATATCTAGTCAAAACTAGAACAAGTAGAGATGGATTGGCAATCTAATAGGATGAAGCAGAAAATCATGCAGAGTAACTCCCCAGCTGAATGAGCTGGTAAAGGGCAGACTTGAAAACATCTGTGCAAAGACTCTAGCTGGCCGGTGCAGGGAGTAAAGCTGTCTTTAAGAACACAGCACACCTTTCAGATCCATCTTGTCCAGTGTCTTCCTCCAACTCCATAGGAGCAGGGCCTGCAGAACCACTTCAGAGAAGGGTCAAAATGTCTTTTTATGCCTTAAATCACCAGCCACCTCCATCAGTGTTTTCTGGGAGTCTTATTGTCTGATAACACTGAAAGAGGTCCATGATAGTCAAGCCAAGTATTTCAGTTCTCAAATGGTCATGTAAAGAGAGTGATGTCCATTGGTCTAAGTGACCCAGGCATTCACATTTTGTTTTGGTTTTTAGCTTTCCCTATCTATTCTAATGTATGGCCAGGGTGAAAACTGAGTACACTCAATGACTGTGTGGACACTGGGGAAAGCTTCTTGCTTTTCCAGAATGGTGCTTAGTTCGACTGTGAAAACCTCAGAACTTGTCCCATTTGGGAGAAATGCCAGAGAGCAGACCTGATGTGTTGGACTCATCATTTTCTCTGGCCAGATGTTCCACTCTTGCTGAGTTTAGGGGTGAAACCAGGAGGTGGGCGGAATGACCATTTCCTCTAGGATTTCTAGATTTCTGGCGACTATTGCTGTGATTTCTAGAGACTTTTTGTTCCTGTGCTGGGTGGAGTTACTGTTGGAAAACAAGATTTTGTTTCTGTGGGTAAGCCTGGCTGGGTTTGCAAAGAAAACTCTTTTCTCTTCCTTCAGACTTCAGTCAGCATATTTTTCACTTGGTGAGTTGCATACTATGATTATATTTTCTTACATTTCATCCTAAGTTGGCTGAGTGTGGTATTATGATCCCTGATGCAAGAGGAGGTGCTCTGGATGTTTGGTCTTAAAATTTAATCAATCTTAGTCCTACATCAGAATCTGGTAGAAGCATCATATATCAGAAAACACCGTACCCTGAATCTGATAACACAAATGTTCATGACCCTTAGATATTTCTTCTGGCTTGGAAAGAATTCCAACCTATTCTTTGGATGTACACTCTCTATTACCAGTGACCTGCAGCAAATCTCCAGCATTAACACAAATGATACAACTACATATTTGACCAGGAAACATACGGGTTAAATACAAACAGCATGTGAGCACTTAGAAAATGTGCTATGTATTCCATTTGAACACATAGTAAATGAATTAATAAAATGTTGTGTGTGTGTTGTTGTTGTTGTTTATGTGTGTATATGAGAGTGTATAGATGGATGTGTATGTGTTTGTGTGTGGAGGTCAGAGCCCAACCTTGGGAATTATTAGCTTATCCCGGCCTTAGGAGCCACCCATGTGTTTTTTGAGATGTAGTTTCTCAATATGACCTAGGATCACTGAGTGTGTGACATTGATTGCCTTGTGAGATATAGGGATCCTCCTGTTTCTACTGCCCAGCACTGAGATTACAGGTGCATGTAATCTGGTTTTTGTATGTCAGTGCTGGAGATCAAACTCAGTCCTCAGGCTTGTGTGAGTCTGTGTGTACTATCTGAGCTATCCACTCAGCTCCAGATCAGTAAATATTAAGGAAAAAAATGAAGCTAGGCAAGTTTGAAAGATACAGATTATAATTCCCCTAAAATGTAGTGCAAGGTAGAAATAAAATAAGATAAGGACCTGGGGCTGCAATATACTAGGAGCTGATGCACACCAGCTGTGCAAAAAACAGTGCCAGGTATCATGCAGTGGATGTGTTCGTGGCTCTTGTTTCCTACTTCTGAACCTGCTGCTGAATCTTTCTTCCTTTTTTTTTTTATAACCTTCTCAGTGGGGAATATGTGCCCTCCCCATGGGGGCCCTGTTTGTCCTGCCAAATCCCATTCTGAAAATCAGCGTTTCAAATGGAAGCTTTAAGGAGATGCAAACAAGGCTGTAAACTAAGGAGTGCCCTAAGGCAATAGCCCTTGTTAGGAAGTTAAAGTGAGTCTGAGGAACTCCACCCGGCAAGCTCATATTGTGACAAGCTCAACTTGTGCCAGTTGAGGTGTCCAGTCTCTGCAGACTTGAAGCTTTGTGTACTGGGCTGTAACTGCCCATGACAACACAGTCTACTCATTGCACCAAGAAAAAGATGAACCAACAGCAGCAGAATTCTCAAACCCACACAGTTAGAAGCAGATGGTGATTGTCCAAAGTTCTCATTCTTGGTTTCATGTATCTATTTTTCAATAGTCTTCTGCCATCACCACTAAATTGCTTGATTTTTTTTTTCTTGTGAAAGATAAACTAAGTTTAACCTTGACTACTTTTATTGTTCACATGCATAAGAAATATTTTCTTGTGAATTTCTCATAGAGACCCTTGTCTTGAGTATTGCAGTTTTGCATCCTGTATTTTTGGAACCTTTATGAAAAACTGGTTGTATCTGCCTGCCCACAACTGTTTCCTCTTATATTTACACTAGGCCTGTTTCACTCTAAGGAAACAGTCTCTTTTTATCTATAACCAAGTAGTTCAGTGAGGTTAATTACTGTACTCTGTACCAAGGTATTCCATCACCAGACTTAGTCACTGCCCTACCTTAGTGACTGGATCAGTGGCTGGATCTTTGGTTTGTGGTTGGGACTCTTGGGAAAGAGACTTTTCGTGGATATAGGACTAGCTTGGATGTTCCAATAGCCATGAGGTTACGAATGAGGCCAGCCAAGAATAGATCCTGGCTGTGTTAAGCATTGGTGTTTTTGCTGCTGGGATATATCTCAGCAAAAGCTAATACATCACTGCTATCTAGGAAACTAAAATGCTCCAGTCACAAGGTTTATTAAATCAATTTTAAATGCATGGCAAGAAGTGAGACAGTCAGATGGGATAAGTTAATCCATCTAAGACAGGGTGCAAATTGAGGTGCTAGAAGCCCACTGTGCAGTTAAGGGTTAACTCAAGGGCTTGGAGCATTCACAGAAAGGACTGGCTCTTGAATCAGCTTCTGGGAAAAGCCCTGGAGTGGTGGAGTAGTTTGCCTGGTGTGTGTTCTTGTTTACATGTTTTTGCTACCAGTGTGACTGAGATGGGGGATAGTTAGTTGGCCACATGTTATCAGTTTGACCTCTTAGAGACCAGAGTAGGAGTGGCTAAAATAAACCATACAGATGTTTCATGTGACTCAATCCCAACAAAAAATACGGACAACAAAGCTTGGTTGAACTTCTTGGTTGCCAATACTTTGTGGATTCATGAATTGTTGCTTTAAGAATTTGGTGTTACAGAGCTCGCCTGTAGGGAACAACTGCAGCCCTACCCCAGGCCTCTCTTGGATGCTATGGGGCTTTATCTACTTTAATCTACATCTTCCTTGTTTCATAAACTGTAGCCATGAGTAAAGTTGCTTTGGTGCTTCTGAGAGTTAATTTAGTAAATAACTGAACACAGAGTGGTGGTGGTGGCTCATATATGGGCCACAGAGGGACTTCTTCAGACTTCTGTCATATATGTGTTCTATCAGAGAGATATAAGGACAAGTATGTCTTACTAAAGCACCCCCATTTCAAGCAAGCCCCTTGCCCCAGGCTGAGTTTCAAAATTCCCAGAGCTGCTGACATTGGTTCCAGGACAAAGTCAGGATTGTTGAAGAGCCATCTGGTAACAAATGATTAACCACAGAATGCCCCAATGCTGGAGGTAGTCTATAAAGTTTGACAAACAACCTATTAAAACAAAGTAAAATAACACAAATTCTGAAAAGCCCCTGAAACTTGAGCCAATCAGAATTGTACGTGTACTAGCACCCCTAAATGATGTAACCTTGTGATTTTTGCCTTTAAAACCAGAGCTTGCAGAGGGGTGGGCACTTCCTCCAGCCTCTATTGCATTGGATGGCTTGACAAGGTCCCTGCCACATGGCTTGAAATGCTTCAATAAACCTTGCTTTTACATTTTGGTGAGTTCGTGTCTCTGGTGGTCTCTTCAGGGGTCTGGTGCCCAGGGCACAACATTACCTCAGATGTAACTTGCTAATTATTGAGATGAATAATTCTAATTGTGCTTCTTGGCTGAGGAGACATCAAACAAAAAGGTATAATCAATAATGTGGATACTTGAAACAGAATGGCCCCCATAAGCCATGTTTGAATGTATGGTCCCTAGTTAGTGGAACTGTTTGAGAAGGATTAGGAGGTGTGGTCTTGTTGGAGGAGGTTTGTCACTGGGGTGTGTTTTGAGGTTTCAAAAGCATACACCAGGCCCAGTCTCTTTCTGTCTGTCTGTCTCTGTCTGTCTCTGTCTCTCTCTGCCTGCTGCCTGCAGTTCAGGATATATAAAGCTCTCAGCTACTACTCCAGTGTGATATCTGTTTGCTTTCCACCATTATGATCATGTACTAACCCTCTAAAGCTGTATGCAAGTCCCCAGTCAAATGCTTTCTTTTATAAAAGTTGACTTGGTTCTATCCATTTGCCTATAAATTTCATGATGCCCTTGTTTTTTATAGCTGAGTAACACTCCATTGTGTAAATGTACCACATTTTCTTTATCCTTTTTTTTTTTTTTTTTTTTGGTTGAGGGGCATCTAGGTTGTTTCCAAGTTCTGACTATTATGAATAATGCTGCTATGAACATAGTTGAGCAAGTGTCCTTGTGGTATGATTGAGCATCCTTTCAGTATATGCCGAAGATTGGCATAGCTGGGTCTTGAGGTAGATTGATTCCCAATTTTCTGAGAAACTGCCTATGGATTTCCAAAGTGGCTGTATAAGTTTACACTCCCACCAGTAGTGGAGGGGTATTCCCCTTAGTCCACATCCTCTTCAGCATAAGCTGCCAGCAACATTTTTGATCTTAGCCATTCTGACAGGTATAAGATGGCATCTCAGAATCATTTTGATCTGCATTTTGCTGATGTCTAGGGATGTTGAACAACTCTTTAAGTGTATCTCGGCCATTTGAGATTCTTCTGTTGAGAATTATCTGTTTAGATCTGTACTCCATTTTTAAGTTTGATTATTTGGTATTTTGATGTCTAGTTTCTTGAGTTCTTTATATATTTTGGAGATCAGTCCTCTGTCAGATGTGGTGTTGGTGAAGAACTTTTCCCATTCTGTATGCTGCTATTTTGTCGTATTGATGGTGTCCCTTGCTTTACAAAAGCTTCTCAGTTTCAGGAGGTCCCATTTATAATTATTGTTCTCAGTGTCTGTGCTGCTGGGTTCTATTCAGGAAGTTATCTCCTGTGCCAATGCATTCTAGATTACTTTTTACTTTCTCTCAGTGTGACTGGTTTTATGCTGAGATCTTTGATCCACTTGGACTTGAGGTTTTGCAGGGCAATAGATATGGATTATTCTATATTCTTCTACATGTCTGCATCCAGTTATGCCAGCACCATTTATTGAAGAAGTTTTCTTTTTTCCATTGTATAATTTTGGCTTCTTTGTCAAAAATCAGGTATTCATAGGTGTGTGGATTTACATCAGGGTCTTCAATTTAATTCCATTGTTCCACCTGTCTGTTATTATGCCAATACTATGATGTTTTTATTACTATTGCTCTATAGTAGAGCTTGAAATCAGGGATGATAATACCACCAGAAGTTCTTTTACTGTTCAGAATTGTTTTAGCTCTCCTGGGTTTTTGTTTTTCTATATGAGGGTAAGTATTGTGTTTCCAAGGTCTATGAAGAATTGGGTTGGAATTTTGATGGGGATTGCTTTGAATCTGTAGGTAAGATTGCCATTTTCACTATGTTAATCCTACCAATCCATAGCCATGGGAGATCTTTCTGTTTTCTGATATCTTCTCCAATTTCTTTCTTCAAAGACTTAAAGTTCTTGTCACACAGGTTTTCCATTTGTTTGGTTAAAGTTATCCCAAGATATTTAATATTATTTGTGGCTATTATAAAGGGTATTGTTTTCCTAATTTATTTCTCAGCCCAATTATCGTTTGTGTATAGGAGGGCAACTGATTTTTTTTTAGTTTTTCTTGTATCCAGCCACATCACTGAAGGTGTTTATCAGCTGTAGGAGCTCCCTGGTAGAATTTTGGGGGTCACTTAGGCATGTCCTTGTTTAGATTGAGAAAGTTTTCTTCTATGATTTTGTTCAATATGTTTTCTGTTCCTTTGAGCTGGGGTTCTTCTCCTTCTATCCCTATTTTTCATAGGTTTGGTCTTTTCATGGTTTCCCGGATTTCCTGAATGTTTTTCATTAAAAATGTGCTGGATTAACATTTTCTTTGACTGATGAATCTATTTCCTCTAGCATATCTTCAACACCTGAGATTTTCTTTTCTTTTCTTTTCTTTTTTGGTTTTTGAGACAGGGTTTCTTCTGTGTAGCTTTGCGCCTTTCCTGGAACTAACTTGGTAGACCAGGCTGGCCTTGAACTCACAGAGATCCGCCTGCTCTGCCTCCCGAGGAGATTTTCAATTCCATCGCTTGTATTCTGTTGGTGATGCTTACATCTGTAGTTCCTGTTTACTTATCCAGATTTTCCATTTCCAGAATTCCTTCAGTTTGTATTTACTTTATTGCTTATATTTCAATTTTCAAGTTTTGAACTGTTTCCTTCACCAGTTTCATTGTTTTTTCTTAGCTTTCTTATGGGATTTATTGATTTTTTCTAAATTTTGTTTGTTATTCCCTTGATTTCTTTAAGAGAATTTTTCTTTTCCTCTTTAAGGGCCTCTATCATCTTCATAAAGTTATTTTTAAGGTCATTTTCTTGTGCTTCAGCTGTGTTGGAATGTTCAGGACCTCTGGATTCTGGTGGTGCCATATTGCCCTTTCTGTTGTTGAATGCATTCTTACACTGGTATTTACACATCTGGGTTTGGGATGAGTATAGGTCTAGGTGTTGATTCTTGTGTTATCTTTGTTGGATGGGTATTTTGTTCTGTTTAGTGTCTGTTTCCTTTATAGTCTTCTGGCCTGAATGGTCAAGGGTTCTGTTGATTGCCAGATCTTTAGGTCCAATAGGGTGTCTCAGCTAAGAGTTGTGGGGATTTCAGTAACTAGCTACAGTGTATCCTCCTGTTGTTCTGGCTAGTGTGGCTGTACCTGTGCCTATGGAGTCTGTTCTTCCAACTGGTGTGGGTTGTACTTGTGTCTATGGAATCTGCCAGATATGTGAGGAAGGGCTTGGCTGTTCATGGAAAGGATGATGAGGTGGGTAGGATTGAACGGTGAGTACATCTTGGGGGAACAGAATCCAGTGGTTTCTTACCTGCTTGATGGCTGCTGGGCACTGCACCAGAGCAGTGGATTTCCACTAGAGTTGGAGGAGAGCCCAGCTGCCTTGCTGGTACTGAAATGAGAGGGGGAGGGGCACAGGATGTGCTTTGGAGCTTGGGGTCTGGAGGTTGAGGCAGATCAGCTGGGAGGCCACTCACATACCTGTTTTTCCAACTGGAGTAGGTAGTACTATTCCTGTGGAGTCTACTGGAGTTACAGGTAAATACTGAATTGTGTTGAAGACCCAATGATATCAGAGATGCCAGAGATATGGGAACCTTGCAGACTGGTGTAGAACCAGCCCAAGAGAGAGAAGTGTGTTGTAGTCAGCAAAGTTAGAAGGAGTGGGAGATCTCAAGAGCACTTTGGCATCAGACATGGAGATGAAGAATTTGGAGTTGCCCTGCTGGTTTTTGGTTCCAGCATTTCCTCACTATGTCTCATTTTCTCTCCTTAGGAGTGTTAATGTATAGTCTGGGCCATTGTATGTTGTAAGTATATCATTTGTTTTTTGGCTTTATGGGGCCAGGGTGGTTACGTTTAAAGCTTTGCCTAAGTCTTAGAAGATACTTTGAACTTTGGACTTTTAAACAGTGTTGAAAAGACCATGATAGACTATGGGGACTTTTGAAGTTGGACTGATTGCATTTTTCTTTATGATGTGGCAATAAGCCTATGGGGTCCAGGGAGTGAAAAGTAATGATTTGAATGAGAATGGCCCTTAGAAGCTCTTATGTTTGAATGCTTGGTCCCAACTTAATGAAACTGCATGAAAATGAAGTGTGTCACTGGGTACAGGATTTGAGATTTCGAAAGTCCACACCAGGCCAAATCTCTCTCTCTTTGCCTGAATAAAAGGATGTAAAGCTCTCAGCTACAGCTCAAGTCTGTCTTCTTCCCACCAAGGTGATTATGGCCTAAATCCCTAAACTGTAAGCAAGTGTCCAATTAAATGCTTTCTTTTATGAGTTTCTGTGGTCATTATATCTTTTTGCAACAGAACAATAACAAAGACAAATAGGTAGCCAAATAATGAAATCATAGCTATTATGTGGTGTGTATTTTTAGTGTTGACTATAGCTCCCTAGTATTTTGTCTTATGTTTCTCTGGCATATTATAAATATTTTGTATTCAGGTACATCACACATATTTCCATCTTTTCATCCTTTTCTGTTTGTTTTTAACATCTACATTTTTACTTGCTGTTTCAGACTTCACACATTCCATGAGTTCTATGTAAGACAGTCAACATTCTGCTTACTAGTGACTCATTTAGAGTACCTTAAGATGATTGCCTTATGATTTGTTTGGGGGTTTGAATAAGAATGGCCCCCATAGGCTTATACATTCAAATACTTGGTCATTAGGGAGTGGTACTACTTGAGGAGGGTTTGGATGTGCAGCGCTGTTGGAGTAGGTATGGCTTCATTGGAGGAAGTATGTTACTGGACGTGGGCTTTTGTTTTCAAAAGCCTAATCCAGGCCCAGTGGCTCTCTATTCCTGATACCTATTGATGTGTTTCTCTAATCATTGTTTATCAATAAAAAATTGAGAGTCAGATATTGGGAACCTGAAAGATCAGAGAAGTGGCAGATCACCACCAGTGATTTCCTATCTCTCCCATTCCTCCATCTAAAAGGACAGACCCTCTCTCAGCTCTGCCTTACTAGTTCCTGTCTTCTATCTGTCCACAGTCCTCCAAAACTCTATAGTTAATTTTTTGTCAGCTAGTGGCTAGTTCTGCCCTCTGACTCAAAGCAAACTTTATTGTCAGAATAAAATCAAAATATCACATAACAACCTATGGATTGGGATGTAGAAGTCTCAGCTACTTCTCCAGCACCATATTTGCCTGTGTGCTGCCATTCTCCCAACCATGATGACAATGAACTAAACCTGAACTGTAAGCTAGCCCTAATGAAATATTTTCTTTATAAGAGTTGCTGTGGTCATGTTGTCTCTTCATAGCAATAGAACAAGGAAAAAGACACTTTATTAACTACAAACAGATTCAAAATTAAATATTACCAAAATATTGTTTTGGTGAAGTAAGTCACCACTGTGCTGTTGGTTTTATTCATTTATTTATTTTTTTATTTTTATGCCTCTCCAAAATTCATGTATTGAAACATAATCAGCAATGTGCTAGAATTAAGAAGCAGGATTTAGGGATCATTAAAGCATGGAGGTGGAGCCCTAGTGAATGGGTTCAAGAGCTTTGTGAAGGAGGCTTCACACAACATTTAGCGGTCTTGCCCTTTTACCTCTGTTGTGTTGGAACACCGCAGCAAGCACCATCCTGGAGGCAGATCAGTTTCTCACTATACATTGATGTCAAAGTTTTGATCTTCATAGATTACTTAGTTTGTAGTATTTTATTACTGTTGGTTTTTTAGCGGTGCTCTTATCCCAAGGAAAAGTTACGAAACACAACAGAATGCACTAACAAGAATTTTATCAAGACAAGGAGAAAGGGATAGATGTGATCAGGCCTGCTGGACAGACATGTGTGAGAAAGAGAACGGGGACCATGGGGCCCACTTTCAAAGGCCAGGCTGCACCAGCTCACACAGGCCCACATGGCTATTCCACGCATGCGCATAGATCACATGGTCACACCTGCACAATTACGTGACCACGCAGCTTTGGGGCATGGGTTACGCAGGACGTATGACCCAGAAATGACTAGGCAGAGATGACTAAGTATATGACCTGGAAATGACTAGGTGGAGATGACTAAGTGTCCCGCCGGGCATGCACGATCATGGGGGCGTGGTTGGATTTCCTATCAACTATAGCAACACAAAACAGACTAAAACAATCCTTTAGTGTTTTGGTACTTTAAGAAATTCAGTCCTGGAAGATCATGGTGGTGTGGTTCAATGCACACAAATCTCTATTCCTGGTGTCGTGAAACTGTCTCCCCAATTTCTTAGATTTCTTTATTCCTGTTGGGTAATAGTGGTATTTTAATAGATCTACTGAGCTCTAGGTATTGTCCTAAATAGTTCATAAATTAATGCTTTATAAGAATATGATGGTATAGGGGTAATTTTAATTTTACTTTTGCAACACAAAGGGTAAGGCAAAGTTTGCTACTGTAACTTTCCTGATACCAATACTGTAAGTGATGGAATGCTAGGAGTCAGGATCAGAACCAGGAAAGCTGACTCCAGAACAATGTGCTCTTACACTGTCCTCTGCTGACTTCCAGAGTATTTGCCTATCATTTGTACAGGCTGAGACTATGCAATGCATTACAACTACTGTTAAACACAAAATATTTAAAAGTCAAAAATAGTTAAGCTGAATGCAGATAAGAAACTCAAGACTGAAGGTAGAAATGCATTAATTTTTATTAATCTGCAACAGACCTTCATTTGAGATCATGTCAGAGAACTACTTTACTTGCCACATGGGCTTAAAGAGCAGAAATTCAAAGGGAGAGAGTTATATTCATCACTAACACAGCAAAGCAGATGTTTTTAGAGATGGTTCAGTAGGAATGTATTGTGAGAAAAAGTTACTCACAGATCTTGAAAACATGTAATACAATGAGGGATCAACACAGAGAATCTCTTCAGATTTTCCTCATGCATGTTACAAGTGCACACTCACTATGAAGTAGGAGCCTTAAAATATGTGAGAAGTATAGGGCTGGGTGAGACAGAGCAGGAGGTGCCTTGCTCAGAAACACACAAGGGTGGGCATTTGAGCATTTCTTCTTAGCTCTGTGCCTTTGTTTATTGACTGTTTTCCGAGTATGTGTTTGTGTATGTGTTTGCACATGGCTGTGCACATGAGTGTAGTTAGCACTAGAAGCCAGGGGAGGAAGTCCAGTCCCTGGAGCTGGGGTTACAGGTGGTTGTGAGCCAAGAAACTCCACTATGCTGTGAAAACAGTACTCCCTTAACTGCTGGGACAACTTCCCATGCTCCTGTGAAGGGTTCTAATTTCCATAACAACTTAGCAGTTTGGAGCACTGTACTGAGGCAGAATGGAAGAGTAGATGGTGACCAGTCAGGCAGAGGTCTTAAAATTAGTTGCTCACTCCATTCTCCAGGCACAGCCTTCGAGAAACCACGAGTCTGAATTTTAACACCTGTGGATTCAGGGGTTAGGGAGACTGGGGGCAGCAGACCAGGGGAAGAGCACACTCTGTATCATGCTGGGATAGAGCGCATACTCATTTTGTAACAGTGAAATGTGCATTTTCCCAGGTAAGCTCCTGTATTTGTCTGTCCTGGATATCTATTTGTTCTCAAGATGTTGAGCTTTAGAGGCTGGGTTAGAGATGGAGTTTCTGGCTCAAAACAAACAAACAAACAAAATAAAACAAACAACCCCCCCCCCCCAAACCAAAATTCTTTTCACAGGCTTCTAAAAGAGAAACTCATATGGTTTCTTGGAAATCAAGTCTTCTTGCATGGACATGTTTTGAAGCATCACTGATCACAAGATCATCTGGCACTGAAGAGCGTGGGGAGTAAGATGCTCTACAATGTTGTCCATATCTCTTCACTAACCCAGAGAGCTCAAAGAGCCAGTCAGCAGTTGGAATTTTCATCAAGTTCCTAATTTTATAGAATAAGAGGTTTTGCTGAATGCCATCAGCTCCTCTTACCCCTGGTCCCTTCTCCTGACACTAGTTAATGAATCTCCATGGACAATAATCCCCAAAGCTAATGAACTCACACACAACAGTGCTTTCGGTCCCCACATAAACCCAAATGCTGCACATGGTTTCAGACTCTCCCATTAAGCCCTGACCTGGGAGCAGGCTACTGCCAGCCAACGTGGCCTCCTGAGAAGCCCCCTCACTGGGAATCACTGCAACTCCTGAGTGTAGGCCATTGAGTTCTCTTTGTAATTAACCCCTCTCTTTATAGTTAATGGTGCTTACAGCTCGCCTCTAATGTGGGGCAGCCAGTAATTCACCCTGAGGGCTGCTTTCCACATGTGAAAGCAAAGCATTTTCAATCCTTTCAGTAGCTCTGCGGTTGTTGGAAAGTTGCTTAGGAAGCTAATGGGAAAGGCCTTCAAGACTGAGAAACAGCACTCAGGATTTGATTCCCTTCTTCCTTTTCCTGTTTCAACAACATATCCAAGTCCATCCCCAGTAAGGTGGTTTGTGACTTCAGCCATGTCCTCCCATGTCCCCAGGAATATCCTACTATGAGTGGCTAGAGACTCAGAGTTCAGAGAACTTGACACAAGAATTACATTGCCTAAGAAGCCTTCAAAAGCTGAGAAGCTTTGCTCCCCACCTGTAAAGTGCAGAGACAGAAACACTTACTGGAGTTCAAAGGGAAAAGCTTAGACTGTGAAACAGGCAAACTGCTAACAAATAATTTCCGTTAGAATTCTGCATAAGAAAGAGCAAACACACACACACACACACACACACACACACACACACACACACACAAAACAAAACAAAAGTCCCAAAGATTCAGATACAAGAGAGCAAGTGCACCATCTTCCAGCTCTGTTGCAGGAGATGATCATACTAAGAAGGTGGCTAGCTTTTGCTGGTGACTAAGGACATGCTAGACATTGTCTAAAGTACTGACATGAAGGCACATAGCATGTAGCCATGTGATGACCCTTAACTGTGTCCTTAGCCAAGCATAGCAGATGCCTGTGCACAGCTATTTCCCCAGGGCCAGTCTTGTGTGGTCTGCAGACCAGATTGGCTCAATATGCAGCTGATGCTACGTATTTCTATTGCACAGCATTATAGCTTTAGGAAATCTCTCATCTCCAGTCTGTTTCTATTTGAGCATCTCCTCCATCTAGGTAATTGCTACATACAAATTCTGCAGCCATTTCAAACTTGAGGGTAAGTAGGAGGGAGCTCCACGCAGTGAACATGCCTGAGCTCTTGCCATGTGTGAGGCTCTAGGTACAAAAGAATGTGAATCCAATATCCTTGGACTCATAAGCTTCATGGCCTAATGGCAGAGGCAAACCAGGAAACAGATAATTCCAATGCATGGACAAATGGCTTGCCAATCTGTACTAATAATACTCGATTGGTAGTTGTACTGGTACAATACAGTTCCTCACTGAATTCTTACTACAGCCTTGTGAGTAGTATAGTCAATGACATTTTGTAGACCCAGAGAGGAAAGCACTAAGTTTTGTGACTTCTTGTGACAGAGTCAGATTCTGAGTCCAAACAGTCTGGCCTTAGGCACAGCACTTTTTCCCATGATGCTCTGTGGTCTCTGATAGAGGCAAACACAGAAGACTTGGAAAGAAAAGAGGATTAGAAACTCAGCCAGCATGGAGCACTGGGCAGGAATGAAGCTTCCTTGATAAAAGGATTCCCAAGGTGAGGGAGACGGATGAAAACTGCTTAATTCTGGGATGCAACACTGAACAGTGGAGTGATCTGCATGAAAGGAAATATACTAGTTCATGACCAGATAAAACATGGGTTATGGAAAAGGGAAGGTGAAATGTTTTAGGTAAGTCATGGAGTCTATGCATGTTCAGAAGTGATGATATAGTATGTATATGACAACATGCATAGGTCTTATGAACATGAGCTCACATGGTGAAGAAGACACAGAATGGCACCTGCAGACTGCTTACACATTTTTAAATAAAATACACATGTACACAAAACAAAAATTTATGTTATACAAGAACACGTAAAAATAAAATGCTTCATGGGGCTGGAGAGATGGCTCAGTGGTTAAGAACACACTTTGCTCTTCTAGGGTACTCAACTTTGATTCCCAGGACCATATTGGATGGCTTAAATACACTTATAACTCCAGCTCAATGGCATCTGACATTCTATTCTGGTCTCTGTCGGCATCTATACACACATGGTACGCATGTAGGTGCACACACACACACACACACACACACACACACACACACACACACAAAGACAGACAGACACTATAAAACAAAATAATTCTTACCAAGCAAAGCAGAATGGTTGCCTTTGGCATAAGGAAGGAAACAGAAATGGAGAAGAGGTACGAGATAAAGCAAGAGACACATGGTACTGACAGTGTGCTGTGAGATAAAGAGACTAAGTCCAGGGAGGGTGAAGGACAGGGAGATGAGGACTTTTGAATGACTATCCTAGGATTCATTCTTTCCTCAATTCCACAGCTGTACCCAAAAGCTTCCAGTTATTTCCCACAGCAGAGTCCATCTCCTTCTCATGGATAATTGGTCCAATGGTGGACACCGACCTCAAGCTCAGGACATCAGTTCACTTCCTGCTGTAGAAAGTGTTATTGCTTTTGACAGTTTAGTTTTTAAAGATAATTATTCAGGCAAAGTGAAGCAAACTGAGTTTTCAACTGCTGCCTTCACCTTGAACCCTGTGGCCTTGAGCAAGCCGCTTAGTTTTTAAGGAGCTGAATCTTATCTTTTAAGTTATAAAATATAATACCTGATTTAGATGATTGTGTGAGGGTTTGATGAGTGAATGAGTGTAGTGTTAAAAACAGTTCCTCTGGGTCAATAAGTACTGGGCATGATCATCCTTGGAAACTTAGAAACTGAAAGAATAAAGAAATGGCTTTGTCTGGGTGTCTAATGAGTATGCCAGGAAGTGAGTTACTTTCAATTGCATGGAGAAGCCTCATTATTTTATTCCCATGGGCCATAGAAATATCATTGTTTTATGTAATGTGGGTGAGCTTCAGAAGGCTGGCAAGCCTGGCTGAGCAGGCCTCCATCTCTGCTTTAGTTCTTCAGGTTCTGTTATCCTGAAGCCTCGAGTCTACCCCATAGCTTGGTATTTTTCAATTATAGCTCCTTGTTTTCCTGAAGTTTGTATAAATGTATTCCTGTCACTTACCTACAGAGGATGATTGAGAGAGTCAAAATGACAGAGAAGACCCCAAGGTCTCAGTGTCTATACTCATTCCCTTGTGTGCTGATTGCTCAGTTAAAACACAAGCCTAGATATAGCTCAGTTGGTAGAGTGATTTCCTGGAATACACAAAGCCCTGGGTTTGATCCCTAGCATAAGTCAAGTTTGAAAGTATACATCTATAGTCTCAGTACTTAGGTGGTGAAAGCAGGAGGATCAGAAGTTCAAAGTCAACCTTGGGTACATAAAATATTTGAGGCCCACCTACAATATGTAAACTCTGCTTTAAGAGATTATTGAAGAGTCTGGGGAAATAGCTCAGTTGGTAAGGTGTTTGCTGAATGAGCATAAAGACCTGACTTCACATCCCTAGCATACACATATGAATCTAGGCATGGTGTCATAAGCCAATAATGCCAACACTAGGGAGGTAGAAACAGAAGGATCCTTGGAGCTTTGTGGTCAGCCAGTATAACCAAATCAGATAGTTCAAGGTTCAATGAAAGATCTCATCTCAAAAAATAAGGTAGAGAGTGATAGAGGAAGAAACTGATGGACCTCTGGCCTTCTCATGTGCGCCCAATCCCCTATATATGTGCACACATATGTGAATATGTATATAAGTATATAGTACATACACGGAACAAAATTATTTTTAAAAAATGGTACAAATATTCTTCTTACACCCCACCACGTGGACATGCAAAGATGAAGGATGCCAGAAGCTTATCTGAGCATTTGGGTGTGTTTGTGAAATCACTAATGTGCCAGGAGGCGTGTCTTAGAGGTCTGAGCCATGGTGCTTTTTGTCTGTCAGTTTGCCATGTGACCTCTGATCAAGTCAGTGTCACGATCTGTGTCAGACCTCCCAGTTACCTTCCAAAGGAAGAGGAGACCAGCCACTTTCTGAGTGAGAGTCATTGGCCCTGGAGGGTCACTGACGACTTCCTCAAGACCTTTATTAATTACTACTGTGGCAAAAACTTCTGCCTGTAGCCCAGTGTTTATATCACACAGCAGCAGCATTGCATCATTACAAGGACAAGGAAGTGCCTTCACCCCTCAGGAGACTCATGCAGTGTTTCCTGGGGTACTCTGTCCAGAGCTGGAGCCTCCGTAATAGGGACCCTTCTTGCCTGCTGCTCTGCTGTGTACCTTCCAAGTTCAGTTCAAAGCCCATGTCTGCTGCTGATTCTACATACGCAGGGAGGGGCACCCTGACCTGCCAACTTCCCTTAAGGAGGCTTTCTGTACGTTGGTCATGCTACATCCAGTTAGCCAGAATGCGAACACCTTTAAGGAAATTAACAAAGTTTACTAGAAAAATGTACTCTTCACTCTAGCTAGAAATAAGGCTTCTATTACCCTAACAAAGGGTGGATTTGTGAAAGACATAACTAGCACTCTCTGTCCTTTTTTTCAGTTTTCAGAGGATACCTCTGTCCATGTTGTCGATAGAAATCCTTCCCTACCCACGCTCTCTAACACAACTTGCTTAGTCTTATAGTCTCTCCCTATGACCAGACAAAGACCCTAGGGTGCTGTTCTCTTTCTGTTTTGCTGTTTGAGAGGGCTGTAGAGCCAGACCAGAGCCACGGCAGGTCTCTGATAGCCCTGCAGGGACCAGGCCTCATTTCAGTTTACTAGAACTGGCTGGAGCTGAGTAAGTAGGTCTCGGGAAGACCACAACTCAGGGGCAACCAATCAGAACCCCCACCCCCTCCACCAGCCATTTGCTAGCTAAAGATAGCTTTTCCTACCCTGTAGCTAGAAGGTCCCTAACCACTAGAGCCTCTCTCGGTCCTAACACTGCTATTTCTTCCAGGCTTCACTGTGGCTAGCACACAGTGGGGACTTACTGAATATATAGTGAGTCACACTGTGAATGAGGAAACCAAATGGGCATTGTGACTAAGCATAAGGTCTCTGAGGCACACAGTCTTTGGCTGCTCCTAATTCAAAATCTGATCTTGGGCAAGTGACTTACTATATCTCAGTTTTGACTTCATTATTTACAAAAAAGGGAGCAATGGGGAGTGCATATGACCATAATACATTGTATACATAAATGACATTCACAAAAAATAAGTAAGAAATATTGTAAAGTAAAGGGGTTGAGGAGCATTGAAGGAGTTAATACCTGGCTGTGCTTACATCTTTGACTGTGGGAGAGCAAACACTCAATAAATGTTAGCTTTCACAAATGACTGTGGTTGTAATTATTTTTGCTATTCATTGATATGCATCTAGTCTGGAGACTGAAATGGGGCTTCCTGTAGGAATGCACCTGGGGGAGGTTTAATGGAGAAGCTGAAACTGATCCGACAAAGTGGGGAGTGTGGTGAGGAGTAGCATAAATTCGGGGACCACGTGTGCAAAGGGCAGGAGGAGACATCCTGAAGAATTGAAAACAAAGGAACCAACAACAGTGAAACAATGTAGTCTGAAGGAGTTGTAACAGCCAGACCTGAGGGTGGGCGGGGCACCAGGGTTAGAACATGCCTGGTCTTCTATACTGTGACCATTATCCCCAATGCCAAGGGAACCCATTACAGGGCACCAAGCCCTGACAGGTTTGCAGTGCATACATAGCCTCGTCTCAATGGGAAGAGGTAGTTAGCAGAGTATAGCTCCTGTGAATGGAAAATCTATTATGTGTGTCCGTCTCCCAACTCCCTCCTTCCCTCCCTCCCTCCCTCCCTCTCTCCCTCTCTCCTTCCCTTCCTTTCTGTGTCTGGACAAGGCAAGCTTCTGAATGTGTATTTTCAAAGCTAAGTCTTCTGCTAATGTCTTGAGGCTCTGGGCAGGGAGAGCTGAGCTCTAGGCCAATTCTGGCTTGCTCTTCCTTATCTTCTTTTCTATAAAAGGGAAACTTTAAAATATGTTTAAACAATTTTAAGTTATCAAGAGAAAATCAACAGTTAAACCATGGATGTTTTAATATATTGCTTTGCCAAATTTACATTTAGAATTACTGAAAGTCAGGAAAATATTAAAAGTAGAGATTTTGGGGCTGGGGATTTAGCTCAGTTGGTAAAGCACTTCCCGAGTGTGCATGAGGGCTTGAGTTCAATTCCCAGCACTGTATAAAAAATAGTTGATTTTAATAATTGTTTCTCAAGCCTGGATAGTCTATTGATGGGCCAGCACTATTTGATTTAATAGTAAAGATATATACAATTTGCAATTCATTGTTTATATTTTCTATAGGACCCATTTTTCTTATTGTCATTTTAACAGTTATGAATTTTTTTCACACAATTTGTATTCTATTGACAATAATGCTCTAAAGGATTTATATTCAAATATTCCACATCTGAATATATTTATGAATATATTTAATGAAAGTATACAGTAAAGCAAGTGTAAAATATTTTATATATGTTTTCTGAAAGGTTATCTTTTGAATATTTTATTTATATTTTAAGAGAGTTTCATACTGTTGTCCATACTGGTCTGAAACTTACTATACACACTTGAACTTGTGACAATCCTCCTGCTTCAGCTTTCTGAATGCTCCATGGGCCACCATTCCCAGCTTTTCAGAAAAGTTATATTTCTTCTAAAATATTCAAAATTAATTCATAAAAGCAGATACTTTAGTCAAGATGCAGAAATTAAAACATCTAAACTGGGAAGGGTGAGTTAAAATAACTTCTACTTATGAATAATAAGATTTTTTTTATATGTAGGAAACCATAAAATCCATCAAAACTTGTTAGAACTAATAAATAATTCACCATATTTTCAGAATACAAAATAGCACAGAAAATCATTGTATTTCCACATACTAACAACAAACATTTGAAAATGAAATTAAAGGAAAAATCACAATTATAATAGTTTCAAGAGAGAATAAATTTAACTAAGAGGTGAAAGCCTTATACATACTGGAAATAATTAAACATTTCTGAAAGAAATTAAAGAAGAAATAAATAGTGGAAAGTCATCCATGATTCATGAATTAAAGAATTAATCCTGATAAGATGTCTGTGCTACCCAAAGAGGTCTACAGAGTCAATGCAATCCCTATGAAAACCACAGAAGGTCATTTTAATTTCATATGAAGTTTCAAGAAACTACAAACAGTCAAACAATCCCCAAATAACAAAGATAGATACCTCATATTTACTTATTTCAAATCTCATTATTTTGAAATTTTAGGATATATTTTATTTTTATGTATGTATGGGTGTTTGCCTGCATATATTTCTGTATGTAACATGCATGTCTGGTGCCTGAGGAGGTCAGAAATAGGGGTTGGATCCCCTGAATTGGAGTTACAGATGGTTGTGAGCCACCATGTGGATGTTGGGAATTGAACCCAGGTCCCCTTCAAAAGCAGCCAGTGCTCTTTCTCCCAGCCCCCAAAACTTATTTTAAAGTTATAGCAGTAAAAACAATAGATTCCTGGAATAAAAACAGACATACTGACAAATGGAGAACCCCAAGTAAACCCATGCATATATGGTCAAATTATTCTTGCCAATTGAGGAAAATAAAGTCCTTTAAAATATATATTGTTGGGAGAACTGTATATCTCCTTGAAAAATAATAAAGTCAGATCCCTACATGAACTATGTACAAGAATTAATGAGTTATATCAGAGACCTAAACAGAACAACTAAAACTCTTAGATGATGACACTGGTGTCAAGCTTTATGAAATAGGAATGAATACTGATTTCTTGGATATCATATCATAATGGATATGATATTAAAGGCATAAGAAACAAAAGACAATTGGGCAACATGACAATATCTGCCTCAAAAAAAAAAAAGGCAAAAAAACAAAAAACAAGACAGTCAACAAACTAGGAGAACAAAACGTAGAATGGTTAAGAAAATTTACAAATCAGATCTCTGATGAATATCTGGAGTATGTAAGAAAGTGCAACCCAACAGTTTGATTAAAAAAATGGGCAAAGGACTTTACAGGACATTTCTCCAAAGAAGATTCACAAATGTATAGTGTGCACAGGAAAAGATGCCATTTGTCACTAGTGAGTAGGGAAATGTGAATAAAAACTGCAGTGAAATACTGCCTCACATGCATCAGAATGTCTGCAGTGGAAGGGAAGCACACAGAGACGGGGCAGGTGGCTCATTGAGTACAGTGCCCATGGAGGCACCGCTGACAACATCCCGACACACCTCTGTAACCCAGCAAGGAGGTGGGGGATTGACAACATCCCGACACACCTCTGTAACCCAGCAAGGAGGTGGGGGATTGACAACATCCCGACACACCTCTGTAACCCAGCAAGGAGGTGGGGGATTGACAACATCCCGACACACCTCTGTAACCCAGCAAGGAGGTGGGGGATTGACAACATCCCGACACACCTCTGTAACCCAGCAAGGAGGTGGGGCTATGTGGATACAGAAGGATGGCTAAGGCTGATTGGTCAGCCTTGGTGAATAGTCGAGTTCCAGGTTGAGTGAAAGACTGCCTCAAAAAATAAAATGGAGAGTGATTGAGGAAGGTATCCAATGTTGACCTCTGATCTCCACTTACATATTTACACATGTAAACACACCTGTGCATGTGCCCACACAAACACGTAGTTATATTACACACAGGAACAAATGATAACAAATGTTGGCTGGACTGAGTATAGAAATTAGAATACTTGTACAGTGTGGGAACGTATAACAGCACAGCTGCTCTGCAAAACAGTGTGGCAGAGGAAGGAGAGACTGATCCAGACCGAGACTTTAATTTTGGTGGAATATGATCAGGTATCTCACCTAAAGAATGTCCTTTCTTATTAACCAAATTGTGGTTATCCTGAAACTCTAAAATCATAGCATATTTACTTAATATCTGGGTATAATAGAAATGTTAAAACAGAATTATCATATGATTCAGTAAACCTATTTCTGGGTTATATTTATTCTAAGAGTTGAAAGCTGAGTCTCAAAAGGATACTTGAACAATCATGGTCATCACAGAACTATTTTCAATGGCTGAAATGTACCTATCAATTGAAGAATGGATATGACATCATATATATACAAAATGTAACATATGTGTACAATGAAATGCAATTTTGTCTTTAAAAGAAGGAAACACATATGCCCTGTGTGGATGTGTTAGACTTTTCATTGCTGTGACAAAATGTCTAATAGTTTGAGGAGTATAAGAACTATTTTGGTCCATGGCTTCCATCTATGGTTACCTTGCCTCATGTGTTTAGACACAACGTCATGATGGTAGAGGCAGTTCTGCCCTTCAGGAGACTAGGAAGCAGAGAGATCAGAAAGGGCAAGGGACAAGATACTCTTAAGGATCCACTCCAGTTAGCCCCCGCCTGCCAAAGCTTTTGGCACATCACAAAATATCTCTACTCTCTGGGGACCAAGAGATAGATGAATCTTTTAGGGGGACCCTTCATATGTAAATCATAAACAATGGATGAATCTTGAGAGTATTGTGAAAAAAGTCAGGTACTATGTGATTCCACATATGACGTCAGTGTCACAGGGAAGGAAAGTGGAATAATGGTTGCCAGGAGTTGTAGGGAGTGGTGTAGAGTTCCACTTTGACAGGAAAGGCATTCTGGAGACAGAAGATGGTGATGGCTGAGCAACAATGTGGGTGAATTTCAGACCACTAAACTGTATACTTAAAAATGGCTAAGATGGTAGACAGATTTTCTGTGTATTTTAAATTACTTTTATTTAATTCAAAGTGATTAATAATTAACTTGGACTAAGGGTAAGGGTCAATTATAATAAATATCAAGTTTTAAAATAAAAAGATCTAAGTAAAACAAGCACTTCCCATTTAAATTTTAAAACATTTGTCAAAAAGTTAGTTTTCTAAAATAAAGATGTTTATATTTCTAGTAAGACATGGTAACCATCTAGTTGTTAATGCAAGTAATGGGAATTACATTTCAGAAGTATTATGTTGAGACTAATACTCAAATTAGTATTTTTTGTAAAAAATACAAATTTGTATTTGTAAGAATATAAATTATTTAATACCGTAAATTAAATTATGCAAAATACCACATTGCCCAGCTGCCGCAAATACCGTGCTAACTCACAAATACCTCCAGAGGCAGTGGAAAGAATACGAGGAGCATAAGGACACTAGAAGATGCTCAGCACTACTGGGAAATAATAGCTCATTGGACAAGGATCTATTGTTTCCATGCTCTCTGAAAGGGAAGCTTTAGTAAGATGGTGGGCTTGTCTTCTCTTCTTGAGTACAAATCACAGTGATTCCAGTCTTGTCTCAAAGGCAAGAGTCACCTGGAGTCACCTTTTTATTTTTATTTCTTTTTTAAGCCTAAACAGTGTTAGCCCAGAAGAGGATAATGAATCAGAAATCACACTGTGTTGGCTTTTGGTGGGGATGTAAGCACATCCTGTGTGTGTGTGTGTGTGTGTGTGTGTGTGTGTGTGTGTGTGTGTGTGTGTGTGTGTGTGTATGTCTGAGGGAGCAGAGTGGGGCTCCTTAACATTGAGCTAGGGTGTGGTAGTATTCAAATGCCACTTTCTGTTCCTTGTGGTGAGGATGGTACAGTAAAATTGCATTCCTTTATTCAGTAAAGACTAGGAAGGTCACCATCTACAAAATCTAGTTTGTATGAGGATACTATTTCAATTAAATTGTCTAGATTTCAGTCATATTTTATCAGTTTTGTGACATTGAAGAAGTTATTTATGAGGTATATAACTAGGCTTTTCTATTTCTAAAATGGATATTAAGATTGAACCTGCCTCATTGCATTGGGCGAGGATTGACTGAGAAAATGCTAGAAAGTTCCTTGCATAATTGACTCAGGGTGAGTATCAGTGATAATTTGTATGGCAAGGGAGAAGCTCAAAGACAAGCTTAGCTTAAGAAATATTTGAGATATGCTAACTGATACTTTGAATTATGAAAAGTAATTGGATCAAAGTTTGACTTCATCTTGAAGGTCTAAATGTTCTTTAAATCTGGAAAATAAGACAAGGCTTTCTGAAGGACATTGCACTTGCAGATAATCATATACCTACTTGAGGATATCTGGAATAGCCAATGTAACATTAATAATTAGTAACATCGAAGAATGTCTGGTTCTCCCCAAGAATTCCAGCACTCTTTTGATATGAAACAAGCCTGTGAGTATTCATCTGTCAAGTTTTAAGGGTACTGGAAGGAGACTCTATCATCCAGAGGAAATGGTTTTGCCTGGAGATAGGTAATTGATTGATTGGAAGACTTGATTTAATAAGAACCGAGTTCTTCTGTCTCATTTTATATAGAAACCTCATTAACCATTGCCTCCTAGCTTGCTTTGGCTAATTGTGGAGTGTCTCATGGAGAGAGGAAAAGAAACACAAGCTTCAAAGGTAATTTCTTTCTGCTCCTAAAACAGTGTTGGGTTTTCCAGTTTAACAGACTTGGGAAGTGAGCACACACCATTAATTTCTATACCACAAACATTCCTCACTTCAAATGGCAATTAGTGATAACATTTCAGTCTTGAGCTGTGATGAGATTTTTATGCTAATCATCACATAGCTGTAAATTAATCATTTGGGCACAGCTAGAGATGATGCGTATTTCATGAAACAGATATAGATATCAAGATGTGCTTGATATTTACTCACAGTAAATGTGAAGCATCTCAAATTACCATGAAAGGATCACCTTAAGCAAACAGGGCTGTGGAGTAACATAATGTGTGCAGCGGAGACACAGGAGAGTTCCAGAGCACTGTTGGTGGCATTGGGGTGGTTAGTGTGAGGCAGGTGGGACACTGAGGAACTTCAAATCATTCACAGATGCACTAGAACACTCAGAATCCATATTATTTTTCATTTAACTTAAATATTTTAAAAATTTCATCCACAAGTACTGTATTTACATAATTTCTCTCCGCCTTCCCTCCCCTCCAGCTTCTCCTGTGCTCTCTCCACTTCTTTAAAATTCACGGCCTCTTCTTCAGTTACCATTTTCACACACATAGACATATACAACATAACTACTGAGTCCATTTAGTGTTGCTTGTATTGTATGTGTTTAAGGCTGAGCATCTGAGATTAGATAAACTACCAGGTGGCTCATCCTTGGAGAAGACTGACTCTCTCTCTCTCTCTCTCTCTCTCTCTCTCTCTCTCTCTCTCTCTCTCTCTCTCTCTCTCTCTCTCCCCCCCCCGCAGCCATTGATTGTCTATAGCTCTTCATCTAGGGGTGAGGTCTTGTGAGATTTCTCCCATCTACGTTGGCATGCCAATGGGTATCATTATGCTGGTCTTGTTTAGCCAACTCTGTTGCTGAGATTTCATGAATGCAACTTCCCTGTCATGCCTAGAAGACACCATCTCACAGCAGACATCTATCTTAACAACATCAAGGGCAGTATCAGCAATTCAAGCTTTTCCTTGAATCCACTCCTTTAGAGCATTCATCCTTTTCATATATAATTTTTAATTGGGTTTCTCACCTCAGTTTTGCACTTAAGTCTACTCATGCAAATGAATCAGAAAAGCAGTTTGATGTTAAAGTCACATTGGAAAGCAGCTGAGTGTGCAGGAACAGGCTACCCCACTCAAATGAAGTGCCCTGTCTGAGCACATGAGTAGCACTTTTTATATCGATTTATGGAAAATAAGAGAATTTCACTTTAAACTTCCTATTGCTGTAGCTATTCAATAGTACACATGTGGCTTCAGGCTGTCCCATTGAAAGAACTTAGCAGTTAGGATGTGCATATACACCATCCTGAGACAAGAACAGGAAGATCCTTTTCTTTCTTCCCAACTGTCACTTTTTTCTTCACACCTCTGCTCTTAGTAGTGATACAGACATAGACATTCTCCAGCATTCTTCCCGATCTGTACTTATTTAGAGGTCCACACTGTCCAACTCTTGAAGACTCCTCTAGTCAAGCAGAGACTGAGTGAGGAAAAGAGGAATTAGAAGTGGGAAAAGTACTAAAAGAGGATAAAGAAGCTTACTTATGAGAAAGAAGGCTCCAGGATGTACAGGGCTAAGAAGGGCAAATAAACACAGCAAGCCTAGGAGGCTTGTAGCCTTGTCTGCATCTTTCTGAGAACCCATCATACCTTTGCTCCAGGGGTTTTGCTGCAGGGGCTTGCATGAGTTTTGATGCATGGGTCTTCATGGGCTTTGCTGCAGGATCTCTTTGATGGAGGGGCCTGCAGGGGCTTTGCTTCAGGGGCTTTGCTTCAGGGGCTTTGGTGCAGGGGCTTTGGTGCAGGGGTTTGCATGGGTTTTGATGCATGGGCCTGCATGGGCTTTGCTGCATGGTCTCTTTGCTGGAGGGGCCTGCAGGGTTTCTCTGCTGCAGGGGCTTTTTGCTGCAGGGGTTTTGCTGCAGTGGTTTTGCTGCAGGAGCTCTTTGCTGGAGTGGCTTGCAGGGACTCTGCTCCAGGGGCCTGCATGCAACTTCAGTGATTGATCAATCAGGAGCATGGAGACATTTGCCTAGAGCTTGCCTACTTACTTCTGGATAGACAGTGCTCACATTCTAGGCTGTTAGGGAAAGTCTGATAGTGGTAAACTGGCTCAGATCTTACTCTGAAAACATCCTATTTTGTCTTGTTTTTGAAAACTATTTTCTGAAAGCACAGGATAAGTGGAGAACTGTTCCCACACCTTGAAGATACTGATCCACTGTCACCTGGCTTGTGTTGTTGGTTTTGAGAAGTTAACTGCACATCTAACGACTGCTCCTTTTGTTGTAATTCATCTTTCTTACTTCCAAGATCTCTTTGTCTTTTGTAGTCAGTAATTTTTCTATATGTTTTTATTTATTTTTTCTGGGATTTGTTGGTTTATTTATTCTGTGCATTGGTATATTTCAATATTTGTTACTTTTGTTCAGTTTTTCTTTAGATAAGTCTTTGTCACATTTTCTTTTTTACTGGATCCCTGGTCAGACATATGCAGGACACTATAACCATCTCTTTACATTCTCAGTATCTCACTCATGTGTTCTAAGTCTTCCTTTCTATGATTAATTTTTATGAATGCTTTGTTATTTTAATTCATGAATTCTTTTAGTAAATTTGTCTCTTAATTTGTGGATTTCACTTATTATAGTATATATTTCTATAATTTCCCTTTGAGTCTTTAAAAGGTACATTTTAAAGGTAATCCTCTGCTTTTACATTTCATACTCTCACTTCTTTAAACACAAAGGGCCTAGAGTTATAAAATATTTAGCCTAAAATATTCAATGACCAGAGGATGCTGTGGGTTAATTCTGCCATCTCTTTGGCTTGCTCTTGCTCAGAACATTATAGTTCCTATGACTTCATGTTTTTATAAGTTTATTGTAGGCTTTTTTCCTCAGCACATGCACAATCACGGCACTGTGATGAATTTCTAAACGGTCTTATTAAATAAAAACACAGAGCCAAATATAGGGGTGAAAGCCTTAGAGAATAGCCACCAGCCAACCTTACCTCACCAGCTCTGCAGCTTCCAAAAGCAAGCTACTTCCTGTCTACCCATGTCTTTATATGCCTTGCTTTTCTGCCCTCTCATTGGTTCTTAGCCCAGGTACTTCACTAGGATCCTTGTCACTGTCTGTACAGACCTCCAGGTCTCTGTGGTTAGTACTGGGATTAAAGGCGTGTGTCACCACACTTGGCTCTGTTCCCTAGTGTGGCCTTGAACACGCAGAGACCCTGCCTGATAAGTGATTGGGATTAAGAGCATGTGCTGCCTGACTTTGTTTACTTAAAATGGCTGGCCTTTCCCCCCTGATCTCCAGGCAAGCTTTATTTATCAAAGCACAAATAAAATATCACTACATTTTAACACAAATAAAATATCACCACAGTCATCCTTAGTTCACCATTTTTTTAAATTGTTTTATTCATTTTACACAGACCCTCCTCTCATCCCTCCTCCACTTCCTCGTCCCCACCTTCTTCCCTCCGACCCACCCCTCATTCCCTCCTCCAAAAAGATAAGTTCTTCTATGGGGGGACAGCTAAGCCTGGTACCTTCAACTGAGGCAGGACCAAGCCCCTCCCAGTTGCATCAAGGGTGAGCAAGGTGTCTGACCAAAGGTAATAGGATCCAGAAAGCCAGTTGATCACACTGCCAGGGGCCCCTCAGCTACACATCTCTCTTCCATATGCAGAGGGTCTAGTCCAATCATATGCAGGCTCCACAGCTGTTGGTCTAATATTTGTGAGTTCTTATGAGCTTGGTTCAGTTGTCTCTGTAGATTTCTGCATCATGACCTTAACCCCCCTCCCCACCTCCTCACCTCCCACTCTCCCACCCCGCCTTGTTCCCTCTCTTCCCTCTCTTTGACTGGACTCCAGGAACTTGGCCTGGTGCTTGTTGTGGACCTCTGCTTCCATCAGATACTGGATGAAGGCTCGATGATTACAGTTAGGGTATTCACCAATCTGCTTACCAGGGTAGGCCAGTTCAGGGACCCTTACCACTATTGCTAGTAGTCTAAGCTCAGGTCATCCTTGTAGGTTCTTGGGAATTTCCCTAGCACCAGGTTTCTCCCTTACCCCATAATGTCTCCCTCTATCAAGATATCTCTTTCATTGCACTGTATGCCTCCCCTAACTCAATCATCCCATTCCCTCCCCTCTATTGTTCCCCCATCCCCAGTTTACTCATGGAGATCTACTCTGTTTCCCCTTCCCAAGGTGATCCATGCATCCCTCTTAGGGTCCTCCTTGTTTTCTAGCTTCTCTGGAGCTGTGGGTTATACTCTGCTTATCCTTTGCTTTACATCTAGTATCCACTTATGAATGAGTACATACCATGTTTGTCCTTCTGAGTCTGGGTTACCTCATTCAGGATGAGATTTTCTAGTTTGATCCATTTGCCTACAAATTTCATGATGTCATTTTTTTTTTTTACTGCTGAGTAGTGCTCCACTGTGTATATGTACCACATTTTCTTTATCCATTCTTTGGTTGAAGGACATCTAAGCTGTTTCCAGGTTCTGGCTATTATGAATAATGCTGCTATGAACATAGTTGAGCATGTGTCCTTATGGTATGATTGAACATCCCTTGGGTATATGCCTAATGGTCTTGAGGTAGAGTGATTCCCAATTTTCTGAGAAACCGCTATACTGATTTCCAAAGTGGTTGTACAAGTTTGCACTCCTACCAACAGTGGAGGAGAGTTCCCCTTGTTCCACATCCTCTTCAACATAAGCTGTCACCAGTGTTTTTGATCTTAGCCATTCTGACAGGTGTAAGATGGTATCTTAGAGTCATTTTGATTTGCATTTCCCTGATGACTAAGGATGTTGAGCAATTCCTTAAATGTCTTTCAGCCATTTGATATTCTTCTGTTGAGAATTCTCTGTTTAGATCTGTAGCCCATTTTTTAATTGGATTGTTTGGTATTTTGCTGTCTAGTTTCTTGAGTTTTATATATATATATATTTTTTTTGGAGACCAGCCCTTTGTCAGATGTGGGGTTGTTCATCATTGTTTTGTGGTGTTATTTTTCTGGGACCTTCTGGTGCTGGGATCCCTTAGTATCCATAATGGGGTAGGCATATGGATTTGTTTCTAGTCTGCTGATTTACTGAATGTCTGTAAAAATAGTATCTAAAATGTTTATATTCTTCAGAATTTCTATAGAACTCTGGTTTGATATTCTTGGCATTTCTTTGTGTATGTATCATCACTGTACCTAATCTCTTTTTTTTTTAGTCAGCTCATTCATATTTTCAAGAAATTATTTCTAGAAAGTATCCTTGTCAAATGTTATATTTATAAGAATAAGATAGAAATTCACTAGGAGTTTTAGTTTCTAAGACAAGGAAAACAAAACAAAACAAAACAGCTACAACAAAAAACCACAAAAGCCAACAAACCTCTGACATTGTACTTTTTTATTTTTGATATTTCCATTTCTATTCCATCCTTGTGGTATAATTCACTTCTGTTCTCTGTGTTCTACATTTGTATTAAATTCTCAACATAACAGATATATGATAAACTCTCTTGCTTATTTCTTGATAGTAAGTTACTTTTTGTGTTTGATGAGTTTTTGTTTTTTGTTGTTGTTGTATGTTTTTATTTTTTTGCTGAGACACACATTTTGATGAAGCCCAGGCTGGTCTTGAACTCTTCATATATGGATTATCTATGGTCCCGGTCAGACACTCTATCTGGTGTGGGATATCTGAGGGAAAAAAAAATCTATGTACACTATGCTTTTATGTCTGTTAACTTTATTCTGCTAAGACAAAATTCTATCTACATAGCTACAGCTCCATCAGACATTCAGAGCAGGAATAAATCTAGATACACCAAGGTCTTTGTCGGTCTACTTTGTTTTTCTAGTATGAAATCCTGTCTACATTGCTTCAGTTTCATCCTGACGCTGCTCAGTTCCTCTGTGTCCCCTTATTTATTACCCTAGTCCTGCTAACAACTAAGTTCTTATGCTTCCAGCCTCATCTACGTCCTCTGTTTCTTTGCCCTCCATCTCTACTTGCTCTTTATTCCTGGCTTTGATGAACTCTACAAGAGTTCTGCCTTACCTTCTACAGAATGTCTGTGTTCTTTCCTTCTCCCTGGTCATGCCATTCTGTCTCTCTACAGAAAATGCCTGTTCCTTCTTCCACTGACCACGTGGTTCTCTGCCTCCTCAGGAATATTGCTCCACCCTACCTTCCACCTTGATATGTAAAAACCTCTTTTGCTCTCAGTCAATTGCTCTGGAGAACCACTAGGCCTCAAGGCAAGGGGATAGTCTAAGCTTCAATAGCACAAGAAACAAGGCTATGCATCTCCCACCAGCTTGTCTTTGCCTATGTGACCTTATCCAAGTACTGGCTAGAACAGGGAAGTTCACACACACATTGCATGGTAATTGTGAGCACAAGAAATTCATAACAAGGCACAGCTGAATATTACGCTGTGTAACACCAAACAGTTCATACTAGATGGCTTGCCGCTTGACTGTCCCTTGGCCTGGTCAAGGTATAGCTTTAATATACAGCTGGACTCCTTATAACATATTCTTGTGGCTCATCACATTGATCCTCCTATCTCAGCCTCTCATATGTTGGAGTTATCAGTGTGCACCATCATACCCTGCTGTGTTTTATAATTCTTTAATGAATACTTGAATACTAGACATTGTATAATGAAAATAGTAGCATTGTCTACAGAATGGTTGAGACTCAGTTTTTCCTCTGGGGAATTTTGTGAATATTATTTGGTCTATCTAGATTTCAACCTCATTAAAGTAACTGTGAAAGACATTTTCTGAGAAACTGAAGTATGCAAAACATACACATTAAATGGCAATATCATTTATTTAGTGACAGCTTCCTGCGACCATCTTTAGAAGTCCTAGAGTATGCAGAATTGATTGTTTTCTAAATGCAAACATATTTCTCTCTCTCTTTTTTTTTTACCAATTTGAAATTTCAATATTTTATTAAAATGTATAATATGAATTGTATAAATTAGACAGTCAAATCTCTTCATGTATCCAATTAAAATATTAAGATTCTATAATTCTTTTACTCTTTCCATAATATAAACCACAAAATTGGTCTCAGTATATTTAATAATGTTTATAAATGAATATGCAGAATCAGAGGCTTTTCAAAGATCTGTTTATTTTAAAAGTGAGAAACAGTATGTTTTCAAAGTGGCATAAAGAAATGACTTAATTGTGATTCCCTACAGTGTGCTGATTCTATGGAGTATTGAGGATCATGTCTTATTCTAGAAACAGGTAAGAAAGAATCAAGAAAAGATGATTAACAGATGGTATGAAGAAAGCTCTGCCCTCTAGATTAAGTGCATAACACTGTTTTGTGAAGGTGGGTATCTTGAAGATGCAAAGCCAGGATCCCCAGCTAAAGAGGCCTTCCTTCTTGTTCTCCTCTGGACCTGGGTAGCATTTCTTCCATGTCTGCAACAACGTAAGCAACAACAGCCCAAACAGCAGCAGCAACATTCATCTGCTTGGGATCCATGGCAGTCATGGTGTCTCCATGGGAATGATGGAAGGAGAAATATTTGTATAAGTCATCACGCAGACTGGCTCCTGGGGAGAAGAGGGAGATTTCTGAGTGTGGTATTTTGACAAACATCGCTGAATAGCTGTTCAGAAACCATTGCTACCCCCTCACATCCTTTCAGTCCACTCCCCCTGATAACTGAAGTGGCAAAGTAATTGTTTCCCAAGGCTGTCTTGAAGGAAGATAGCTATATCACATTCCTCTGACCACTAAGATTTATGTGTCAGGCTGTGGGAGAGTTCTAGGAATGCCTTAGCTTTGCTGACAAAGACTTGGGAAAGGATGGCTAACACTCCATTAAGGGTAGATGAGAAATTAGAGTTGAAAGGAACAAAAAGCCCTGGTTTTAGCCTCAAATCAGAGCCTGGAGAAATATCCTGTTCAATTCATTCTTTGACCACTACTTGGATGGTCTTGTGGAGGTCTAGGTGCAGCTCTGAAGCATCTGGGAGTCATGCTGATTGCTTTATTGTGCAATGCATGACACACAGAGAAGACAGCAGAGAACCTATGTATGCAAGACCTTAAGGTGATCTTATGAAGAGGACATGTCTATCATTCCACCCAAGAAAACAGTTTCTGGTACTTGAGGAGGCCATGTTTTCACTCTCCTTCTCAGTGTAGTTCTCTGCTCTATCCCCCAAGGAGTCACAGTCCTGTTTTGCTCATGTACTAATCAGTTCTTGTTTTTTTCCTGTGGTTTTATCACACACACACACACACACACACACACACACACACACACACACACTCACTATGGCCAAAACTCTGTTTGAAACATATTATGCATATTGTCTTTCACTCAAATGCATGTAAGGTTTAACTCTTACCATGCATTGCTGTAATATACTTCTTTGTAATTTGTTTTAATTCTATCTCATTGTATTAATTTATCCATTTTCCTTCCCAGGTTTCTGTAAGCACATGCTACTATCAACATTCTAACGGGTAGAAATGTTGGGGTGGAATGGCTGTGCTACAGAGCATGTGTGGTTAATTTTATTATTCAATTCCAAAATATTTTCCTTTTAACTTACATGGCCATGGTGAGTAAATGAGCTAGCTGTCCTTTTGATTCATATGTTCTCCAGCATTTGGTTTTGCCAAAAGCATTTTTTTGCTTTTCTGGTGAGTGTCAAACATCACTTCCTTTTTAATTCTTCAAGTTGCTAATGAAATTGAATATATGTTTCTATATGAATTTTTGGTCATTTTTGTTTCTTGTTGAGGTGCCAAATGATATGTTTTTGATACTAATCTTCTCTTGGTATTGTTCACATATATAATTTTCCAGTTTATGGCTCAGCTTTCTTTCTGAATACATGTTCTTACTATTGATGTAGCTGAATTTGTGAAACTTCTCACTTATGATTGGTGCTATGCATGTTTCATTCAAGAGATGCTTCACATCCCTTAAAACTAAAAATATCCTCCTGTGTTCTATTCTGAAAATTTAAAGCTTTTATCTTCATTGTTAATGTTTTCACACATCTAGAATTGGAATTGATTTTTCTGTAGTATGTGAAGTAGGTTTCTGTTTTTATTTTTTAGTTGTTGAGAAAATTGATTAATGTGTGCTCTTCCCCATTAATCTGCAGTGTCAATGTCCTCATATATCTAATTTTCTTGTATGTAAAGGCTTGCTTGGGGATAGCAAGTCTGTCTCTGTGGTCTCTTCATTGGCCTCCATGTTAACATCACCCTGTCTCAATTGCCATTGCTTTCTAACCCTTGACATTGGGGAGGACAGCTTTCTCCAACTTCTCCCCATTCCTCCTTCTCCCCTTCTTTTCCCTTCCTTCTCTTCCAAGAAGTGTTTTAGTTATTCTTAACTATGTTGCCTTCCACATAATCTTCAGAATTACTTTAATATTACAGAAAATTATTTTTGGATTGTTTTCCAGAATTATGTCAACCTGCATATTAATTTGAGGAAGATATGCAAAAATGATTTACATCTTTCAGTCAGGATATTGTGTTTTTTTGAGCATGTTATTTTTTTTTGAAAATGTTATGATAATTTGTTTCTATTTGAGTCTTCTGTAACATCTTTCATTTTATAGTACAGGAGATGGAGCGATTGCTCAGAGGTTAATCACACTGGCTGCTCTTTCAGAGGACCTAAGTTTGATTCCCAGCACATGGTGGCTCACAACTATCTGTGTCTCTAGTTCCAGGGTCTCCAATGTCCAATTCTGGTCTCTGCAGGCACAAGGAACTTATATGGTGTATGGGTATAGAGATATCCATACAGGCAAAATACCCATACACATAAAATAAAAATAAAATCAAAATATAGTCTTCCTCATGTTTTGATAGTTTTCTTTCCTTAATGGGCTCTATTGTAGTAAATTTGCTTTTTTTGTTTGTGGCTATCCAGCTTAAATAGAAAACTGTATGTGAGTCATCAGATGGAGTTTCTTTTTTGTCTTTATTCTGGAGTATCTTACATAGTAGCTATAAATTCTTTCCTGGTTATTTTATAGGACTTTTTATAAAGCCACCAAAGTCTGATATTTTCTTTATGACAAAAATGTTAACTAATGATTTAATTTTTTTCATGGTTACTGAGCTACTTAAGTTTTGTGTTTCTTTCTGATTATCTTTGAAAATTCATATTCTAGAAATATGTGGGCTTTGACTAATCTTCAAAATAATCACTGAGAAGTTGTCAATAATACCCTCTTTTTACTTTTGACAATGCCATTCATTCTGCAGTGATGTCTCTCTCTTTGTATCTGATGTAGATTTTCAGTGTCTCCTCTCTAGCCAGCAACTTGCCATTTTTGTTGCCTTTCAAAGAAAAAGACAAATTGGAGCTTTGGGGATACTTTCTACTATCTAGTAGTTTTTCTTCCACTGGATTTTGCTCTTAGATTTATCTTTCCCTTCCTTCCTTCCTTCCTTCCTTTCTTTCTTTCTTTCTTTTTTTTTTTTCCAGACAGGGGTTCTCTGTGTAGTTTTAGTGCCTGTCCTGCATCTCACTCGGTAGACCAGGCTGGCCTTGAACTCACAGAGATCCACCTGCCTCTGCCTCCTGAGTGCTGGGATTAAAGGCATGCACCACCACTACCCGGCTTCCCCTTCTTTCTTTGGTTTGTTTTCTTACTTGAGTTAAATGCTTGGCTTATTATTTTGCAAATTTCCTTTGTCTCTGGCATACTCATCAGGACTATATTCTTAGCCTTCTAACCAATTCTGATTAGAGTGTTCATGACTACTTAGTTTTAAATGCTTATTAATTTCTAGGTTGACCTTGTCATCAACTTATGTTTTATAGTGAATATTCTTAATATTCAAAAATGAGGTTTCCTTGTTTAATTTTTGCTGTTAATCTCTGATATAGCTATCATATAATGTGGGCTGTATGGTACAAATTCTTTGAATTTTGTTGTGATTTGCTCCATGGCCTACTATCACGTCTACTTTCACAAATGTTGCACATGCACTACTTATAAAGGATGTGTGTCCAGTGTGCTAGGCATGTTTCTATATCTGGAGTATTAATTGCATTCTTTAAACTTTTAATTCCTTGTTTACTTGTTATGCATCTGATCTGTAAGTTGGGGAGGTATAGACAAAAATGTCCATTCATGATTTTAATGTGTTTTCTATTTTATAGTTATTCTATAACTCCAGAAATGCCTTTCAATGTATTTCAAAGTTATGCTCCAAGGAATACATGAATTCAGAATTCTATCTTACTCATAGATTGAACTTTTATTGATTTGTGGTTGTCTCCTTATGTGTAGTAATATACATGTCTTGATATTTTCTTCATAATAGAAATGCTAAGTAATAATTCAATGTCTTTCATGATTACTGAGTGAGGATTTGTATTTCTCCCAATCCAGCTTCTCCTATGTTTGAGATGGCCCAGTTGCTTCTTTATGCAGAACACAACGCTGCCCGCTTTGCTCCATCATTTTATGCCCCGTCCTTACATTCTTAGTGTTTTTTTCTAATGAAAGTTTTCAAAATCTAGCCTGGGAATATTTGAGTTTTATCAGGAGATTATAATCCATTTATGTGGATCATGGTTATTTTTCAATTTGATTTGCTTATACCCCCTGGATTTTAGCTACCCATTCCTTGTGTTTTCTAGGTTTCTTCCTCCCCCTTCTCTCTTGTCCTTTTCAGGGTTAATTTTCTTCCCTCTTCTCATTCCTTCCTCTCCCGCCTACTCCCTAGTCTGAAAGCTATCTGCTTTATCTCTGTTCGGTCACAAATTATCTAATGACTACCACGTTAGTACCTTACATCACACAAGCACCTGGAGGCTAAGTGTCTCTCATGGTCCTGAAAGCCCATGCCCTGTGGGATGGGCAGGTAAAGGCTGGGTCCCATCATACCACTGCTGATTCCCACTTTGTGTTTCTAACTGCTGTGACCCTCCATTTTGATACCCACTCTGTCGTCAGTGCCTACTGCCTAGCACCAAACACAAGATGGAAGTATATTTACTTATTGAATGAGTGGGGGCTAATTTTACGAGCAAATTCGGCCTAGAGGGTGATGTGTCACCTTGGAAAATATGGGATTTAGAACAAGGCAGCTTGGGGAATTCACGGAAGAGATTACTTACAAAGAATTATTAGGGTTAAATAAATAATAGATAAAACAAGTCAGGACTAGCCACAGTGGAGAGCCATTGCCAACCTGAGTCTAAAACGGAGGGAGGGCAGGATAGGATAGGAAGGAACTAAGAGTGAGTGCTAGGGAAAAGAGAGGTGCTCTGGTCATTTGGAAGCCTGGGTCTCAGTCTCTAGCTCATGCCTCCCAAAACTCTTCTGGGTTCCTCTGGGTCAAACCCAAATACATCAGCAGGCAAAGGGATTTATTAGCAGAACGCATAACAGTTCACCCAGTACTCACTGCATGTTAGAGAACGATAAGGAGGGATGTGGAGGGACGCATAATGCACAAGTCCTTATGATGTAGAGAGCAGTGGAAACAGGGATTCCAAGTGCATGGAATGTGTAAACATTTTTTATTTGTGCGATGTGAGATAAATCAGTTAATAATTGACAGATAAAATGGGCAACTGGCAATGGTAGGTCCTGAAAATGGGCTGGTGTAGTGCATAAGTGAGAGACTTATGCAGTTAATGGTTAGGACAGAGGGACAGCTGCAGCTTTGTCTCAGGTAGACACCCCAAAACAGGTGGGTGATTCCAGAGATCACAAAGTTGAGGAGAGTGCTGGAGTGCAGTTAGAGGAGAGGCCATATTGGCAACTTCCTGGTCTCTGAAATTCTCAAGGAGGCTTGAGAATGAAATAACCCATCTTCCCAGAAAGGCCAGAATCCATTAAAACCAGGAGCTTCCGTATACAAGAAGCTCATGGCTCCCAGGAAAGTCAAATCCGCATGTTTTCTCTGGCAGTAGCTGTAAGTATCTTCACAGAACTGTGACATTTTAGAATTTATTTGGGGTTGGTAGAAAGCACACACTCCCTAGATTCAAGAGAGCAGCAAGTGAATGTCAAAATCACACACACACACACACACACACACACACACACACACACACACTCACACACACAGCACAGAGTTAAGAAGTTCATAAAATGGAAGTTACTGAGAGTGGATAGAGGATAAAGAGTGAGGGACATTTAATCCCAGCAAAGCATGAACACTTGGGGCCCGGTTGATTCCATACAGGGCTTCTTAAGAACACTGCAAGTTAGCTGATAAAAATGGGATTCAAATGCCATATTGGAAAAATAAAGGCAAGATGTATTGTGATGTCCTTTTCAGGCTTCCAAAAGTCCCTTTGTGTCTCTGACTGAAGGAATCTGACTGCCAGATGGGTGACGTTTGGCTGCCTCTCTTTAGAGCCTGTGACTTAAGGAAGGCATTTCCTCCTTCATCATCTAAGTTCCCATGGACATTATGCAAAATAAAAACAACCCAGAAGCTTGCCGTCACCACCAGGCATGCTGATATCCATGGGAGCTGTGGGAAGCCCAGTGGCAGCCCTGGAGCTTTGTCTTTGTAATTCCAAGGAGACACTTTATCAGTGACAGCCACTGATCTAACAGAGCAGCACCAAGGGAGCTCCTGCATTTCAGTTTGAGAGAAAGGTGGGCGAACGCTAGCTGTCCCTAGGGGTAATTGCATGGTATCTTTTGACAGGTGTATGAGCTCTGAACAGGGAATCATCAAATGCTCTTTAGACATGGAAAGCTGCTAGAAGGTGTTTGCTCTAAGGAGCAATATTCTTCCCTGGAAATAAGCTACAGCATTCTGAGGCCTTTCACTGTTGGAAAGTATTTTTAAGGGAGATTTGGGAGGTAAGGATGTCAGTCAAAGAGAAGGGAGATACAGCTGAGAAAACTGAGGAAGATAGGCCCGGGTTCAAATTCAGACTCTTCTGCTCAATAATTGGGTGACTTTGAAAGTCTCTGCAAGGCCATTCCACTTTAGTGTCTTCAATCATAAAATGGGGATAATGATAGCTAACCTTCAAGAGGCTGCTGAGGATTAGTAGGCACTCAATTAAGCCTTTATTATGGCTGTTATATACCCAAAGAAGCTCCAACATACCCATAGCATCAGGATCAATTAAATGCCACTTGGAGGATTTAAAATCCTAATTTAATCAATCAAAGTTCTGATGATTATTCATAGTGATGGCATAGTTAGACCATGAAATGTGTTCTATGCGACATTGCCTTGACCCTGATTTGAGTGATTATTCCCCCTCTCCCTCCTTTTACATCCCTCTGAATCCTTTTTGTAAACACTCATCTCACAAAAAGTATCTTCCAGCTGTGAGCTTAGGTGATGACTAGTCTATGACTATCATTAGAGATACCCACTCTGCCTCATACTGTTCACAGTATTTTCATTCCCCAAAGGGACAGAGTGGTAATGACCATGCTGTGTGCAGGCTGTCAGAACAAGAATGAACTCTTGCTAATTCCTAAAGATACGGGTGGGCAATACACAGAGATGCACACACACCTGCTTGTGGTGTGTCATCCCTCACACATATGTATCAGAGGGTTTTGCTCTACAGTTCAAATTCAAGTGTGTGATTTTTGTCAAATACATGCTGCTGTGGTTCTGTGTGAAGGCTGCACACATAGGCAAGCAGCTGTGGGGAATCTCTTTCTCCTTTGTAAACAAATCTCAGTCTGGGGCACACTATTTAATTGCAATGGAATGCATTACAGGCTTTCCCCTGATCATAATAATTATGGGGTTAGAGAAGAATGTTGTGTTCTTAATATATTCCCTACAAGGAAACAGTCTCCTTAGGATCCATAAAGTGCTAAAAATACATTTAAAATTTAATTAAAATTATTATTTTTTTCAGCTACATTGTCATGTGAAAAAACATTATTGCCAAAACAATTAGAAAGTCAATTCATAGAATTTGCAGGCATTTAATCTCTCTTTTCAAGGAGGCAGTTTAATCCCTATTAAATCTTTCTGAAAATTAGAATCAGGAGTAGTTAATTAATAGCTTCCTCACCCATAGCTTCTCAGAAGAGAAAACAGCTTATAGGGGACGAAAAAAGAAAAAGAATACAAAAGACAGGCTACAGTAGAAAAGAAAAAGACCCCCAATCCAAACTCCTTTAAAAGCATTCCAATTTGAGATTATAAACTTTCCACCTAATCAAGAACCTTCAAGATTATGCTAAAAGTTTCCAGGCACCACTATGTCTGTGAAACATCCAGGCATTGGAAAATGTGGGACAACTCTGAGCACATAGTTGAGGTCAGCACTGACTCTCCTGGTGACCTCCAGGTCACAGGGTGGCCGAACTGTGTGGACTGAACCTTCTCCCACAAAGTTGAAGAACTAGAAGGCAGCAGCAGGACTAGAATGAATACTAGTAAGACTAACCAATACCACATGATGATAGTTATGGAGACATCCTACGGAGAAGCAACAAGGATTAGTCACTATCTGCCCAGTGCTTCTTGTGTGCCTGGAGCTCTTTGAAAATTATTTTATTTAATTCTCTCAGTGACACCACAAGCAATGGATCATCAATAACAGCAGCAGATGGAAAACAGACACCATACTTGTCTAAATCCATAGAGTAGCAACTAGTAGAGAAATAGGAGTCAAACTTGGTTGTTTGCAGGTTCTGGCTATTATGAATAATGCTGCTATGAACATAGTTGAGCATGTGTCCTTGTGGTATGATTGAGCATCCTTTGGGTATGTGCCCAAGATAGGTATAGCTAGGTCTTGAGGTAGATGGATTCCCAATTTTCTGAGAAACTGCAATACTGATTTCTAAAGTGACTGCACAAGTTTGCACTCCCACCAATAGTAGAGGAGTGTTCCCCTTATTCCGTATCCTTAGGCTGGCTTTTGGGAACCCAATACTCATGCTGGGTTGCCTCACCCAACCTTGGTGCAGATTGGAGGAGCTTGGTTCTACCTCAACTTGATGTGCCATGCTTTGCTGACTCACATGGGAGGCCTGGCTTTTTCTATGGAGATGGAGATGGAATAGATGGAGGCTGTAAAAAGAAAGTAGGGGGAGGGGATTGGAGGAGAGAAGGGAGGAGAAACTGTGGTTTGTATGTAAAATAAATGAAAAAAATTAGTTAAAAAAAGGAGTCAAATTTGCGTTTCTTTGGTTTAAAATCCTTACCATGTACCTACTCTCACTGCCTTGTCTCAGGAAATTAGCCTTTCCTCTGAGGAAATTTGACTGGTGTGACTCAGTCCACTTATTGCCCTGCCCCCTGCCTAGGCCCATTTTGACCTTATGGCAAGGGGCTATACTGGATCATGTAGGAAAAATACATTCACAAAGTAAACCCGGATGATCAGAAAGTGGATATCCACTGTGGCCATACCACCCCAAAACATCTGATCTTGTCTGATCTTGGAAGCAAGAAAGGGTGAGTCTGGGCTCATATTGGACAGGCCTGCCAATTCTCCTGGGATTTCTCAGCCATTGAAAGTCCACCCTTACCTCTGGTCACTCATGATGTCCTCTACTCTGAATCATTTTAAAACTAATCTTTTAAAACTGATATAGCAACAATAAAAATTCTATATAACAATGGAGTATAATGAGATGTTTCAACAGTATATTCTCATGTAATATTTACATCAGGTTAATTTAAGCATGTCTATATTCTCAGTCATTTTTTATTTCTTCGTGATGAAACATTCAATATCCTTTTTCAGCCTGGCTTTTAAGATTTATGTAATGACTTATAGTCATTGATCCATGACTATATCATATCACCCTTTTCACACCAACCTCTCCTCCATACCTTTTGCAGCATGTATGTAGTGGTGGGTCAAAAGGATTTAGAAAAATGAATTAATATACCTGTATATGTATATATATGTGTGTATTTATATGTGCTATGTGCCTCTGAGTATATAAAAGTTGGTACTTCCTCAACAGCTACCCACTCCTGAATACCCATTCTTTCTCCCTTGATCAACCTCACACCATTTCTATGACTAGGCTCATTATCATTGCTTTCATAGTTTTAGAGGTCTGTGTGTCTTGGTAACGTGGCTATAAACCCTAAATCCTAGCTCTTTGACTTTGCCTCTCTTGTTTTCTAAGACAAAACAATATTGTCCTTTCCTTGGATGGTGCACTTTTACTCATGATTATGTTTCAGTCCTAATTTATTGTTTCCTGTTTGGATCATGCAGATTTATTGGCCACTTTTCCTTCATGGTCTAATGTCAATGCAGTTTTTTACTATCTGAGCAGATGTGACTCAGGTGTAAAAGCTGACCTGCCAGTCTCCACAAACTCAGAAAGTGATACTTGCTAAAAAACAAAACAACAACAAAAACTATGATTGAAAGAGTTTGGGTTTATTCTTGTGCTTTTTTTTTTTTTTTTTTGTCTGATAGAGCACATTGCAAGAAAGAACACTTAGTAAATGTCTGGACCTGAGAAAACTCTAATGATTGTTTCTAGGGTGGCGTTTACAATGAAAGCTTTACAATTATTGTGGATTTGAGTAATTATGTTCAGATGGACAGATTTTTGATTTCTAGTTACAAATAAAGATACAAAGTCCTTCCATACTAGAAGGCAGTTTTTAGCCAATACAACATTTGAACTCACCTTTCTTCCTCCATCTCTATATCACCACCTCCTGCTTTGTTAGCAACCAGCATCATAGATAGGCATTAGCCAAGTGGAAAGTCTTATACACGTGTTATTGTGGCCTGATTCCATGCACACAGTAGACACCTAGGTAGGGTTGGGTAGTGCTGTGGAAATGCCTGGGCGAGAGTCCTACTTTTGTCAACCATTGTTTGATGTCTGCTTATAGCGTTGGAAGCTGGGTGGGTGAGAGTCAAATGTGACTGGTCATAAGGCAGAACCTAAGAACTACTGACAAGTATAGTGATATTTTATTTGTGCTGAAATGTGATTTTATTTGTATGTTAATAAATAAAGTTGCCTGGGGATCAGAAGTCTGGCAGTGGTGGTACACACCCTTAATCTGATCGCATGGCAGGCAGAGTCTGTGTGTTCAAGGACATAGCCAGCATGGTGACACATACCTTTAATCCAAGTACCAACCATAAAAACCTGGAGGTCTGTATAGACAGGCAGTGACGAAGAAGTCATGTGGTTGGATTTAGAGCCAATGAGCAAGCAGAACAGAAAGGCAATAAAAATACAGACACACAGGAAGTAGGTCTTTTTCTGAGGGGAAGAATGGCAGTGGCAGCGAGGGTAAGAAGGTGGTCTTAGCTCTTGGCTACTGCTCTCTGATCTTTGGGCTTTTAACTGTGCATTTGGCTCTGTGTTTCTTATTTAATAAGACCATTTAGAATTACATCTACAGACAAGTGATTCTTATTTCACATAGCTGAGCTGACAGAGTTTAGAAAACCCAGCACCTATTACTAAGCATTTAAATATTTACTCTATAGGGAAAAGAGTTTTTTTTTTAATAGGAGGATGCCTTTACTAACATTTTAATAACACCTACAAGGAGGGAATGAGCTATACAAAAAGAGAAAATGGCACCTTTTTCCTATTTAAGAACCCTGCAAAAGCCAGATGAGTGATAAAATGTGTGTTGCCATGGAATTAAAGAGTGTAGTTTTTGTTTGTTTGTTTTGATACTGAGTCTCATACTATAACCGAAGTGGGTCTGGAACTCATTATGTATCCCAAGCTGTCCTCAGACTTTGTTCCGTCCTTGGCCTCTGGATAAAAGGGATGTCTTGATGCGAATGGGGAGCTATGTGGGTGTGAGAGCAGAAGAAAACAGCAGCTATTTTTTTCTTCAGCACTGCAGGACTGGTAGCATTTAGAACTGAAATCAGTTTTAAGAAGTTGGCAAGTCCATTCCAATTACAGAATCTTGTGAATCACCACTACAGTTGCAAAAATAAGAATGCTCAAATAAAAAAAGTAACATATATCATAATTATTTTAAGGGGCTCCAATAGAATTGGAGTTATTCAGTTTACAAGAGTTAAGCTATATTGGATTACAAACAAATGAAATTATTTTGAAGCATGTAAATCTAATTATTTTAGGGATGATATCAATTTGGTTCTCTAGCTCCCCACAAAATGCCCCTGGGGCAATCAATGTAGGACTGGAAGGACAAGGAGTCTAAGCCAAAATGCGCTTTTTACAGTTTTGGCATTCCAAGGTGTCAAGGTCACAAGAAGCTGTGAGATGAACAATAAGAGATACATATAGCAGAACACCATACTACTGAAAATGTCCATCTCTGTGTGTACGTGTGCATGTAGGTGTTGGTCCTTGCCTTTTGGTTTGTTACTGTTTTGTGCTACATATAACAGGCTAGCTGACATTTGAGCTTCCAGGAATTCGCCTGTCTCTGACTTTCATCTTGCTGAAGGAGCATTGGGATTACAAAGGTATACTACCAGGCCCAGCTTTTGTTTGGGGTCTTCAGATTTGAACTTAGGTCTTCACACTTGCATTAAGTGCTTTACCAATAGCCCATCTCCCCAAACCCAAATTCTATACTAAAAGACACATTACAGTACAATAAAAACTTAGTCACTAAGGAAAATATGTATCATGTTAAGGAGAATGATGGTTGTTTCATGGATAATTTAGAGGCAGCTCTAATGGTGAGAAAAGCTGAGCTGGGTTGGGAGTCTCTGGATCCTTCTTAGTTTCTAGTCTTGCTTGTGTGCCAGTATAGATTTATCTATAATGGATGTCTATGCTTTTGTGTAGGACAGTTGTGTTGTGGAATACTCTTTTTGTTCACTGTGAAGATGTATCTTTGCCAAGGCACCTTCTTATTTATTTAATACTAAAGCTAAATGTCCATTAACTAGTCAGGGGATATAGGCAGGACAGCCAAACACAGAGGACACTGGGAAAAAGAAAGGTGGGGTCACCAGGAGATGCAGGGGGCATAAGACATGCTAGAGGACGAGTAAAGCCACAAGCCACATAGCAATACATAGATGAACAGAAATGGGTTAATTTAAGTTAAAAGAGCTAGTTAGTAACGAGCCTCAGTTATGGCTGAGCTTTATGTAGTAGGTAGCTGTTCTGTCTATGACTTAAGGCAACAATGTGGTTTTTGGGAGCTGACTCATGGGACAGAAAATTCTGACTACAGGTTTGGTTACAGAAAGATGGGAAAGTACTACGAAATATTAGTGAGGTTTCTACAAAGTCAGTTTCTGAAAAGCAATGGAAAGGATAAAAATATACAGTCAACAATCTTTGCCTCAAACAATAATTCTTACAGGCAGAAAATGATATCTATAATGGAGAAAAGCTAGGTGAACGTTATTGCAGCCTTTCTAAGACACCTTCTTCTTACTTATTCATATAACCTTTTGTTTTCTTGGACATCTGGCAGTTTATCCTTTGGAAGAAAAACTCAGGCCCTTTAGTGATGAAGGGATGCAATATTTTTACAGCAAATCTTCTAAAGTAGAGTCCTCTGAAACCCATTGTGCAGCAAGGGTATAAAAAGGCTTCCATGGGAATAGCTTTCTGACTTCCAAACCAAAGGAAAACAAAGATACAAGAAAAAAAAAAAAAAACAACCAGGAACTGAAAATGCATTTAATGCAAACACATTTCACTTAAAGCAAAACATTTGTTCTTGGAATGTTCATTAAATGCCAGTGGTCATGAAAAAATCCTGGCCCAAGGTAAACCAAGAAAGGCTGCAGATCTGAGATACAAATTTAGCATTTAAATGTAACTAAATTCCCAATGCTATTTACAGTTGACCCTCATTAATTAATTTTAGGACAATCTTCCTAAGAAGAATCAGTAGCTACTCTTAGTAGCCATCCCAAATAAGATCTCAGTACATCTGACTGTTTATGTGATATTTATAATGCAAGAAAAATAGCAACTTATATATTTCTATGTATTCTTTAAAAAAAGACCAGTGGTGACATAGGAGGCCAGTGCTGCATTGTGGGGGAACATGTCGTTAGCTGGTCCATCATTCACAGTCAAGCTGCAGAGTTATGAGCTAAGTGGTCAAAAGGAGCTTGAGACATCTGCTACAGACCCAGAAATGCTTCCAGGAGGTGATGAATCATGCCAGGATTCCCTCTTTTCTATCTCTGAAGCCTTTAGTCTTCTTGACAATAGGTGGAAACTCTGCACTCTTTTCACCAACTAGTTTAACTGGTAAGAAGGCCTAATTATGGGCAACATGGAGCACGAGGCTTGAGTCAGTTCTTGTTTAACTTCATATAGTAGAGAAGTAGGCTTCCTGCTGCTGTGGTCAGGTGAAATGGCTGCTCAGAATATCAGAGCACTTACCATTCACCCATCACTGCACAGCAAGGCAGCTGCCAGCAAGTTCTTGCTCACACTGCTTGCACTGAAGACTTGTGCAAAGGGGACCATGTTCATTCTACTGATATTCCTGAATTCCTACCATGCATCCAGACTCTGGAGACAGAGTGGTGGGCACAACTTCTCAGGTCCCTGCCCTTGTGGATCATGAAAGCTAGCAGAAGTGAGGCTAACTGAAACAACAGAAGGATGTATCTAAAAACACTGAGTGTGCAGATGAAAACTGAGAAAGCAAAATCAAGTTTCTCCTTCCCCCAAGTCTGATTTTAATGTAGTAATGACTGTTATGGGTGGGTGAGTGGTAGCTCAGAGTGTTTCACTGTGGGTGCTGGGGGACAGTATTACTGCTTTTTGTCTTTGGAGTAAGTGACAGACAGTGTAATCATGGATGGAAGTAACAAATTCATCACCACAGTCACAGCTAGGATCTCCTAAATGCTTTCTGTGAGCTACAGCTTGTACTAATACTTACGTGCACTATCTTATCAAGAATTCACAATGATTCTGTAATTATTATTACCCTCATTTTACAGACGAGTAAACTCTGGCTTAAAGGTAATAATGATAATTATAAGCAAACGAGTCAGGCATAAGTCTCTGCAGACCTCCTTGTGTTGGTCCTGAAGGATAGAAGAGAAGGCCTAGGAGAAGCCACGGTCCTTGGATGACACTGACATTGATAGACAGCACCGTGAAGCTGTCCAAGTAACCCCCCACCTGTACCATCACTTGCATCTCTTTCCAGGAACCTCGTACATGAACTTGTGTCTTTTGAAAGCCTTTCTATTAGATACCATATCTGTCTTGTACACTCTCAAAATCATATACTTCCTGGGATAGTTAACTTCATTAACTTGACATAGCTTAGAATCACCTGGGAAAGAAAGTCTCAATGAGGGATTGTCTACATTGGGGTCCCCTATGGACGTATCTGTTGGAGACTGTCTTAATTAAATTAATTGATGTGGGAAGGTCCTGCCTACTGTGTGCAGCACCATTCCCTAGGGGGTCCTGAACTTTATAAGGATGGAAAAATTGAGCTGAGTAGCAAGCCAGCAGCACATGTGTGGTTTTGTTTGTTTGTTCTTTCTGCTCTTGACCATGAGTGTAATCTGATTAAACCTTTCAAGATTTCTGTGCTGTAATGGACTGTAACCCAGAATGGCAAGCTAAAATGAACTCTGTCCTCTCTGAGTTTCTGTTTGTCAGGATATGGATGTATATGTTGTGTATGGATATAATGCATATGTATATCACAGTAACAGAAATGAAACTAGAATACTTTCCTTGCTTGCAACAGGAATCTGATCTAGTCTCCTGGATTGCTCTGCCTGTGGCCAGTGGGTTGCCAGGATGGTTGCTAATCTTCCTGTTTTTTTTTTTATGATTCTCTCTCCATGGAGAAATGACTCATCCATTTGGAATTTTTCTTTCCACACAAACCACTTGTCTGGTTCAATAACTATCTAAGATTCAAATAACTCCATTAAATTTAAAAAAGAAATAATGCTTTTCTGTCTTCCATAATGAATATTTCTTATCAGATTAATTAATAAAGACTCTAATATATGACTGTTAATCCCATGTTGGGGGCACAAAGTTCCTTGAACTCACAGAATATTAGGGAACCAGGAATGTTAACCATGCAGGGGTAATTCCTCAAAGGAGGAAATACCTGTTTTCTGCCCAGAATGCTGAGAATGGACACTGTTAATGTCCTGGTGACTTTTTGTTGTCAGTAGTGGCAGACTTCATCCACCTTTTGATATAGAGCCAGACCTCACCCAAATCCCCTAGACTCTCCCTTCCTAGACCATTATCTTTAGCTCCTAGTAATAGAACCCATCCTTGGGGTAGACGTTGTGTGCATTTTATTATTTTATGGCCTGCTGACCTCCATGCTGTCTCAGTCAGAGACCACAGTAGACTCTAGGCCATTTACTTACAGAACCCACCCTCAAGGTCACATGTACTTTGAAAGGAGTTTCTATGTAGTCATACCTTAAGCTTTATTGCTCACCTGGAATTAGAGTGATTGTTACCTGAAAAAGTGGAAAGAGAATGATTGTTGCCTGGAAATTTTCCCCAAATTCTCTTATGTTTAAATGTTCTCACATTCAACCACCTGGCATCAAACTCTCTAGAAGTTTTGATTCAGGTTGATGAAGTCAGTTTGAATCTAGTTTTCATTCTTACTTTTGGGGCTGGCTGTCTGCCTTGACATCTGCAGAGACCCCTCAATCCTGTTTGAATACCTCCATTGACAGGAAACTCATTCCTTCCCCCAGTAGTTCAGTCAAATTAATTTTCAGAAAAGCATTTATTGAGCATCTATCGTATTCATAAAATGAGTCAAGGGAAATTTTTTAAACAAAAGATTGTGATAGACTGGAGAAGGCTCAAACATGGGAACTAGGACTTGACCAACAAAAGTTGTGTAAGAGCTAAGGGGACAGAGAGTTGCATTCCAGTTGTGATGCTCAGATAGACAAGCAACCCACGATGGACCCCTAACCAAGTTACAGCACTCATACTGCTACAAAACCTTGAGAAACAACAAGACACTAGTAAGTACTGACATTGCCTCCATTACTAATCACAAAAGGACTGCTGCCTTTTATACACAATTTACATGTCATAAATTTATTTAGTAAAATTTTAATTTAGCTATTTGAGAATTTTACAAATTGTGTTTTGATAATATTTACCCCTACCCCAATCCTTTCCCTTTTCATTTCAAGTTTTTGTCTTCTTTTCCCCCCTATCAAGTCCAATTTGTGCTGCCCACGTATCTTTGGATGTGTTGGGTTCCACTGGAATGTGGGTGCCTTACCAAGGGTTATAGTCTTAAAGAAAACTGACTATCCCTATTGATTTCCAGTGGCTTCTTGGCTAGGAGTTGGAACTTCATGCCCACTTCCCTTCTCTCTGTTAATTTAGATATTAGAAGGACGGAGTGCCATACAGGTGTCCTTTGGGGCTGAGCATTCCACAGTCTGTTATCCTATTTGTACCTTGACCAGTTGTGGTTTTTCTGGGTTAACCACTATCTACTTCAAGTAGAAGCTTCTCATCTCACTTCACTGCCTAGACCAAAGAGGCCTTCCAGGCATCAATCAATCAATCAATCAATTAATTTTGTTTATTAATTATTTTTTCATTTATTCTACACACCGACTACAGTTCCCCCTCCCTCTTCTCCTCCAGTTCCTCCCACCCTCCATCCCAGCCCCTGCCTCCTATTTACCCTTCTCCCCCACCTACTCCTCCTCTATCATCACCATTCAGGAAGGGGCTCCCGTGGGCCTGAACAAAGCATGGCTTATCAATTTGAGGCAGGACCAAGCTCCTACCCCTGCATCAAGGCTGGGTGAGGTAATCCAGCATAGGGAACAGGTTCCTAACAGCCAGCTAAGCAAGCCAGGGACAGGTCATGATGTCACTGCCAGGAGTCTCAAAGTCAGATTAAGCCACACATCTGTCACACACATGCAGAGGGCCTCATGCAGGCTCCCTAAGTTCAGAGTCCATGAGCTCCTCTGAGCTCAGGTCAGCTGTTTCTGTGGACTCCCCTGTCATGACCTTGAACCTCCTGGCTCATTCAATCCCTCCTCCCTTTCTTCAGCAGGACTCCAGGAGCTCTGCCCATTGTTTGTGGATCTCTGCATCTGCTTCCATCAGTTACTGGATAAAGGCTCTCTGATGACAATGCACCCTTTCAGGCTTTTTAATGTGACTAGATCATAGAGTCTTACTTAGGTTCCCTTCTTACATAAGCATGTAAAACCACAGATTTCCATCTGAGCACTGCTTTACATGTATCTCATCTTTAAATTCAGTTTGGTAAGCCTGTCTTTTGGTTGAGATGCTTAAGTATAATCCTGCTACCTTTATGTCCACTTTATGTTTCATTTAGCCTTTTTTCTTCAACCTCTCCTTTCTTCCTTTCCTCTTATTTATCTGTATTTAAATGTCTTTATTATTATTATTATTATTATTATTATTGAGAGGAGGGAGGGAGGGAGGGAGGAGAGGGAGGAAGAGAGTGGTGAGGGAGGGAGAGAGAGAGATATTAGAGATACATGCATATCATAGCCTGTGTGGAGGTCAGAGGACAACTTTTAGGGGTTGGTTCTTACCTTCCAAATTGACTGGGCAGTGTTTCTCTTGTTTTTGCTGTGCACTGTCCTACAGGCTAGCTGGTTTGTAAGTCTTTAGGTGGTTCTCCTGTCTTGGCTTCACATCTTGCAGAAGAATTGCACTTAGGACCAACTACTGATTGCATAGTATATAGGATTACAGATGTACAATCCTGACACTGGCTTTTTACATGGGTTCTAAGGATCAAACTCAGGTCTTCAGGCTTGCACACAGAGAGCTTTTTACTCATGGAGCCATATTACTGGCCTGTTATATACGTTTTCGGATTCTTTGAGATTTGAGTCTTGCTACATAGCCAAGGCTGGCCTGAAACTTGGGATCTCACTGCCTCAGCTCCATAAACACAGGGATGACTGGCATATGCTATTGCAGCTGTTCCTTCCTCTCTTTTGAATGGAGTCTATTTAAGTTGTGCTTTGTCTTATCTATGGCTTATTATTTATAACTTATTTTTTAGTGGTTGATCTAAAATTTATTATACCACTATAAAGAATAAAAGTCTTTGCCAGGTCTGTACTTCACATATTTTTGAATATTAGAATAGTATGCTAGCATATTTTCCTCTTCTGTTCTTTGCAATAGTTACCCTACATTTACTTCCCTGTATTGATAAACCCCATATGTATTATTATGTTTGCTTTACAGAATCACATACTTTTTGAAAGATATTTCACTGGCCAGAATGCCTTTTAGATTTACTGACTTATTTATCTACTTATAACTGTTCACATTTTCTTTCTTTTTAACATAAAGTAATTTTTATTGGATGGTAGTTATCAGAAATTCTGTCCTGCTTTTGAAGCTCTGTGTCAGACCCGGCACCGTTTTATTTCAACTTGATATGCTTTCTTTAGCTTTTCTTGTCACATAGGTTTCCTGAGGAAGAGTTTGATCCTCCAATTTTGTTTGTCAAATAATGTGTGTCAGGAAAATTTTAATTTTATTATAATTTTAAGGTGCATTTTTGCTGATTGCTTTAAGTTGGTGGGGTTTTGTTTGAGTACGTTAAAGATGTCATTTATGGCTCCCATAAGACACTGCAATTTCTTATAAAAGCAGTGATTATTCTTATCTTGCTCACTTTTCTCAGTACTTTTCTTATCTGGGAGTTGTAGAGACATTGTTATTGCTGCTTCTCATCAGGTTGGTGACAGTGACTTGCTTGTTCATCCTGTTTGGTTTATTGAGTTTCCTGCATGTGAGTGTGTAGTTCTTGAAGCATTAGGAAAACCTTTGGGCATTAGTAACTCGTTTTCTTTTCTTGTTCTAACATCATCCTGGTAGTTTTGGGGAGTCCAGTTTTACATGTTGGACTGGTTGAACCTGTTCAATTGCCACAGAGATTTTCATTTTTATTAATTTCTTCCCCCTCTGTCTTCAGTTTAAATTGCTTCTATTGCCACGTTTTGAAGTTCACTAATTATTTACTTGATTCAACGGGCTGATGTGCTCATTAAGTGGACTTTAAATCTCCATACAGTGTATATTTCACTTGTACAATGCCAAGTGACTATAGTCTCCATCTCTCCTCTCAGTGCAGTGTTGCCTTCCCTTAATTTCCAAATAATATGAACTTAATAATCAGTGTAAATTAATGACATGGCAAGGTGTGTTTTCACATATGGTGTAATAGCTGTTTACATATTATGTCACTCAGTTTCACCACCACTTTCATTACTGGGCCTCTATCTCTTGGCTGTTTTCTTTATGGTCCGATTTTCTTCCTTTTTCATTTCTAGTAATTTTTGATAGAAGAGTAGATATTGTATATTTTCTATTGCTAAACATCTGTATTTTCTCACTTTCCTTTAAAGACCATTGGGCATGAATACCTGTGATTGAGATATCTAGCACAGTCATGAACTAGTTGAGCACCCCCTACTGAAGAGAGCCCCTTCTTGAGGTCTCTGTTGAACGCACTACAAATTCAATAATTTCTTCATTGCAGTAGATCATGATTCAAGTTTTACATGTCCTTCTGGCTCTGGGCCTTGTTAAGTTTTCAGCTCTTTGACAGCTGCTTTTGCTGAGTCTTATGGAATTTTACCCAATAGATACCCATTTCAGTATTCAGCAAAAAAGGATCTTTACACGGATTCCTGCAGCTCTTTTTCAGCATGGCCCCTCCTGTCTGGAACACACAGACTCTCTGAATTAGACTTTCAGTCTTTGTAAAGAGACTTCTGTTCTATACTTGGGCTTTCCCTTCCTGTTCCATGGTTCCAAATGTGCGTCCAGGAAGAGAACTGGGGACCGTGCGGTGAACATTTGCTTTCTTTAGCTCAGGGGTTACAGTCCTCATCTTCAATTGCCCAATAAATTAAAATAGTTGGTAGAAGTTGCCCAGTTTTCCTGTTTTTAATGCTGTTTATGGCCTAAGGCATCAGTTTTTCCTAGCTTCTTAAGTCTAGACTAGATCTATCATCCATTGTTCTTATGCTTACATTTCAGCATCTGACAGTTTCTTTGCTAGCATCGTGCTGTGTGCTTACTAGCATGAATTATAAGGGCAGCCTTACTGATTCTGAATCTTGTAATGTGTAACAGCTTGTGAAGAATGGGAGTTTACGTCCCTGAGCCACGGTCTCACATTTGTAATATAGGAATGTTAAATAATTGCACCTAACTTTTTGGTTTGATTTTCAGGGACTAATGAGTTAGATTGTTGCTTGGCACATGGTAGGTAATGTCCACCATGACAGTGGCTGTTAGTACTATCATTACTACTCCTACAGTCCAGCTGGTTGAGCTTTCATTGTTTGGTAAATATAAACATTAGCCAATAAAATCACATATGCATTACATAATGTAACATAGCATACTATTATCACATAAGATTCTGTACTCCATCTCTCTGGGATAATCATAAACACAAAGTAATATTAAGCTCTTAGGCTGAGAAGAAAAGGCCTTTGACAAAAGCTATTTTTGGTCGACAAAATAGCTAAGAGGATTGTTAAGTACACCTTGTTTTTGATCTTACCATCCAGGTTCATGCTGAAAGAGCATAGGTGTAGAGAGCTTTGGAAATGGAGATTTTATTGGCACTGCACACTAGTGGCAACAGATTACTGAAGTAACATGGGAGTGAACCCATTTGTAAATCAAAGAGTGTTTTTGCCACCAATAGTTTGTGCGTTAAACCTCAAGTTGGGAAAACAGCACCTGTAACCGAGCTGCTAGAGAGCTGATAAGTGTTTAATGTTCAGGCTTGGGTACCTTGTCTAGTCATTTGAAGCCACACAAGAACTACTCTTAGGAGCATCTTCGATGGATTTTTGAAGAGATTCTTGGAAAAGAGGAGGCCCTACATTTACACAAATCATGCAAAGGTCTGTTAGCCACTCTGGTGTGCTCTTGAGCAGTCTGCATGAGTCATGCAGTTCACAGTCAAATATGCACTCAAGTTTTAACAGGAAGAAACAGCTTTGGTATTTATTCTGCAAACTACCCATGTGTTACACCCCTGTTGTTCCTCTGTCTTCAGAGTAGCCTTGCCTCATGCTTCCAGGAAGCACCTCTGTCTTGGTCCTGGATTAAAATGGCCAGCTGCTGGGTAACCTTAGCAAAGATATTGGCATGATCTGAAGTTCATGTCTTGTAAATGTTTAATGACAATCTTCAGAGGATCAAGGGATGAAGTAGTAATTAAAACTCACACTCCTGACTAGATACTGTGATTCAATCAGATTCTTATGTAGTAGTCTGACTCCTGATATCACAGCACAGTGCATCACCAATGTAAGTAATCCCCCACTACTGTACAGAAGAGGATTAGCACCAGAGATTAACACATCACTCATCATTCTGAGCCATCTAACAGCATCAACCTGATGAACAGTACAGAGAAATCAATGCCTTTGTTTCTTATCTATTGTCACAACATTTGGGAAGGAGCAAAAGAGGCTCTATTTTCAATTTGCAATCCTTTTAGGTAGAGTTCAAGAGAGAGACAAATGGAGAGTTGAGGAGAAGGGAGGGAGGGAGGGTGAGAGAGGGAAGAGAGAGACAGAGACAGATGGAGAGATAGCAACAGAGACAGAGAGAACCAGTTGCTTGAGATCACACAGTAATGCAGACACAGATCCTAAGACAATCTTGGATTTTGAACTATTGATCTTGCAACCATATTGCTAAGAGTAGAAACTAAATATCTTAAGTTTGATGTGCTATACCCTCTCTGTTGCAAGCAACTCCCAGCTTTGTTACCACAGCATGAAAACCACCATATATATATACACACATGCATGGATGGATATGTTTAACTGATTTTTAATTAAATTATGTATAAACATTATATATGTTATACATAGCATTGTATACATAAATATTCATGCTCATATTTTTAATCAAAACAAACATTTAGCTCACAGATGGTGGTATACAACTCATGTGCTAATTCATGACCCATGATAAAGTGCCTCCTTTGAGCTGTAAGAACAATCACATGATAGTATAATGTAACATTTGTTAATGTTTCCTGTACTGTCACATAATGATAATGATCAGGAGAATCCTCCTAAATGTGTTGTTAATGACTTTGTATTTTTTGCATGAGGAAACAAAGAAGTGAACTTGCTGGTCCAAGGCCAGGTGGTAATGAATCATGAAAACTATAGCATATGTCTTGTTCCTTCTTTGGTAGCTCTTTCATGGGAAATTCTTACATTTACTTCATTTTCACACTAGAAGTCCTAGCAATGCCGAGGCTGAATGACTTGTCTATGCATTGATCTGTGAGAGACCAGGTCAGAGATGGACGTCTGCTGGCTTCATGTGGCTCCTCTGACTTGTTACATTATTGTTAGAAGTTTTCAGAAGTAACACAGGTGGAACTAGACAGACCTTTGTAGTCCACTGCAGCTCACTGTTTCAGCATCCTACAGTGATGCTGACGACCTTCTTAATGTACCAAAAGTGTCCAGATAGACTGATAAGGAGGACTTCTAGGTGCTAGGTAGCCTTTAAGATGAATGTCTTAGAACCATGGTTTCTAGGACCTCTTCTAGCTCTTTCAGAACAAGGTAGGTGATGGGACCACCAACGGGCTTCTTTTGCAGCCAAGGGGTTTCTTGGAACATAGCATACTGAGTACTAAAGCCAAAAAGGTCCCAGGCAACTGCATCTGTTTGTTCATGATAACTAGTTAGTAAATATTTGTTGAATAACTTAACTCTTGCCAATAACTCTTCATCCCTAGAGGTGATTCTCATCTGGAATGGGCACTGAAGGAATGGGGGAGAGGCTGGGGGACAACCAGGAGTTGTTCCAGCTTCCCTGAGAAACCCAACTCAGGACTATAGAAAACCAGATCCAGCAGCATGAAATACCAGTGTATATATTTACATTATAAAGGCAAATATATCAGTTTGGATGGTTAGTGTACTTCTCGGGCTCACTGGTGAAAACTGTATTATCCATCACCCGAGAAACACATAACAAAGCAGGCATTTAGCCCAATCATAAGGGAAGGCACTGGAAAAGGCTCCACAAAGGCTGCACTTTATAGAGAGACTAGCATAAGCTACAGATGATTACTAATTTTAACAGAGCAGCCAGTGGCCAGTGTGGGGTTCATAATAATTGCAGAAGATAGTGCTGAGTCTCCATATTCATCTTTGGGGCTAAATATCACCTTGAGTATTCCCTCACACCTCCAGGCTCTCCCTACCTTTGACTGCAAATTTGAGCTGCCTGGAAACCTACTTGGATTTCTCAGGTTTGGGTGCAGGGGTTTCTGTGGGTCCCACTGGAGCCTGAGTCCTCTGTGAGTTCTTTGGTTAGATGTATTTGATCTCCCTGAAAGGGACTTCATTTACATTTCAGGTCAACCACTCTCCTTGCCCAGCAGAAAATTACAAACACTAGAAGGATGTACAGCCTAGCAATGAAACAGCTGCTAGCACACCTCAATGCTGAGACCCACAAATGACCAAAAATGTTTGAGAGAAGCAGTGCAAAGGGCGCCCAACTTCTTTTCCTGCAGAGACATTCCCTACTGAAAGCTATACAGCTCTCATTTGCAGCTGGTGACTGTTTACTTAGGCCTTGGTTATGAAGATTCAGTTTAAATATGCATCAGTGAATTCGGCTGCCATTACATGCTGGCCAAGCGCAGTAATGAGTCTGGCTGGCTCTTCACAGTCTGACATTCCCTCTGACTGGCAGGCAGCCTTAAGGAATTCAGACATCTAGCTAGCCCCTCTCCATTTCCTCCCAAACCACAGATAAGTTGCAATTTTTAAGACCCATATATCTCTAATCTTTCTCCTCTGGAATTCTTACTGTGGTCTTCATGTTTTCTAGTTCCCTTTGAGCCCATTGCTCAAGCACACATCCCCCCTTTTCTGTCTCATTTCTTCTCTTCTGACTTTCCTTGACCCCACCCTTCTGCCTTTTCAATCTCTCACCCATCAGCTTCACTTATTTTCCTCTGCATTTCACATTCTTCTTTTGTGTCTTTCCTGCACAATCTTTCTTTCTGTTTTGCAGCTTGTGCATCGTTTTGCATTTGAAATTTCTTCAAGAACTTAAAAAGCCAATTGTAACTACTGTTGTTTTATTTTGTGTAAACCAGATTTTCAAGGTAGAAACTCCATTTCCTTAGTGTGTGATGACAAAGAGGTACTGACATAAATTAACTAATGCTGGCTGAGACTAAGCCAGTTTGTAGCTCAGTGCTGGTGAGACTAGGAAGTGGGTGGTGTGGGTAGGAATGCATATCCCACCCAACCTAGCAACACTGTGCTCACTGATAACACAGCCTGTTCATGACTGAAGGAAATCAATTTATCTTCGACTGAATACCAAATGAAGGCTAAGTCAGGTAGTGATCTACTCTTTGGAGAACAAATGTTAAAATATTACAGGAGCTCAGTGAGGCTGCCATGGGGTCCAGCCGTAGAGCTGTGAGTTAGCAAAGACTGTTCACACTGAGTCCCTCATGTCTATCCATTGGCTGAAGTGCTCCAAATGTTCTCTAGATCCCCAAACATTCTGCTTACATAAAATTGGGATAACATGGGCACATGGGCTAGAAGAAAACTGCTCCGGGTTGATAAGCCTTCAATAGATTCTCTGCATTTTCAGACTCATACCTGCTGGGATAGCTTTTGATTACAAAACACAGCAGTTGGGCAGTGCTGGTACCAATAATTATCTTGGTAATTAGCTTCTGCCATGCAGTGTGTAGGCAGGGCTGTAGGCTCTGCAAAGCAGAAGAGGCACCAGAGTAGCTTTCAAGCTGTCTTTTCTACAAGCAGGATGCTAGCAAGTCCTTCCAGAAACAGCTCCGAGGCAGACTGTCTCTCCTCTCATGCTGCCTTTCCCCTCTCTTTGGTTTAGCATATTTCAGTTGTGCAGCAGGATAGAACAGAAGACAGGTGCTATAGCATAGGGTTTCACATAGAAACTGTTTAGGAAGAACTTTGTTTGTCTTGTGTTCTACCTACTTCAGAATAGAAACGCTATGCTCACTAAACTGCAAACAGTACAGGGAATCAAGATAGGATTTAGGAAGCTGAGAGGGATGAGCAGAGCCATGCCAGAGCAAGGAAAGAAAACAAGGACATTGTTTTTAAAGGGACTGCAAAAATGTTCAACCAGAGGTGAGAAAATGCCCACATAGAATTCACTGAGAATGAAGGAATGCATCATTTCAATGCTGGCAACTGGCAGGACATCACTATTGCAGACATAGCAAAGTAATAAATCAGGCTGAGGGATAACTAAACATTTGATATTTTCACTTCATGTAGAGAAACACACTGGATCTACCAGAATAAAATTACTAGCTACTAGACAAAATAGTGACAGAGAAGAGAAACATACTGACCACCTTCTGTGTGCCAGGTGCTGTGATGTATTGCCTCATTTAATCCCAAAGATGCCAGTGCTGTGGAAATCATGTATCCTTTAGAGATGAGCAAAAATACTCAAGGACATAAACACCCCGAGTTCAAATAGCTGTTCAAAAAACCACACAGGCCTGACCTGAGGGCAAACTTCAGGGTCTTGAGGGACAGAGTCCCAGCATGCTCTAGAATGGAAACCAGCATTTATGGATCACCAACATGTGACAGATACTTTGGAACATTCTCTCACTATGTTCATAGACAATCATTCCAATTTCACTAACAGGTAGAAGGGTTGATTGTCTCGGGCCACAAGAATATGCAGCAGATGACTGGTATTCATAAGGTCGACCCACCAGATTAATAACTCTCTGATGGAGGAACATCATCAAGTGAGGCTTACGAGGCTACAGACTATAAATGACTGTTTGCCTCTATCTGTAATTTCACAGGTGCAAAGCAGCTGTGGAATCTCCCTATTATCCCGCATTCTCATGTAACATGTACATGTAATCACATGATTACATCTCAATTGTATGGGCATTTATTCTGTGGACTGTCCAAAGATGATTTCTCATAAAGCTGTACAATTTTCATAAATAAAAAATACACTAGGATATGCTTTATAACTAGGTCTATTGTTCCACGAGGACTGTAAGACACTTAGAAGCCTGTTTTATTTCTTTAGCTCAGACTGACAAGACAGTTACATACAATTAACTGATTTATAACTTCAGGGAAAATTCAAAATAGACTAAATGCCCCAACAAACGAATCTGTAAAATAAACCTCCACAGAAATACACAAGGACAAATTCCCTGGTGTCTAATTGTAGAACCAAAGGTCAGGCACAAAGCTACTTTGGTGCCAGTTCCCTGCTTGCTAAAGTCTGGTTGATAAAGACCTAACCCCCTACATAAATTCTTCAGTATCTTGTTACCATGGTTACTTACACCCCTCAGATGTAAATTTTTGCCTTCCATGGGATGTATATGAAGGGATGCAGAACAAAAAGAATTGGAAGAAGCTTGAGAAAAATAAAGAAAACAATCATCAGTACGTGTATGAGTTTTTATTCCCTCAGATAAATAAGAATTATTCTTTTTTTTTTTTTTTTTTTGGTTTTTCAAGACAGGGTTTCTCTGTGTAGTTTTGCGCCTTTCCCAGAACTCACTTGGTAGCCCAGGCTGGCCTCGAACTCACAGAGATCCACCTGCCTCTGCCTCCTGAGTGCTGGGATTAAAGGCGTGTGCCACCACCGCCCGGCAAGAATTATTCTTAAGTCCTGCTACTCAGCTGACATTTCTTTTTATTACCCTGGGTGTACTCATGGGAGCTGGTCTCAGAGGCTGTGATAGTTGGCTGATACATGGTGCCAGGCTTCTGCAAAGGACAGTTCAGATCACCACCAATACCAACTGTGGGGCCTGGCTTGGTAGTAATGTGGACCTTCATCAGTTTGCATACTTCCTGAACAGGGAGCGATCATTTGAAAGCTTGAGGGAAAGAAACCAGGTAGAAACCCCAGTGAAACTTCTTGTATACACACCCACCACTTTCAAGGGGGGTGCTTTTGGTGTCCTTTCTGGGGCTCAAAATCACAACATCAAATGTCTCCACAGATGGAATGGTCCTTTTTAGGAACAATCTGAATTTCAGTAAATTAGAAAACTGTAGTGCAAGGTCATAGCTTTCCATATCTTTATATCAACCTATATTAGAGGCCACTACATAAATTCTTTTTCTTGATTTTAGACTTCAGGAGAAGACTAGAGATAAAATGTACTATGCACTGAGAAACTGTGATTATCTCCAGCTGGAGTAGACAGATTAGGTGACTTGTTTAAGGCCACCCTCTGCTATGAATGAACCACAGGGGCTGGCCACATACAGAACCTGCCACCCCACAACCTCCATCTCATAGAACTGAGCTTTACAGTCTTCTGTAAATCAGGGATTTAACCAACTATATTATAATTCTATATTGAAATTATAATTGTAAAGTCACATCGGTAAATGTACCCATTACTTGCCTTACATCCTACTGTTACACCTTAGCAGATTGAATTGATTCCTCTTATCATTACAGACCTATTTATGTTCTGAAAGAAATTCACCCTCTTCATAAGAGCCACCTTTTCTCCATTTACCATCAAACCTCTTGCTTTCTTATCTGCTCTCTCCAATTCTTCATTTCCAGCTCACTTTCTGCCTCCTTCTTACTGATCCCTTAAAATAGCACTTGCCAAGGTCACCTTGCTCGTCACTGAAACTATGGCTAAAAAGTGTTTTCTGAGAACTCTTTCTAGAGTGAACATTGTTTGTGCAGGACTCTTCTCTGATCAAGCCCCTGCAGGAAATTCCTTCCTCCAAATGCCCCCACTTCCTGGCTTCTCTTTTTTAACCTTCTCTGTGGATTTTTCATGCCTTCAGCCCTCCCCTGCCCCCAAGCTATCTGATCCATTACTGGGGCAGCATTTTTATCAAATGACTTATGATATGTCTAGGCCTAGTCTGAGACCCAGGATATATGAAACTGGCTTACCCCTACCCTAGACCTGAAGGTTCTTCTATGGAAACCCTTTGGTTATATCAGAGGGAAGGGGCTGATAGTTTAATAATTGAGAGTTATCCTCTTCTCCCTTGACATCACTAGTTCATCTGTCTCATCTGCTTGTACTCCTACTTACTCACTACGTCATTTCTTGTCGGGTTTCCCCACCTATTCCAGCTCAGCTGCACATTCAGTGTTCTTTCTACAAAAGGAGTCCTCTCATTGTTCTATTTAGGCTTTTGAATAGTTTGTTATGAGAAGTCTCTACTCAGAACATTCAAAAGGGCCACTATAGTAGTACAGATGCTTCTCAAATTATGATGAGATTATGTGTTGAGAAAGGTGACTTAAGCTGAGAATGTCACGTGTGGGAAATGCAAGGAAGACATCTAACCTACTGGCTTCACAATACAGTGCCCTGCAGAGTGAGAGGACTTTGATTAGTTGATGGCATTGTCTGGCTGAGAGCTGTGGCTCATTGATGCTGCCCAGAAGAGGAGGGAGGGAGGAAGAGAGAGCAAGAGAGTGAGAAAGAAAGTAGACATGAGAGATCTTAGCCATGAGACATGGGGAGAGATCAAAATTCACAGCGTGCTTCTACTGGATGTATGTCGTGTTCATCCCATTGTAGCTGAAAATCCCACACAAAAGACTGTTCCCTCACTGTCATTTCAACCTTATTTTTCCTACCCTCTTACTTTCTGCTTTTCAGGCATGCTCAGCTTCTTTCACTTCCTTACTGTGCCATGCTTTCATAGTTTCTTACCTTCCATGGGTTCCGTGTGAAACTCCTCCCCATTCTGTTCAGCTGACTTCTAGGTAACTAGTACTATCATAAAGGTCACCTCTTCTTGAAGGTCTTCCAGATGCCAGCTTTGCCTTACTGTCTCTCAGGTTCTGCCATTGTCCATGTACTAAAAAGGCAGCGAGGAGTGCATATAACTATCTACTTATGTGTCTACATCTCCTAGTAGAATATAAACCAGAAGTGAGCATTGATTCTATTATGGCTACCAGCAGCTCCTATCACACTGTCCAGAAAGAATTACAGTGTTGAATACCATTTAATGAATAAACAATTTTAAAGAATGAGAGGTGGAGAGAGGGTGGAGTACCACAGTGAGAAGATCAAAATAAGGCAGCAAGGGAGGACGGCAACCTCTGCTCTTCTAGATGAAAGATGTTCTGGAGACCAACATAAACAAATGGCAGTTGAAAGAGAAGATCGCCTTTTGGGCTGTCTTTCTGGAAAACATCTGATGTATCCAACCACAGTATCTGAGGGGACAATCAAGAATCATGTGTATTTTGAAAGTAAGAGAAAAATAAGAGAAAAGAAAATGTGTACCATCACCCTCTTCTCTGTTCTTGTGTAAGATGTTTGCTGAACTCACGCCAGCTGTTTCCACATCTCCACTAACATGCACAGCCTGCATTGCCAGCATGGGGCAGTGTCCTGTTACTCAATGCCTTCCACACTCCCATGAGACCACAGGCTTCAGCATATGTTCCCAAATGACCCCTAACCTTTTTTTTTACTGGTGAGTGGTGAGACATGCTCTGAAGTCATGTGTTACTTCAAGATGACGGAGAAGGCATAAAAGCTGAGCTAAAAACAGAATGGCTCATTTTGAGCAAGGGACATCAAAAGAGAGCCTGCGTAGCAGCTGGCTATTTGGGATGAGGCCACCAGCATCTGCAGGACATTTGTAAGGTAGGAAGCTCTCCTGCCCTAGGATGAATGTATAAGTCCTGGGAGATAGATTGGGGCCATCCTCCCTCCTGGGAAGCTTATGATCCATCATTTATAATTGAGAATGGTTACTACATAATTAACTGCTGAGAAAGTGTCACAAGACACTGGCATCTGTGCTAGGCCTTGATTTCTCTGCTAGGAGAGAAATGTGAGAGCAAGCCAAGTGAGAATCTCCTCAGGGTGTTGGAAAAGGCATGGGAGGGGATATAGATGAAGCATATTCAGAGAATGAAGATAAGACCAGCATGGGTAAATAGACTGGCTGTAGTCATGGACTATTGGAGGTTGAGACAGGACAAGCATGTCCTATGGTGTTCCACAGGTAAGATCAATGGCTCACTTGCCCAGCTTCAAAAGGCTGCAAACAGCTATTTTTTATATTGGAAAAGAAATCCAAATAATTTGTATCACTTGCTGCTATGAATCTGATAAAAAGGCTTCCTGAAGACTGTAACAAATGGCAGTAGGAGCCCTGCATTCATGCTGCAATATTATAACACACTGCCTGTGAGTCGAATCATATCAATTTCTTTGGAACACTCAGCATCTTCAGAATTTTCCAGTCCTTGGTTGCTTTACCAGGTTTCATTTTATTGAGTTTGGATTTACAGGGCATCAGCTACATGGCAGACTGTGGGTGTGTACAGTGATGGAGGAATGACTGTAGCCTTTCAGAAGCTCAACTGGAGGGGTGGGGGAATGGGAATGAATATAGACCATCATCACCAGTGTCGAAGGAAGCATGGAGAGGGCTCTAAACACTGGGTGTGGAGGTGGAACAAGTGGGACCCTCATAGGTTGCTGGGTGAAGGGAGAGAAAGCAATGAGGGAAAGTCACTTTGTAAAAGTAGCTTGTCAGTTTTTTCAAAGTCCCAGGCATAGATATTTCCCAAGAAGAAAATAAAGCACATGCCCATAAACAAACTACTTGTATCAGCATATACTCAACTTTGTGAGTAGATACTAAAAACTCAAGAAGAGGTTAAATATACATCTAATGACAAAAAGGATGGATGAGCTGTAGTGTTCATCAATCAAGAAGAATAAAGTTCCAATAAGTGTAACACCATGAGTGAATACTGAAAGGCTGCAATGCTAAAGAAATACAACCCCATGCCATGTGTGTGATCTCCCTGATACCAAGTTCAAATTTAGGCAAAAGAAATCTCTGATAATACCATTCAGAACAGTATTGTTTCTGGGAGAGGTTGAGGTCAACTGGAATGGAGTAAGGATGATTGATGGCTAGAGTGTTAGAAATTGATCTTTATTTGGATATTGTTTGCACAGGCTATATAATTTTCAAGTGTTTGATAATATTTGTGCCAATTATATCTCAATAACATGAAATGAAAAGGAGAGTTATAGAAAAAGACAATGCAACAACATGGCTTCATAGAACTTTCTTGACTAGACTTCATGGAGAAGAAACTTTAAATCATCCCCCTTTTTGGAGAGTAATCCAGAAGGATGAAGCAGAGAGGGAAGTCAGAAGCATATTGCGGGGGTGGGGGTGGGGGCTGTTGTAAGAGCACCAAGGTGGGTGTAGCTGTCATAACGGGGGCTTGTCATAGGTGGCAAAGCACTGATGCATATTCCATAGGATTTGCCAAGAAAAACAAGAGAAATTGGACAGTAACCTAAAGGGATTGAAAAGGACCTCTATTTTGAACTCTTTCTATGAAAGAACTTTGTTACACTCATTGTATGGAGTAAAATATCAATTTAAGGTGAAAATAGATTATGTGTTCAGATTATTTATACTGAATTTATTGTGCTTCTAAGTGGAGGGATGATGTTTCATAATGACAATCAAAGTAGGTGGGCTATAAACATATTTATACTTACTATATAAAAAGCAAGGTCTAGAGAATTAAAAAGAAAAGAATCTTGATCGTTATTACCAGAAATTAGTGACTGATATTTGAGGAGACAGATGTTTGCCTTGATTGAAACCTTGCACCATTATTTTACATAAACCAAAACATCATAGAGCAGGCGATTAACATGTAAAATTTGTATGTAACAAGATTTAAAAAAAATCGTTTTAAAAACATTTGTTTATAACATGGGCTAAGTCACAGAAGAAATGGTAGGAAGGGAGGATCATAGAGCCAGGTTTCATAGACCTTGGTTTTTTTTATTGGAGGAAGGAGGGGAAACCTGCTGCCTCTTTGTCAGGAAAGAAGATGGAGAATTAAGTAAAGCTGGAGAAGAAAGTCATGAGAACTATGTTGGACATCCCCATGTCCTAAAGCAGTGGTGGGCATCAGTGACAGTGACAAGGAGAAAGACTGGGGTCTGAGAAGCACAAAGAGGATTCAGAACATATTCAGAGAGTTTGGAGGGGCCTTGCCTGAGATACACATGAACTGAGATTTTATGGCATAGACAAAAGTGGAGATGCCACCAGGACTGGGTGGGAATGGAAAAGCACCAGGGGTGGAAACACAGTGGCTACTGAGATCACAGCAGAGTATGTCATGGCCAAGAAAGAGATAAAACACAGTAGAGGGACAATGGAGCTGAGGAGAGGGTCCTAGAAGGCAAGAAGAGAAGCGGGCTTGGTGGCCTTAAGAAAGTTGGTAGGTGCTAGATGATGTTGATAAGCAAAGGAATTTCAGGGTCAAGAGCTGAAGCGACAGCTCTGGGTGATAACACGTTACAAAGTCTAACCATGGCAGGGTGAGCACCAATGATACACAGCAGGGGAGACTGGAGTCAGGAAGGATAATGGCAGATTTTGAGAAAATGAATGAAGTCCTTAAGGAAATCGGGGGGAGTTTCCCCACTTAGCCTATCTTTCTCCTATGGCACTGGCTACATTTAGCCCCGTGACAGTTTGAATATGAATTATCCCCCACAGACTCATGCTGAGGCTTCCCTAGTTGGTGGTGCTGTTTTGGGAGGTTCTAGAAACAGTAGAATGGGGCCCTTGTTGGAGGAAGTAGTTCACTGGGAACAATGGTCCCATCCTGTGTTCATCTATTTCCCCAGATGCCATGAGGTGAACAACTTTGCTGTTACACATTCACTACCGTGGTGTTGTGGTGTTATAACTTACTGTGGGCTCCGAAGTAATGAAGCCAAGTGACCACCAAATGAAACTTCTGAAACCACGAGGCCAAGATAAGTCTTTTCACCTTTTAAATTGTTTCTCAGGTGTTTATTACAATGATCAAAAAAGTTTAACACCAAATTTCTTTGAAATGTATTGTAAACTATGTGTAATAATGTGTACTCTGTGTGTGTGGGTCTGTGCCATGTGAATGCAGTGTTGGTGGAGGCCAGAGGATGGCGATAGACCTCTTGGACCTGGAATACAGGTGGCTGTAACCCACGTGATGTGGTTGTTGAGAACCAAAGTCAGGTCCTCTGTAAAGGTAGCTGATGCTCTTAACGACCAGTTCTCAGGCCCCACAACACCCTTTTATTCCACTGAATTCTGTTTGGGACAGGAAGACAAACTGTTGTCTAGCTTCTCTGAGTAACACAAAATAGTTTATATCCACACTTTACAAAAGGGCATACTTCAGTGTCTTCTCATGGTATGTCCTCAACTGCATCCTTCTATTCTGGGTAGAATTTGGCAGTGTGTGTGTGTGTGTGTGTGTGTGTGTGTGTGTGTGTGTGTGTGTGAGCACAGGTAATTACTCAAATCACACTTCAGAAGTGTGCCAACAAAAAGCATCAGAATCATACATTTCAGGATTTGGAAAGAAATAGCATGTTTCGATGCTTAAAAACAGCATTATGAGAAGAAAGGAGCTATTTGCCTCTCATTCATCTCTCCATTTATTTCACCAGTTTTTTAAAAATGAAAATAATTCCTTCAAGTCTTCAAAATTTGCAATTCTTCTCTGGGGACTCCCAAGCTCCTACAGTCCAAATGGCAGTGGGCGCTGTTTGGTGGGGTGAAAGAGGAGAGGAACCCTCCCTCCCACTCCATGGCTGTGTATCCTTGAGTAGTGTCTCTCTGTGCCTCAACTTCCTCATGGAGAAATCCTTCAAGTAGCTGTGTGATCAGCAATAAAAAGTTTAATACACTTAACTAACAGTGGATTATGAGTGATACATACAGAAATTAAATTGACATTAAAAATCAGCTTTGACTTGAAATGGCAGCGTTTCTATTGGTCAAGTGGTCTCAGTTCATGATCACATGGCCTATTTGGAGTAACTGAATATTTTTCTAACTTATTAGCAAATCCTATCAGCTCTACATTTAGAGTAAAGCCCAGACATGATCACTTTCACCCTTCAGCTGTTACCACTTCCTAGCCAAGTTCAACTGATCTTCTGTCTAGACCATTGTAATTGTGTCCTGTGAGTCTCTGTTTCACTCGCTCTCATGTGGCACTGACCAGGAAGTCAAGTTTAGACCAGAAGTAAAGCAGGGCCACATAACCTAAGACCTGTCCCTCATGACCTACATCTATCTACTAGGTTCTATACTCTCGAAGTTCTACAACATCATGAAAAAGTACCACCAGCAGAGGACCCAGTGTTCAAATACACAAGTTTGTGGGGGAACATTTCACATTCAAATTATAATACCAAGGTATTTTTAGCCCTTAGCACACAGTAGGTACCACTATCATGAGTGCCTTGGTGTATGATTGAGGCCTAAGACCAATTTTTCCAACTCTTTGCAGTCCATCCATGGGAGAAAAATGGGCGGAACCCAGGAATTAATTGGGAATTCTACTTGCTTCCCAGTATGTCAAGGAAAGGACAGAGGCTTTCTGGGGGCACCCCAGTGAGCACAGGGCCTGGGGTTCAGATATCTCAATTTTACAAACACATGGACTCACATATATAAATTAAAGAAACTTGCCACTGTACGTAGAATTCAAGTTCTCCAATCTCCACCAACATGTAACTCATGCATTTCCTTTGTGGCCTTCATCACAGTCAGGGCAGACTTTTCTCATAGGCATGGCCTTGCAGAGAGGAGTTACAAATCTAGGAGGTATTCTGCCCTTCAGATAGTGAGGAAGAGGAAGGGACATTCAGCACTCGGTGATGAAGAAGTAGGGGACACAGAGTATAATGCTGTTTGCAACTACATCTTGGAATCCAAGTAGCATCACCAAAATAGCTGCGGGAACTCACTTGATGACTGTGGGATGAAAATGAGGGAATTATGAATGGTATATTCAATATGTAGTTTGGAGATGAAATATAAATTCAGCTTTATTATACCAAATCATGACTTTCAAGTGGGTTCCTTCTAAATCTTATTTAAAAGCCATTTTTCCACCTGTAGTAAGGTATAAAGGAAGCCTCAAGGCCTTCAATAAGCTGCGTTAGCACTGAAGGATCAGGCAGTATCTGCTTGTTTTATCTGCCCAGTTCCTTAGTTTGTTTTATCTGTTTGTTTTTAAAGGGGCAGAACCACACTCAAACAGGTTCATACAGAAGCACAAACACACAGCTAGTCTCAAACTCACAGGAACCATACTGCCACAGCCTCTCAAGTTGCTAGTATTACAGACATGTGTACTCACTTCTGGCCAAGTTCCTTAGGTTTCTAGAAAAAGCACCAGACATTTATGCCCGTTATCTACTGAGACTTACACTTTATATAACTATGCCACTGTTTATGCAACTACTGTTTATAGTAGCTCGAAGGTGGAAACAGTGGAAATGTCTGTGAATTGAGGAATAGACAACAAAAGACCCACGTTATACAACAGGATGCTATTCGACCTTAAAATGAAACTCTAGCACCTGCTACTACGTGGGTGAACCTTAGTGTTATTGTGAAGAGAAAAGGACAAGTATTTGGTGATTCCACCTTTGTAAGCAGGAAGAACATTCAAATTTATACAGCAAAGAAAAATAATGGGTTTTCAAAGCTAGATGGACAAGGAAATAGAAAGCCATGATTTTTATTGTTTCATGGGTACAGCATTCAGAATGTCAGTATGGGAAAAACAAAGACACTTTTACATGGTGGTGATGGACCACAATATGAATGTACTTAATGCCACAACTTCTTACTTAAAATGTCTAAAGTAGTAGGTTTCACATAATTTTGCCACAGCTAGAAAAACTCCAAAATTTCAGCAGTAAAATGTAACACTACGTGTTCCTTACTAAGGAAATAACCTGGTGCTGCTGAGACCCTAATCAAGAGTGCAGATCTGGGAAGATCTCTAACTGCCTGCTGTGGCTGCTGTGATCTGTATCTCCATCTACAAGCAACGTTTCTCCAGTCAACACACTGAAAGTCAGATGTGCACTTTTGTTGATGAAATTAGTGCTGTTATTTAGCCCAGTGAGCCCTTTTAGAAGCAGGCTCTCATTAGTGAAATTAAAGTATTCATTATACATGGATTCACAGAAATATATTAGAGACACTCCTATAATTGCTTGACTGAAGCACAGAACCCTGTTAATTTTATAGGCTTCACTTTCAGGAATTGTGACCTTAGCTAAGAATCCTGTGCTCAACACTGAGGAACCCTCAGTTCCTGGAATGAGCTTGATGAGTGGCAGAACACTGTGCCTGGAACTTTCATGATGGTCTTCACTGACTGTCTTGTACAGGATGCTGTTCAGAATCCTCAAACTATAGACCTAGAACACAGTCAAATTTACCAAATAGTCATAAACTCTCTGCAAGTTCACTTGCTAATGAATGTTTGTTAAGTGGATGCTTTATATGTGATGATGCTTATCTGAGGCTTTGCTCATTGGACACTTAGTCATAAAGTTGTCATCCTAACGTCAAAACATCCTCAGAGCTGGTCACAATTGAGCCACACATTACCGAATCAGTCAGCTCATGGCCGCCAGTGTACAGGACAGAAAGAAATTCTAATGTCAACGGATATGAGCAATAAAACCATAAAGTATTGGCTTATCATCAGGTTGTGAGTCCTAAGAAGTCACATTGAGATAGTGTAGTTCCTTGACTTGACTTGGGAATGAAATGAAACAAAAACAAGACAAAACAACAACAAAACCCTCAGAGCACAGAGGTTCTTGATGATCTTCCCAAAGAGAAACCAAAGGGAAACTTTGATATCATGGTTACTTAGAAAACACCCACATATTGAGCAATTGTGTTGTGTCAGGCATATAATAGTTACTTTAACACATGACTGATATCACAAATATCCAGAAAAAAGTGAATACTCTGGACTTGTTTTCAGAGAGAACAACTCCATTTATATCCCATGGCCCTTAACATTCCTTATAAGAAGCTAGCTATTTGAAACACTTTCCTATAGCCATCTTGGCCATGAAAGGTACTGGAGTAATGACTGGAAATGCTAACGATAATGTCTCGGTTCAGACCTCTGCCAGAAGGAGAACTTACTCCCCTCAGATGGGATATCTCTAAGGCATGTTCTGCACTGTCTCCTGGATCCCATCAGTTATCCAATGAACAACTGGAGAAACCTGTTGACTAACATACAGGTGAGCAGCTGCTTCTCATCTCCTCATCCCTGAGCTTCCTGGAGTCACCTTTCAGAGAATTAGAAGACAGAGGTCCTTATATTAGGAAACGGTTTGGGGGGGCACACCCAGGAAAATTACAAGATCTCACATGGTAAATGCATCATACATCAGGGTGCAGAGCAAGAATGTGACCTGGATTTGGAGTCATGTACTTCTATTCTGCCTTGCTCAGTTATTTCCTCTGACTGAGCAATTACAGATAGGATAGAAGGGAAGGACTGGATGGATGATACAGAAAACCCTTAGACTGTCCTAAATGCTTTGTTTGATTAGCTTCTCAAGTCCACATGCCCTCAGAATTGATGCTACCACTCTGCATTATGTCAATATGAAGATTATTTTAACAGGGTTCAAAAGTCTGATTAGTCACTGAAGTAGGTTCAGTAACAGTCCCCACAGCCTGTAACCCCTGAATCCATGACTGCTGCTTTATCCTTATTTGGCAAAAAGAACTTTGAAGATATTACTAAGGATTTTGAACATAGAATTATTGTGATGCCAATATCATCACAAGGGTTCTTTCGGTTCCTTCCTCTGGAAGGAGTCAGAGTCTCTTGCCATGTAATAGTAAAAACGTAGCATAGACTAGAGGATGGGACCACAGCCACAGGGAAATACATGCTAAATGCTTAGTTATAAATATATTTTAGATGCAGTTTTAATGGAGTTATGCCATATAGAGCAATAACGCTCCCTGTAACAGCCACAGACTATCTAGAAACAACCCAGTGCTAGGCAAGGGGAACCTCACTTTGAGTTGTTGTTCATGTGGGTCCAACTGACTCCTCAAACAATACAGAAAATTGCTGTTGTCTTTGGTTGCTTCCCTGAGCTTGAAGGCGAGAACTCTCATTGAAGGCACCACACACTTCAGACATAGGATTTGTAGGAATTGAGTTGGAACTGATCTGGAAGTCTCTTCCCTAAGAACTTGCTATCTATCAGAAAGTCGTGTGCAAGATCCCAAAGGAGAAAAGCAATCAATAGTCCTACCCAGCTGTAAAACCTACAAACTACAAATTATCAGCTTGCCAAGACATCACCAGTAGTGCAACAACAGCACTTTTATCTTGGGTACAACTAATAGCTGTCTAACTGGACTTAAAACCCACTCAATAGGAGGGAATAATTCATACCCAGAATGGAAAATATAACTACCTACCCATGGCTGGAGAGGCTGTATAACTTAAAGGGGAACATTCTACTTCAATTTTCGAGCAATATAGTTTCTAACTATATTCTAAATACTTATCCTAGTACCCAGAGATAAGTGTAGTTCATAGTGTACCCCCATCAAAGAAGCTTCTTTTTTTGCAGCAGATAGAATCTATTACAGAAATCCACAACCAAGCAAAATGCAAAAAATAAGTGTATGTGGGGTGCTCAGCTCCACTTGGTACATCTACAATCCAATCCCCATATTTACACTGCAGAAAAGGGTGGGGTGGGGTGGGAAGATTGTAAGAGCCAGAGGACTAGAAGTCTGCTGCCAAATGGTCTCTTCCAGGCATGCTAGGGATGCTGATCCCATGAAGTCTGAACAATATGGTTGCCTAAACAAGACCTACCTAATGATACCACCAGCTGACATGCCAAAGTGCATGGGTGAAAGTTCCCAAGGTGCACACCCCGTATAAATAGCTATAGGCAATCAAAGGCTGTAAAAAAGAGAAGAATCAGGGTTTTTTAGGGACAAGTTCTCTGATAGGTTATACATCCCCAGAAGTTCAGCCCTACACACATGCACACAAGTAACACTAAATGTATGTAGTTGGTCTGTGTGTGTGTGTGCGTGCATGCGTGCGTGTGTGTGTGTGTGTGTGTGTGTGTGTGTGTGTGTGTGTGTGTGTTGTATGTGTGTAAGACAATAATTATAGGAAAAAGAGGTTATGAATTTGAGAAAGAGTGAAGGAACATGGGAGGAGTTAAGAGATAGAAAAGAGTAGAAATGATGTAAATATAGTACCCAATTTTGAAAGTCTAAAAAAATTAAATATTTAAATAAAAAACAAGGCAGTCATATGCCACATAATATTCTTGCAATGGCAAAGGTCATAGCTAGTGGTGGTTTCATAAGGTGTGATACAGCTAAAAAACTCTTCCTGTAACCATTTTAATGTCATAGCCTAGTCATATGTCTATGACAATGAAAATACAAGGAACCAACTGCACTGTTAGTTGCCTAAAAATAAAGCATATAAATATGCACAGTGCATAATGACTACTGCAATGGCAAATAAAATAAAGGCAGGGAATTTTTGTCCTCTAGAACCATAGAAGAACAAAGTTGTGTTGTTAAAAGCCTTTATATTTGTGGTGATTCACTACAACGGTGACAGGAATCTGACACAGTCAGACATCGCCAGATATGAGAACACATTGTATCTGTCACCCTTGCTATAGCTAGGCATGGTGCTGGTTGCTCTTTGTGGTCCAACTGGCCTAATTCTCCCAGCCACTTCTTGGAGAAACTACTTTTAATCTTTCCATTGTATAAATGGGGAAACTGGGATTAAGAGATAAGAAACTCCTAACAATGAGCTAATACCTGTATTTAGGCCTTTGGTACCCTAAACCATGCTCCTTATCCAAACACTGAACTATACATCCTCAAAACTGTCCTGAAAGGGAGGGGAGTAAAGGCCACTCATCGCAGTGATGCTCACCCTCAGTAATGTGGTGAATAAACAGAACTGTGCACAACACCCTACTGAGCACAAGTCTCTTTGGCTCTCACCTTTTTAATCTCACAGAATCTCTTCCCTGTTCTCCATGTTTCTAGAAAAGGGAAGATTAACCCAGACAGAACAGTTAGATGGAGAAAAGTTGGTAATTGGTTTTTGATGTTAATATCTTATCCTCTGTCTTCTACAGAATTGAGCTCTCTGGCAAAACACCCCCTGCAGCTTTCTTTGAAATCAGAAATGGGTTTGCAGCCCTAGAAAGAAATATACTCCTTTTACTTTTTTTTTTTCATTTTAAGTGTATTTTCATTTTTAAAACAAAGAAAAAGCTCAAGAGAGTGCATCATTTTTAAGGGAAACATGACATACAGTTAGATTGTGCCTCTCTAATTATGCTATACTACATACTTTGCGAGAGAGGCCAAATACAGTTTATATACTTATTTATCCCTCTAGGATGGGCACATAAGAATGGGGGGGGGTTTAACAGTCAAATGAATAAGTAATGAAATAACAAAGGGCCAAATGATCAAGGAAAGCAGTATACGAGAAAGGAGGCTAACATCTACATTTATTTATTATTGATTTATTTATCATCTTCACTTGTATATTGATGTTATTAAGAATAAGGGTGTGGTTTTTTTTATCTGAGACTTTGTAAATCTACCCTTTACTCCAAGATAGGGTGGAGGTTTCATTTTGTCTGTACCAATACTGACCTATTGGTATTCATAGCATAGATAGAGCTCTCTAAACTTATAAAGACTTAATGCTCCAATCAAGACTCAGTTTGAAAGAATCTGTGATCAATTGGTTATGTCTGCTTTGATGCAGAATAAGGGAGCTGTAAGAGTCCTGTATATGGCTAAAATTTTCTATACAATTGATTAACTATCTGTGTAACATATTGCTCACCTTTGTTTTCAGACAATGCTATCATCTACAGAGCTATCTCCATGAATATGCAATTTCTACCTCTGCCTCTTTAGAATTTTCCTTAACATTTAAACATCAAATTATACTCTATGGTTTCAGAGATACCAAGAAACAATGACTTTAATTTGAGACAATAGTTGAATCAATGCTCACTGGATTCTCCAAAGATGAGGAGTATTACATATGCCAAGAATCATTAACAGCAAGAATGTTCTTTGTTACATTCCTTAACAAGTATGGTTAAGTATAAACCAAATTCCTTTGCTGACTCAATGAATGAATAATCTTTACCTCCTATAAAAATTTAAATTAATCACATAAATTTAACAGTAAATGATTTTTAATATTTATTCATAATCTTAAAATAATTTTCTCATTTCTATTTGGAAATCACTAAGTTAAACAATCACTCAGTAGCTTTCATTTTTCACCAATTTCTTTCTAGGTATACACCTTGGAGTCATTCTATAAACTATTTTCTCACTATATGAAAACTACTAGAATCAAAGACCAACAACAACATGGTAATTATCAATAATAACAGTAATAATGCCATCTTTTAAATAACTCTTTGTTGATAAGTTTTTAACCTATAATGCCTTTCTTTTTATTCCATTCATGCAGTATACACACACACACACACACACACTTTCCAAATTATAGATCTGAAACCAGGATGAGGGAGTGGCTTATCCAGCTGTTGCATACATGGAAGAACTAGGACACAGGCCTAGATGGTGTTTCCAAGTTTATTTCCCAAACTTGGCTCTTGTTCCAACATCTGACTACTTTGGTTTGAGCTGAGCTTCCTTTTCTACTCCACCACGCACATTCCATTCTGCATGATTTCTACTCTTTTCTCTTTGTGTGGTTTGACTGCTCCTTTGTCCTCTGTAACCCTCTATAGTTCTGATCACTTTCACCATTTTTCAAGTCCTCATTATATTGATGAATATTTCTTTTCTTGTAGCTTCAATACAGAATTATTCGTCACATGCTACATGAGCTCTACTCATTCTGCCATTAATATTTGAGGACTCTAGCAATCATTTGCAGGTTCTACTCAAGGAACTAGTGGTTCATTAGTGAATAAGGCTTCCTCTGCTGGAACTTATGTTTCTGTTGGAGTCTCACTTCTAGCATACATTTCTATTTTTTAATCTCCATGACAACAGCAACAATGCTTGAGTTTACTATGCCTATGAAGGAACAATATAATTTTACTGCTGTGCAGCTCATTACAGAATCACTAGTGTCTGTCTTCCTGGTATGGGTATAGAACTATCTGATATCAGAGACGATAGAAGTAAACATAGTGGAAACACAAGCTAATGTATTTTATGGCACCTCTGGGAGGAGTTTATAAGGGAATTCTAAGGAGAAACTGCCTAGAGGTTGGTTTCCTATGTAGGGGAAAGTAAGATCCAAAATACATATTTCTTAGAAATATGTGTTGGGTACATTTTAAGAGATTTTGAATTGGACAGCTGCAGAAAGTGCTGACTAAGGAAAGATTGGGTAAACTTGGGAAGACTTCTGAAACTTCAGCTGTCTCTACCAATTTATTATGAGTCTATTTAACATCTGAAAAAAAGCCTTTGAACCTTCAAAATAATCAGAATAAGTAGGCTAATGAAAGGAATAAAGGCTTTGATGAAGGCAATGATATGTGCTCACCAAATTTTTTTCCTCTTCTCCTGACTAGACAGGAAGACAGCACTTCCTGATTGTCTTGCATAGAGCCATGTGATAAGTTCTGCCAATGGAATTTGGGCAGGGCATGCTATTCCAAGACCTGGGTCTGAAAACTTGGCAAACATCCATCTTCCATGGATGGTGCAGTGGCCAGTGGAGAACTTCCAAGCTCTAAGGCCTTTAAGGCCCAGAAAGGCCAGTTAGATGGGAGAGTCTGAGTAACTGGATAACTGTACATTACACCACATCTCCTCCAAGAGCACAACCATAGGCTGGTTCCTATTGGAATGTGATATAACCATGAACTAAATGTTTATTGTAAGTTAAAGATATAGGGCCATTCATAGTAGTTTTGTCCTATTTATTTGTGCCTTGAATTCTCTCATTTCTAATGGTATGTAGGACCAGAAAATAGGGAATACTACTGTATGTGTATTTGTAATGCATATGTTAAATCAAATATATAATTATTAAGTAATTTTTATATGCAAAATATCAAGACTAGCACTAGGTATTTAAAAAACTATTATCTGAATATTTTTAACACAAGAGATTCTAAAGTTGACATGTCCATGAATAAGCCATGTTAGAGTTGGCTATTACTAACTTCATTACTCATGGTCATTACTCATTTTCCTTTAGTAAATGTACCTGTTCAATATATATCTGCTTTACTCAAAAGTAGTAAATGGATAGACTTAGCAAGTAATTGTCATCATCTGATAAGCAGGGTAAAATTTGCAGAGCTGATTTCTGGGTAGGAGTGGCCCAACTCTGTAGTTTGAGAAAAGACTAATAATAATTTAGTAGTCTTGGCAGCAAGAACCATACTGTGTACAGATGTAAAGCTCCAGGATATCACAACTCTTTCCTGTGTTGGTAAGTCATTGTCCAAGACCTAACTCATGTGTCACAGGAGTGAGTGTGGCTGAAGGACATCAATTAGCATGGAAGGTACTGAATTTCAGGAGGAAAGCCTATGTCAGCTTGAAGTTTTGGGTATGTTATTTTTATAATCCACAGACCCTTATAAAGTAGCAACTATGAGATAGAATTATGAGTGGGCAGGGAGGTTAGCCAAAGGCTCTTACTCTTGCTTTATCTTTTGGCATAAATCAAAATCCTAAGAGAATGCTGCCATCCCTGCCACTACCCCTGGGATCCTGATGTGTTTTTCCCTACACATACCCAGCTGCTCACTGCTCGGGCACAGGGCAAACACTGCCTACTCCAAACTAATTTCCTGGGTTTTCCTCCTCCAGGTCATACTCTCTCTTTTTACTTTTCACTACATCTGTATGTTTTATCACTTATAATATTTGCCTAGCTATTTAAATATGTTCATATTTTACTTCTTTTTATAATTGTTGGGACAACTGTGTTTTGGAATCATGGGATTCCAAGAGAACAGAAGCAAGCTTATGAATATTGGGAATTGTTCTTCCAGGTTGTCTCTCACCAAAAAATGGGGCTAAAGTTAGTATCAGGACACAAATAATATTTTCTCTTTTGTTTTTTTGGTCTCTAGAGTACCATTCCATGCATGCCTGGCTCTACAACATAAACTATTGGCCAAGGTCCTTACCTCTCTCAGCTTTAGTTTATTCTCACATTAAATGAGATTAGTAATAAGATTATAATAGGAAATATTTAGAAAGATCCTAGCACACATTTCAACAAATGGGGTTATTATCATCACCATTATCATTACCGCTATCCCCCACCACCACTATCATTCCATTTTAAAATTGCAGAGGATTTTGGTCATTTTAAACAGAAATTAAAAACTCAAATGTCTTTACAAACTAGAAAAGCAATCTGAAAATAGTAAAATATGAAGGGAAGTAGCCAGTCACAACACTGTATGATGAACGCTGTTGTAAGATTACTAAGAAGACACAGAGTGGAGATCTGAAACACTAACAGAAATAGCAGCAAGAGCGTGTTACTAATACTAAGAGATGTAAATGTTAAGACATGGTCAGCTGAGAATATAAAGATAATGAGAAGTTAGCTAAGAGGACCAGAGAAGAAGACTGATAGCAGTAGAGGGGTCAGAAGAGAAAATGAGTGTAATGTATACTATATTGGTAAACTGCCATATACAGTTTAAGCTCACCAAGAAGCTGACTCTGAAAGATGGATTGCCTCCTCCCATTTCAGACCCAAATGTGCTTGTCTCAAAAGTGTTCTCAAAGGTCTTTTGTCTGGGGATGATCTAGTACCCCTCCCCCAACTCTGTGACAAGGAGAGAAGAGAACAGCCAAAGAGCCCAAGTAAAACCATAGTGCCCTTGAGAATGGCTACAAAGTAAACTGTTTCATATTGAAGCTGTTATTGTCCACATTATGATACAAGAGTGTCTGCAGAGAAAAAGAGAAGCCAGTAGTTCAGCCATGGCAAGTTCATCCACAGATAGAAAGCTCAAACTAGGAACTCCAACTGAATGCCTCAACTGTCCCAGTTGGTTCCTTCTGGAAGTCAAGAGCCACCAGAATGGTGGTATTACCCTTGGTGTGATTTGTTCTTTTACTCAGAAGGCTCACCTAGGGAAAACTGTTCAGCTTAGGACTCTCTCAGTCAGGAATTTCAGCTGAATTCTGTAACAGGGCATCCCCAGCCAATTTCTACTAGATGTTTTGAACAGCTGATTTAATGTTCTTTTGCTGTCTGTCTTCCTGCCTATCTTTCCTATCTATCTATCTATCTATCTATCTATCTATCTATCTATCTATCTATCATCTATCTATGCCTATCTATCTATTCATACATACATACATCCCACCCTTCATATTAGTTCTTTTGCTTTAGCTTGGGTGGTTACATACATAATAAACTCACTCATTCAGAATCAAAACATGGCTACCATAGATTACTCTCCAGCCCATACGGAACAATGAAGAACTATGAAATAAGTTGACATCCTTAAGGAACTTGTATTGTGGGGCTGGAGAGATGATTCCATGGTTAAGAGCACTGGCCTCTCCTACAGAGAACCCAAGTTTTATTCCTGGCATCCTCACGGTAGCTCACAATCATCTGTAACTCCAGGACCAGAGGATTCAATACTCTATTCTGGCCTCCTTGAGCACCAAGCACACACAAGGCATACATATAAAACACCCAGACACATAAAATAATGTAAAATAAAAACTATAAAGTAAGATGGTATAGCAAAAGTGAAGTCCAAGTGGAAAGCAAGTAGTGAGCAGGCTGGGGATCTGGCAGTGTCAGGTTTTGAAGAATTGTATACGCCATGTTTATGAGCTTGCCTAGAAAGCAATTGGAAGCCACATTTTAAGAGAATAACCAAAGCACTGCAGTGAAGATAAGTTCTGAGTGGTTTCACTAAGGCAACAGCATGGCGAGTAGAGTCGAGTCTACATTTCTGGGGCAGAATTGGCATGTTGTAGGAATTTATTGAATGGAGAAGGTGAGTGAGGAGAAGAGCTTGTGTGGGTTGGAGTAAAGTAAGATTAAAAGAACATGATGAATTTAAGCACTTTTAGGACATCCAAGTGGTCAGTATCAGCTATATATATCCCCCAGAGATACAAAATTTAGAATCTATAGGAAACTTCCAGAAATAGAAGGTGAACAAGAGTTTAAAGGTGATATCTGTGGTTATATATTGTGTACCCTAATAAACTTATCTGGGGATCAGAGGACAGAGCCAGGCACTAGATTAGACATAGAGGCCAGACAGTGGTGACACACACCCTTAATCCTATCCCTTGGGAGGCAGAGATCTGTCTGAATCTCTGAGTTCAAGGCCACACTGGAAACACAGCCAGGCAGTGGTGGCATACACCTTTAATCCCAGTACTGGGAAGCACGCACGCCTTTAATCCCAGGAAGTGATGTTAGGGCAGACAAAGGTATATAAGACATGAGGAAATAGGAACACTCGTTCTTGAGGCTGAGGATTTCGTAGAGGTAAGAACATGACTGGCTTGTTCTGTTTCTGTGATCTTTCAGCTGTCACTCCAATATCTGACTCCAGGGTTTTTATTAATAAGACTGTTACAGATAACTATTAACCCTTTGTGGTTGTGGTAGTTTGAATGTAATTGATCCCCATGAGCTCATAGGGAGTGATATTATTAGGAGGTGTGGCTTTGTTGGAGTGGGTATGGCCTTGTTAGAGGAAGTGTGCCACTGTGGGGACCAACTTTGAGGTTTCCTATGCTCAGGATATTGTCCAATGTCTCAGCCAACTTCCTGTTGCACGTAAGATGTAGGACTATTAGCTATTCTTCCAGCACCACATCTCCCTGAATGCTGCCATGCTTCCTGTGATGATGATAATGGACTGAACCTCTGAACTGTAGCTGCCACTTCAATTAAATGTTTTCCTTTATAAGAGTTGCTGTGGTCATGGTGTCTCTTCACGGTAATAGAAACCCTAACTAAGAGAGTGATAGAGTATAAGGAGAGGAATCTAAAAAGTATTCTAAATCTAAAAAAGGAAGAAGGAGATGCAAAACTCAGAAAGAGGAATTTTTAAAGAAGTAGAGATGTTCCTTCCCTTATGATGGGGATTATGTCTCAACCAACCCAATGTAAGTAGAAAATTCCCTATGCTGAAAATGCCCTGAACCCATCTAACCTATTGAACCTTGTATTTTAGCAACACAGAACATTGTAGAGTACCATGATATTGATGCTAAGAGAGTCCTACTTCTGCCCAGCAGAAGTATCAGGACCAGACATCATTACCTGGAGAAAAGGTCAAAATTCTAAGTGCAGTTTCTACTAAATTCCTAAAAATTGTAAGTCAAATTATTATCAAAATAATCTTTCAAAAGGCTCAAGTAAGGAAAAGGGCTAGAGTGGATTCATCTGAGTTGGCCCAGAAGAAGACTTTTAGATTTCTGGGATATTTTGAGCACTTAGAATCTTGTGAGGCTGCTCCATGTAGAATCTAGGCTACTGGGAGAGGAAAGATGAGGGGGAGGAGGGATGAGGGAGAGGAAGAAAGGTTTTGTTGCAAAGAAAAGAAAGTCCTTTAGTCAAGTAAAAGTGTGTACATATTTTTAATATGAAAGTCCTGAAGTTTTTTATTTTGATGGAATACTTTAGTCAAAATAAAATTGAATACATAAGATAGAAATAATTGCCAGATTGACATGCATGAGGCTGTGAAGGGACAGAACCCATAGCACAGCACAGGATAAAAACAAGGATACAAATCCTGCTATAACTGAGAGGAAGAGTGGAAAGAGATGGGAGACTATATGGTCATTTCCGGAGCCTGGGGGGTGGGGTGGGTGGAGAGCAAGAGACTAACCCTAGTAATGAGTAACAGTAGGCAAGGCACTGATTGTCACTTAGAGTGGGGCGTGAGGCTTCACTGAGGGCCAGGTTTAAGACTAAAGGCCAGGATTTCACATAGGCACCAAGTGGGTGTATGTCTGTGACCTATCCAAGAAGCTCCCAGCTAACTCAAATGTATGGGGCCAAGGCAGCAGATGAGTGAATTGGCCCAAGCTGTTTGACCTCCGAGGAAAAAGCACATGTCGTGATGTGTTTAATGATTTCCTTAGTCTGAGGTTTCATTATGAGTTTGGACAATTTGCAACCCTGCAAATCATATGAGATATCCCTGATGCTATGTTGAATGCTAATCCATCTAGCTAGACATTGCAACTTGCAAGGGAATTGGAGCCTTTAAACTCAATTCTCTCTTGACACTTGAGAAATGACTGGAGAACAATGTGTCCAATTCTTAGTCCTTGGAGAGTCAAACACAAAAGTGTTTTATAAGAGTGATCTGAGAAGAATTTTGTTCTTATAATACTTATTCTCAAAGCAGAAAACAAAAAAGCAAGGGGATTTGCACTTAACCTTGACAGGGGAGGAGCTTGTGAAGGACATTCTCCCCTCTGGTTTTTGATACCTCTGACGGCATGGAATTCCATGGTGAACACCTAATGGGCACTCCAAAACAGACTGTAGCATTTCCATTATGACTCCCAGTAGTTCAGAGACTGTGGCTACTAGCAATGACAAATGTTAGATGTAAAGCAGGAGGTGAAGGGTCGTGGTTCTCCATAGAGGCCTAGACCTTACAAAGAACAATGAAAGCAAGGAGTGGGGGCTTCCTGTCCTTCTTTCCCTGGTGATTGCAATAATTAATCCTCTTTGTCATTGTGATTGGATTTGGAGTCATCTAAGAGACAGCTTCTGGTCATGTCTGTACGGTGTCTCTAGAGAGGTTTAGCTGAGAAAGAAAGACCCACCCTGAATGTTAGCAGCACCATTTCTGGGGCTGGGTTACAACGCTGAATAAAAACAAAAAAGTATCAGCATTTAACGCTCTGCTTAATAGACACAATGTGTCAAGCCACCTCATGGTTCTGTTTTCATCTCTTTCAGGCCACAGTAGACTTTGTCCCTCAAATTGTAATAAAAATAAACCTTCATTTTGAAGTTTTGCTCAATATTTTTTCAGAGTAATAACTAAAGTAATTAATACATAGACACCAAGCCCAAGTTCAGTCTTCACTGTTGTCTGTGATTTAACTGTGCCTTCCCTACACCTTTGGAGGAAGGTTCTCTACTGGGTAGTACTGCAGATAGACCTTTTTGGAAAAGAATGACCCGCTAATACCCTGGCTCAATTCTGTGTTTGTATGAAAGTGAATACTTGAGGCCTTTAAACCTTATGGCTCTGAGGGTAACCACAGCTGACAGCAGTTCAAGGAACTTGGTGTTAAAATTCTGTGGCACAGTTTCCTGCTGGAATTTACATTGTGCATATTTTGTCCCCCATAGTTGTAAGGCAAGGAAATCCTTCTGGAATATTAGCTGCTATTTACCATGATTTTAGCAGTCCATAATTTCAGTACTGAGGAGTAAACAAGTACAATTGGTACACAGCACCCGAATACATAAAACATAAACAAATAATTAAATGATAGGAACCATGGGCTTTGTTGAGTTGTAGAAATATCCAGGATAATTACAGCTTCTCTAGGAAGTTCAAGTGAGTCTCTCTCTGTCTCTGTCTATCTGTCTGTCTGTCTCTCTGACAGACACACACATGAATACACACATATGAACATATACCATGAAAACACACACACACACACACACACACACAGAGAGAGAGAGAGAGAGAGAGAGAGAGAGAGAGAGAGAGAGAGAGAGAGAGAGAGAGAGAATTGTTCCATTGACTTAATGCTTCCAGAGAAAAGATTCTTTACTCTTACGATTTCTAAGTCTCCAGATATTCCAAGCCCATACATTTCTAAATGCTCAATTGATTTGAGATCAGGTCAATTGAGCATAAATGAAAAAATGCTGAAAATCAGTTTAAAAATATAGCACTTGTAAGAAGAATCTGAGATATGTTCCATGAAAATGTCATACTATTCTACAACTGATTTTATACTACCAAGAAAGTTGATAGGAGGACAAAGTGAAAGAAGAGAAGAGAAGAAGAGAAAGGGGGAGCAGAAAGAGGAAGAGAAGGAGGGATGAGGATGGGAGGAAGGAGGAAGAGGAAGAGAAGGGGAGGATGAAGATGGGAGGAAGGAGGAAGAGGAAGAGAAGGGGAGGATGAAGATGGGAAGAAGGAGGAAGAGGAAGAGAAGGGGAGGATGAAGATGGGAAGAAGGAGGAAGAGGGGGACATGGAGTAGGAAGAGGAGGTGGAAGCAGCAATAGTAGCTCCTTGTACTTGGGAACTGGCTGGATATTTCCAGGAAGGTAAAGGTATTGATAAAGAAGTCCTAATGGACTCCTAAGTTACCTCCTGGAATATTAGCATCAGACTAGGTCATTTTGCCTTTGTGACACATTGGGTCAAAACAATACACTTTATAATGCCATCTAAGCTCAGAAAAAGAGACAAGACCACTGTGCAAACCTCCAAATACCAAACACTCCACACTCCCTTCCTGGGTGATATGATTGACCATTGCTTCTTTACCAATTCCAGGGTAAGTCTCCACTGGACCTGTTCTCCCAAGCTACAAATTATTAAGATACTCAAAAGTGGGATTGCCTCCACTTCCTGAGAGCACAGTTTTAAATGAACATCCCTGGAGTCTTGCCAACCCCCTAACCTAGCACAAACTTAAATTTCTAGATCCTTCTTGGCACCCTTTCACTGAGACACCCCAGAACCCTCTATGGTGGGTGTTCTTGTTCATAGCAGCAGTCACAAGCCCACTGTGTTCAACTGCAGGGTTTTTCTGGTCTCAGACACACAGAGCTGCAGAGTCTGGGTCTCTGGGCACCATTTTGAAATGATGGTGTCCTATGGGGCTGGGGGGAAGGTGAGGTGAGTAAAACTGAGTGAGAACTCTTCAGTGACGGTGGGAAGGATGCTTCATGTATAAATTCTAATCCCAAAGGACAATGCAGGAGCTCCCTGCTGTTCCACACCTTTTCCTCTCTTGTCTGTGGTTTCATTGCAGGCACCCACACTGAGTTACTCACTGCTGGGAAGGGGGTGGCTGTGGAACTTGACTTTTATCCCACACAATATCCTAGGCTAGTTTGGCAGCTGGTTGCTACTCTCATCCAGTAAAATATGATTGACTTCTTAGGTTCTGAGTGTGGGAATTGTAAGACTTCCAAAGATACCCAGTAGAGGGTGGTTGAAAGAACATGACCTTTAATCTGGCATCTCTACATCTTTGTAGAAATAAACTGAACTCAATGAAGACAAAATAGAGAGTTAATAGGGAGTGTCTCCAAGGAAGTGGTTTTACAAACCATCTAACACAGAGAGAAATTCTTATAAAACATGAATAAATGCCTAGCTTTCTACTGGCATTTGGCTTCTATAAATATATTATTTATATAACTACATCCCCATGGAGAAACTAGCTTATTTTGCAAGTTGTGCCCCCACATTGGTCAGAACTTTGGCATGATGTGGTAGGAGGTAGAGATGATTATCTCACTGGAAACACGAGTTGTAATAAGTCCCACAATGTGGTTGGAGCATTAGCAACAGGTCCTGGAACACACCCAGGTCTCCCTACTCCATAGCACTCTCAGCATTCCCCAAGTGGTTATTCTCTTGAAGCAGCCTCATTTGTTATTCTTCTGATTTTGGATCTTGATAGTATTAGCAAATGTGGGATAACACTGCCTAGATCGTGCAATTCTCAAGTGTCTACAATAAGTAGTTTCTGCAGTGAAAAATTAATAAGGACCCAGAGCCCATTCTGTTCATCAAAGGATGGTTTGCCAATTCAAGCATCGTGTGTGTGTTTGTGTGCGCGCACACACACAAGTCTTTGTTCCTGTGCATGTGTATGAAGACTAGAGCACACGGTGTCACTGTGAGATGTCTTCCTAGCTCACTCTTCATCTTACATATTTAGCAGGGTCTCTCACTGGAACAATTTAGCTGGTTAAGCCTGCTCTGTCTCTGCCTCGCACGTACTGACCAGGATTTTAAATTGGCACTATGTCCACATGGCATTTATGATATAGTTTCAAACTCAGATCCTTACATTTGCATAGGAAGCACTTTATCTGCAGAGACATCTCCCAGTCCTGGTTCTCTGCATCTTTCCTGTCAGGGGAATGCAGAAGTTCTGAGCCCCAGCCCAGACTTATTATGTTAATATCTAGGGAATGGGACTCAGGAATCTGCCCTTCTAATAAGCTTTATCTGAGATACTTAACTAAGCTGTTTGGAATATGACTATTCCAAGGGTAGGTGAGTGTTTTCAAAAACTCATTGATAGCTGAAGAAGACACCAAAAATCCCCATTCTATCTAATGTAGAAATCAAAACCCCAAGGGGTAGTGTCTGTGACAAATATTTAAATATGGAGTACCTAGTCAAAATTTCAGAAGGAGCCTGCTTAGTTTTCAATGATTACAAAATAAACAGATCTCAACAAGAAAGAGATATTTTCTTTTCCACATTTTTTTGTAACAAGGTTGTGCCTTTCGTGTCCACAAGAGAGAAAACCCTATGTATTGGCTACAGATGAAAAAGAGTTCACAGATTAATGTGAGCAGAATGGGTGATCTCCAGTCTGTTCTCTATTGAGGGCAGACTATGGAATATGCCACACTCCTTAGAATTGCTTCTAGGCTCTGACAAGACCCAGGAGGGGTAAATTGAAGTTGGGGGTGGGCACGGCAATTTTCTTTTCTTTTCTTGTTTTTTTGAGACAGGGTTTCTCTGTGTAACAGCCCTGGCTGTCTTGAAACTGTCTTTGTAGACCAGGCTAGCCTCAAACCCACAGAGATCCAGCAGCCTCTGTCTCCCGAGTGCTGGGATTAAAGGTGTGCACTGCTGCCTGGCTGGATCAATTTCCTTAATAACCACGGCTGCCAAGGCACTTAGGCATGGTGATATTACCAGTTGGGTAGATTTTTATATGGAAGTTATTCCAAGCATGATCTGGACTTCACATTTTATAGCTAAGCCACAGTCATTTTTTCTACATAGTTGTTTTAGTTGAGCTGTTCTGTTAAAATACCTATGGCTAAAATTATTAAAGGCAGATTAAAAATGCTACAAATCATCTATTATCTCAGTCATATTAAAAAAAATCCACGCCACAGGTTCTGACTGCAAAGTCTCTTACAAACTCACAAAGGCCATGTGAGAGAAGAGAGAGCCTGCACCCCAGACCTCTAGAGGCCGGGCCGTGCTAGCACTTCAGTCTCAATTATTCTCATTTTCACCATTGAAGCAGGTCAATTTCAGTCTTTCAACAATTGCACAGCATCTGAAAACTCACAGAGAAATCACAAACACACTGTTTTTTCAAAGCTCTTTTAGGTTATGTGGTCTATAATAAGGTAAGCAATTTGTGTAAATTTCTTCACAGAAAAGCCTCATTAGGGACTTGACTGTGGGACATCCAGCCGAACAGCATGAGCCAAGTGAAGCAAGAGAGCCATTTCCTGAGTGGCCACCTTGAGCACAGATGCTTGAAATCTGCTACGGGTGCGTAAATCAAGGCAAACAGCTATTTATACAATTAAAACTCTATTGATCCAAGAGGAAACATTTACATTTTTACTACATTATCAGCTTGGCAATGTGTGTGGTGAAAATTAACTACAGTAGGTGACATTTCTTACCACTTCTTTCATTGCTAACACTTCTTCACCATTAATATTTTCAGGGAAAATGCAAAAGTGTGAAATATGTCAAGGAAGTACTTTTCTTTTCAAGCACTGTGGAGACAAGGCTAAAAAATGTGCCTTTCTCATCTCTCTTTGCTTTTCATTTCAGTTTGGATGTATCATGTTTAATAACTGGAAGTCAAATATTCTTTGAAAGAAACATTTTCAATATTATCTAATAAACTGTGCTTGTATACCACCAAAACAAATAACAAGAAATATTTCATTTTGATCAAGGGCTTTAAACTCCTAACTTCCTTTTAGCCAGATGCTGCACAAGGCACGTTTTAACCAACTACAGACTGAATAGAAAATACCTCATGTTAACAATAACCTTTTGTGTTTTCTAGTGAGATCTTTTCAAATTAATCTTTCCATATTCATATTGTGAAATCCCAGTTCTTGTCAGTTCTCAGATGTAATGACAGCCTTTTGCATTTGTGATGCCAAGGAAGAGAATAGGGGTAGAACAGAGGGCATAAGCCTGGCTAATTTAGCTTTCCGCCACTCTACAAAATTAATACAGCTGGATTCCTAGTGGAAAAACTTTCAAAATTATGTCTTGGAGTTCTTAATTTACTATTCAAGATGTACTGCTAGCTACTATTAGAACTAAGTTGTTTTTTTTTAAAGATGAGCTCTGTACTCTTTGGGGTGACAATGGCCCACTGAGGAGGAGTACAGGTCAGCTTTGATTCTCCTGCAGTTTTTCATAGTACAAGACTGTTCTCTCCAAACTATACTGTTTGCAGCCATTATCACCATAGAAAATAGACTTGGGAAGCCATAGACTGTCCCTATTGAATATTTATGAAGCAGTTGTTAGCAGGCATTAGTGGAAGCCAGGCTACTAATTTGCCTGGCCATTTACCATGATCTGAGGGTATGTACAACACCCAAAGAGCCTTAATACAGAGCCAGAAGTGTGAAAATAAACAACAAAAGAAAGCCATGCTTTAGACATTTGACTGTCAATGAGGAGGCATACCTCCATAGTACTAGATTCCTCTTATTTTGTTGTCCAGATAGAAAAGTTTTGAAGGCCATCCAAAGGTGGCTTTCTTTCCTTTTGAGTAGCACTGCAAAATGGGCTTTTTCCACACCAGAGACAGAGCACACTTCAAGTGCCAATCTGAAGACTTTTGAATTAATGTGACACTGTACAGTACATACTCAATTAACAGACAGGATTCTTAATACTCCTTTGGAAAATACGAGTTTTCAGACACAAACCTGACTACAAAGCAGAAAGTGGGGAGAGGAGCTGACATTGTTTTATACGTGAGATAATGCAGACAGAATCCAGATAAGTCAGCCCCAACTAGTTTCTATAAGTGAGGCAAGGTATTCGTTTTTGGTAAATCAGCTGCATGGATTTATGACAAAGTCTACGTCTAAGAAGTTTCCATCTTCCTGTCTTCAACTGGAATTCAAAGATGTCAGAGATAGAAAATGGGCTTTGCAGTCCAACACAGGACTTCAGATCTGACCTTCATCTCTTAATACTTACATAAGTGCCCTGGCCAGTCTTAGCCCCAGACTCCTCATCTGGAGATCAAAGACATCAGTACCTAGTCATGTGGATGATGAGAGGAAAAGATGAGACATGTAATGTATGTTTTGCATTTGCACATGGTAGATCTGTAATATCTCTCTAGTTACCATTTACCCTCTGAGCGTTCCATAGTTCGTTTAAAATGGTTTCTTCTTGAAGACAGACTACTTAGGTGTACAGAAAAAAAATGCTATTACAGGTAAATTTGTGTAGCCCTAAATGCAATCAAGTTTTAAAAATATTTCTAATTCATTGAACAGGAGAGTGGGCTTTTTCAAGTGCCAAGCAATTAAAGTCACTTCCTTCACATATCCTTGAGTTTAATGGGAAACCAGTGTGAAATTTAATGCTGCAAGGAGACATGCTCAAGCATTTTGTCTCTCACATCTGAAGGACATGGCAGGCTACAGTTTAGCAGTTTTCCCTTGTACAGTTCTCTAAGCCCATAGAGATGTTTCTTTTTGATAAACACTAACTCTTTTGGTTCAATCTGGTGGTAATTTGTTTAGATAGTAAGAGTAATTAAGCATTGTGACCCATTTGATATTTAAATATTAAGGAATATTATTAACCACTGTCAATGTGTGTTTAGCCTCATTCTTGACATCTTTTTCTTCATATAATTATTTTCAATATTAATGAATAAAATAATTAATGTTTGTAGGTACATGTAAAGAGTATTAAATATTTAGATGAAAAAGAGGAAAATGGTCAATATCCTAAATATTATCACTAATCCAAGAGGTAAAGATTAGAGCCAGAAAATACCTGAATGCATGACTAGATTAAGCATCACTTCTATAGGTACTTGATACTTCCTGCATAGTATGGATATAGAATGAAAAATGCTCTAGTTTTTCTTGTTAGAAAGAGAGTTAAGAGAAAAGGCATAGCCCCAGAGGAGATCCCAATAACAGGCATAAACACAATTAAAAAATCTGACATAAATCTTGACTGAAGAACGTGAAAATATAAAATCAGAACTAAATAGTATTAAAAAAAAAACAGAAAAAAACCCAAGAGAACCCAAGAAATATTCTATTAACAATAAACAAAAGCAACTTATAAGAAGGACTTGTGAGTGAGTAGATGAAGACCTTTATGCTCATTCCCTGTGAAGTTTCTCTTTGGTTAAACACACACACACACACACACACACACACACACACACACACACACACACGGAATCAAAAAGAGTGACTATAGCTCTTTTACAGGGTACATAAACATATTCTTGGGCAAATTATACTCTTGACTTCCAGGACACTTAAAAACACACACTTTGTAAATGACCCCAAGGCATTTACAAATGAACCAAGGCACAGAGAGACACATGCCATGACACAAATGTCACCGTATAAGCCTCTGCAATTGTCACCAGATGTGGCAGGCCAAAGGATGGGAACCACAGCTTCCCATTAACACACAGGCTTCCTGATGATTGATGGGACTGAAGTCTTAGAAAAATGGTTTGATGTGAGGGCACCTTGCTTAATGTGCTATACTAGTTAAATTTCTCATAAATTTGGAGACTAGGAAATCTTTCCGTTATTCTTTCAAGAAAAATCAAAGATCTGGAGAGACTGGGTAGGAAGAAAATGAAAGAGAGAAGTGAGATTATGTTGCCATGGGATACATAAACTGTATAAATCACATACACTTGTGTGGTTATATGAACAAAAATTTAAAAAGGATTTGTTCTAAGAAAAGTTGTTTAAGAAAACAAGACAATCTTCTTTCACTCAAAGATATTCTAATCTTCTTGGTCTCTGAATGTTAGTGGTGCCAAAGTGACAGTCTCAGTCTAAAGCTGTCGCTTATTGGTGCTGGCTTGATATGGGCAGTTTTGTGTGATTTCATCTCTTGCTCTGAATATTTGAATAGACTGGCTCCTTTATTCATCATGTTCCTATTTCACATGGAAAACAATGTTTACTTCTGAGAAACAAACATTGGAGGTTTGGTAATAAACTTGAATGTTCAAAGAGTGCTCATCCCACCTCTAGATCATAGAAGAGATACGTATGCATTTTACAGGCTCCTTGTCCCCACGGAATACATGTCAGTGCATGCTGTGTGATCTAGAATTAGATGTTGGTTGGGAGAGTCAGTTGAGTCCCCTTCAGTGTTGTTGACCATGCTTTCATGCATTCATGCATACACCCTTCCCCCAACTCCCATCAGCTTATAATCAGTTCTTTTGGGCTGACCAGGAGCTAATTTCAGAGCAAGTAATAGGGATTCCTGATTCAAGTTTCTTCTTAATTGCTTCCTTTTGTGAAGTGTTGCATTATGGTGAAGTGAGTCAGGCTGCTGGTTTAAATCAGGCCACTGAACTAGAAGACCAGTGGCTCAGAGGGAATGCCAGCTTCCACAGCACTCTATTTTATAGCTACAAAGTAAATGTTCTAAAGGTCAGCAAATACCAATAAGGCAAACACATGTTTTGAGATGGTTCATAGAAGAGTTAAGCTGCCTGGTCACACTCTCTACTAGCTCTAAGTACACGAGAACAAGGGCTCTTCAAATTTTTAAAAATATAAAACAACTAACACCCCCAGGGTTCTTTCTGAATATCAACTGTATAGAGCGAAACTGACTTGCAAATACATCGTCACTTGTCAAATGCATTCCATTCTCATGGGAGCTCTGTAAAATACTATTGACATCATCTTGCAGGTCAGGGAATAGCAGCTCCAAGAAGTTGTCTGAAACATTCTGCCAGAAAGTGATGAGTCCTGTTCCTCCAACAGGACACTTGTTGCCTCTGTACTGTGAATGGTAGTGAAGTGATTTGCTTAGTTTAGGTGTTTAGGCATGTCTTTGGGACATTCATGACTGTTTTTCCACTCTGCTTTGCTCTTGGGAAGCAGGCACAGAAGTGTAGATGGACGATGTTACCACACAGAACTCTAAGTGTAAACCTATGTAGGGAAAGGAGACAGGAGCAGGAGAGGCGTCTCAACAGTGGATGAAAAGGTGGCCATTGCATTCATCTACAGAGGCCCTCTTCATCTTCCTTTAAAAAGCCACTCACTGACGGTGGCAGTTTGACAAGACAGCTAGTGTCACTATGATTTTGCTAAGCATGCTGAATGAGATGAACACAGGCTTTTCTGTGCCTAAGAGGCCTGTGCTGTGAGAGGTTCACAGTCATGGTTAAGCCTCAGCGGGGTGGCTGAAACGAAGGCAAGAAGGCAGCATGAAAGGAGAGACTGTAATAAGAGGGAGAATGATGTTGTTCGCTTAAGTTCTTCCTTATTGTTTCAGATTGTTTGAGCTACAGTTCTGTCACAGAGGGTCGAGGAAGCTTAAACTAACAACAGAAGTTTTGCTTTAATAACTAAACTACTAACAGTGGCTGATTCATGGAGATTTTGTGCTAAGCATTCACCTAAGCTGACCTTTATCTAAAAACATATAAGCTCATAAAGTATTATTAGTGCTATTTTGTGTTTTAAGAGATTGCCGTTCCAAAGGTTAAATGCCTTACCAAGGTCACATAACTAAAAAGCAGCTGAGTGAAATTCTAAGTCAATTTCCTTAATCCAAACTCTAAATGTCTAATTATAGCTTACCCAGTGGTTCTCCATTTTTAGGACATTTCAGAATCCTTTGCCTATCTCCAGAGCCTCCAAGGATGGAGGAATAGGGGATGAGTGCCTGAAGTGTTGTACTTTTCCCTCCTGTGTTGAAGTCCTGCATTAAATCTTTAAGGCTAGAAACTGAATTTTGTGTGTGGTATTGGAGTAAATTGATCTTACATGTTAAGTCTGACTTCTCTACTTACTACCTTTTTGAGTTTTCACAAAGGAAACTCTCTGAGCCCCAGTGGCTTCATTTGAAAATTAAAGAATAATTCTCTACATTTCAGAAGGTTGTCATGAAATAATGTATGTAAGGCATCTAGCATAATATTTGACTCCCTCTCTCCCTCCCTGTCTCTCTCCCCTGCTCCAGTTTTCTGGAATAAATAAATGACACAGTGAAATGGTTGGAGTCAGTGAAGATTCAGATGAATCTAGATCCAAAGTCATTGTAAACCTCATACTGACTCATATTTGTAATCTCTTTCCGATGCCACAAATAAAAAAATCATTTTAACTCAAACAATCAGCGATTCCAGATACAAAACCAAAACTAACGTTCAGATAATAACACCACAGTTTCACTGAAATTTGTACTCCTCTGGTAGAAGAACCATACCAAAGAAAAAAGGACCCCAATTGTTTCCCGTAATTGTTATGCCATTTTTGTTGTTCTTTTTTTGAGACTGTCATGTGTACATTCGAGACAAAGCAGTGATTAGGATATTCAATGGAACATTAAGATTTGGGGCAAGAGACAAAGCAAATTCAGATGTAACAACAGCAAGCTTAAGTACAGCCTTTTAGTCTTGAACTTAAATTGAAAGATGGATTACTAATAGAATTCCTCTTTTGAGAAAAAAAGTATAATTCATTGTCTGGCTACTGAAAGGACTTAGAGACACCAGGCATTCTTGGTAGCAACAAACACACATGAAGCTCGGTCTGGGGCTCTAAACGCCGTGACCTTGTAAAGGTAGTGGACTCATTGAAGAAATGGCTGATCCCAGATCTGGGGCAAGAAATGTACAAGGTGGCCTGGTGTATTTGTAAATTTATAAAGCAGGAATGTTCCTAGTAACTGTAAGGCTCGTGCTAAAAGCACCCAGGAGGCAGTCAAAGAGGCTTCTACTGTTCAAATGTGTTCAGGCGTCAATAAAAATAATTTCATGACAGAATGAAACATACCAAATGTTATGAAATTCATCAGTTAATAATGATACAAAACAAGTAAATTCACCATCTTTGGAAGACACTAGGGAATAAACTGATGGGTTTTTAAATATGTAAATAAAGGAAAGAATGAATGATGAATCCTTCCTTTCTTATAAAGAGTATCTTGGGGTTACCAAAGGAAAAGGCCATTTTTATAGAAGTATGTTAAATAGTTTTAAACAAGGAATAAAGGAACTAAAATACATTAGTTAGAACATGCTCCAATAAAATGTATATGGGATATAAATATATGAAAGAAAATGTATATAAAGGTCTAGCTTATCTATCTATCTGTCTGTCTGTCTGTCTATCTGAGAGTAACTTATATCTACATATAAATGCTGGGGAGAGGGAGAGAGAGGATATCTGATGTTCCTCCTAATGTGAGTAAGCAGAAGCACCTCGTACATCTATCTCACCATCCAAAATTAGACTCAAATCAGAACAAGCTGCTTGATTCAATGACCATTTTGCAAGAAATATGGATAGAGAAGCACAGTCAATAATGTCATGTCATTGCAATCAGGACAAATCCCTGGGCTTCTGAAATGAATAAGTGCAATGAAAAAATCAGATAAAGGTAGAATCTAAGGATTATAAAAGCTTTCACAGACATACCAGCCAGTTGTATTGTTTGGACCTTTTGAAATCTTGGTTCAAACCAGAATACAGTTTTTATTCTTTTAAGTTCAATGGAAGTGAGTTTAATTAGAAAAATCTGGAAACTAGCTATATAACTGAATATGATAGCAAGAAATTGTTCTAAAATATTTTAGGTGGAAAATGGTATAGTGATATTGTTGTGTATACGAGTCTTTACTTCTGAGAGATATAAATTATTTACAAATGGAGTGATGCTATGCTGGAGACTTGCTTAAAAACCAGTGGTGTAGAAGGTCTAATTGAGGATGGAATGACCTAAGAGCATCCATAAGTAAAACTGACCCTACACTGAGTTATAAGTACGTGGGGGGTATATTGGGCTGTTTTCTATTTCCGTAGTTGTGTGACATTTTCTGTGGTGACATATTGACAGTGGTGTGGATTGAGTCCAGTGTTGTGCACCGTTAAGCAGACACTCTACCACTTAGCTATAGCTCCAGCCCTGTAATAACATTTTTCTTATAAGGAATAGCATTATTTACAATCATAGGCTATAATAAAAAAACAGATCAAACTGAATTTACACTCCTCACTCCCTTAATATAAGACTAGAAACTGATTCCATTGGCTTTCAGATCGTTTCATATTTTTCCTTATAAACTTAAATGTAGCTTTATTTAGTGTTCCACAATGAGGCCATTTTTCTTATTTTCATGATTATGTAAACCAAATCATTTTGGTTCTCAGTTGTGAACCCCTGGAGAAAAAAGGCTATTTCTTACTTTTGTACTCTCCATAATTCATACATAATACAGCTACCTATTGAATGCAGCAATTATATAGAGGCCCAAGCTTATGATGGATTAACTTAATGAATTTTCAACTTTACCATGGTGAGAAAGTGATATGCACTTGGAAGAAACTGTACTTTGAAGTGTGATCTTTTTTCACCAATATGCCACTCTACATCATCTGGAGATGCTGAATCCAAGCACCAGGAAGCCACAGTTCCACTTAACCAGTTGGTCATAGGGGAAGTGGCCCATGCAGTAGTGTTACTAGGACATAATGTTTGATAGGTAGGTTATTGAATTATGCATTTGTGACTTAAAATATCTTACCTTACAGTGAGTTTATTGGAACATAACCCCACTGTTAGTCAAGTATAATGTACAACAAACTGAGAGTCAAATGTATAGGAAGGAGATCCTAGAAGAGCCAATCTTGAGCCCATTAGAGGGGCATCTAAGAAAGCAAAGCCTTTCCAGGCTACGTTATGTGAAGGCATGGAAGACAGCAGTGAGAGAAACAGACAACATAGTATTCATGGGTCATTCTGATGTACAAAACAGAACAATCCTATAACAATTAAAGCGAGTGTTCCTAACCTTTTGCTTCTTCCTCAAGCTCCCATTTCATTCCATAGTTCTCACACTGTGCCTCCTACTGAGCATGATTTGGGCACCCCTAGCATGAGTTCTGTGGACTCGTAACACTTTTTACCAAGCAGTCTCCTGCTGAAGACTTCTGACCTCTTGGCATCATCTGTGAGAGTTTTTGACCTCAAACATGGCCCTTGTTCATCTGCCTGGATACACCCAACTGTTCTCACTGCCTACAAGTTCATGGATGAGCCTCCCAGAGCAGCCTTTCTCCTGACTTCTACCTGCCTGGCTTCTACTATTTCCTCACCAGGAATGTCCTTCTTTACTTTTTCTGTCTAGTCTAATGCTACGTGGCTTTCATCATCAAGGTTCAGCTCCCCTCTTGCAGCGTTTTCCTGTGTTCTGTCCTACGACTCTGGTAGGTAGTTCACACGTGTTACTTATTGTCACATTGCACAAAACACCTGCCTTTTACTGTTACTTAACTTTTCTTGTGCTCTGTGTTCATTTTCAGATCAATATTTCTAATCATTAAACTTTTTATGTTCCAGGTAATATTGGGCACTGTGCATATATAAAGAACAAAGTACTTTCTTGACCCCTAGTCTAGTTAAGGAGACAAAATACAAAGCACATTAACTTTAAAGTAAAAGTTTGTATTTTAGTTTTAAATGACCATTCCAGGCAACACTTCATAAGTCAGTATGTGACAAACTGAACCACCCCTGCAATGTAGAAAGCCACTCTTTGCCTAATCTGCAATCAGCATGGGTGGCTTGGGGACCACGGGTCTGGGGACTAGGAGGCTTATGCTAGGGTTGAAGCAAATATGCTGTAAAGGAGAAGCACATAAGAAGCTCACTTATTTTGAGCTTGATGAACAACTTGAGATATGGAAGTGGGTGCTGAACAAATCTATTTAGAAGCCAGTAGTCAAGGTATGGTAACGGGAGAGTTCTGACTCATCCAAGCTAAGGAGGTACAAGGTAGCCACCAACTACACATGTTTATAACCCTGCTGCTATCCAGTATTTTTTTTTTCACTATTTTTGATGTAGTTCTTTGTAACATTCTATTCCCTCCCAGTGCTACTCCCTTCATTGAGTCTTCAAGGAAACAGATCTAGCTGGCTGTATTCAGGTATACAGTACCTGGCTTATGCTATTTAAGACATGCTGACCGAATAAAATTTTCACAGCTCTTTACACAAGGAACTGAGAACTCCTGCCACAAATCAGAGAGCTCCCTTCTAATGTTCTCAGAGAGGAGAAAACTCCTCAGCTTGGAACACTGACTTCTTTGAATACCACTGAACAGACTCTTTTTACCACAGGAGGAAATCTCCCATTTAGGGACAGTAGGGGATACAGAACTGCTGGGGTACTACATTCCATTTGGTGATGAGAAAACATGTATCCTTGATCGAGATGATGAATCTTATACCTATTTTATATGAGCTTGTATCCTTGATGACTGCTTTCTTAAAACATTTTAGAAGAAAGGCATTTGGAAATGTCAAAATAAAAAGTTTTAGTTTAGTTCTGTTATCATGCAAGACACTAGACAATAATAAATAAGACTAAAATATGCAAAATTCTGAATAATATGTATATTTGGTATCTCAGTGGAGACAGAGATGAGAGAAACTAATACATGAATCATTTAAAACAATGCAGTGTGTAATGGAAGAAGCCCATGCAATAAATCCATATTGTCACTGAGGTGGGTAGCACATTTTAGTTAACAAACTTCTCTCACAGTATTTTATTTGGAGATGGACAGACATTATTCTCATAGAGCCTGACATTATTTATGGACCAAATTTATTTAGCATTAGACTCATGAACACTTCAGTGAGGGGCAGACACTTCTCAGGCATGGGAATTCTAGACATTTAAGAGACTCGCAATCATAAGAGCAGAACACGCACCATAAGGAGAAGGGAGCTTGGGTTGGTGAACACACTCTAGTGACAGCTCTCCAAGCTACAGGAGATGAGAGAAAGCTTGAACAGGGGAAGTGTGAAGAGCCGAACCATGGAGTTAGCTGTGTATAAGGAACAGGGGAGGTCCAGGTACACAGGAGCTTGGGAACGGAAGGTGGTTCCAGGAATTCCAGTTTGCCTGGACACTAGGAGATACACAGAAAAGCACAGAGGAGCCACACAAGACAAGGGGTAGAACAGGAGGGGCTTTCCATTCCGGGGTGAGTAGACACTTGGTTATGTGTAACGGCTGGAGACTGGACAGACACAGAGGATTCACATAAAGAGGGATGACCAGATATCATAGTTTCTTTTAACTGTTTACTCAATGGAAATCCTCATCTTCTTCTTAAATTTCCTTACACATCAGGAAGCTTTTCAATGAATACCAAAAAGGATCCCACTTATGCCAGGAAGTAATATTTGATCAATGTTCACCAATCTTGGTGATATAATTTAGCCAGACAGAGGTCACAATTTTTTTTTATCAGTGAGATGGAAGGAAGCCTATTTTATTAATTCTTGAAAGAGTTCCTAACTCTGAAAAGGGGATATAAATTATAGAGAGCCTCTCTTCCATGACCGTACAATATGGAAAATCTGCTGCTTTGAACAACCGTGGCATGCCAAGGAGGGTGGGATGAAACATGGAAAGGCCTGAGACGCTTGGTGTGGCTGAAAACTAAAGTGAGCACTCAGCTAGGCCGGGGCAGAGCTCAAAGGCGAGGCACGTGCGCAAGGCCCTGGGTTTCATTCCCAGTACTACAAAGGTGGAAAAAATGGGCAAAAGCAAAAGCTCTCTGTAAGCGCTTACTCTGGGTTTCTTTGTAAAGACACTCTTACTGCCCTTCTGACTTGGATCTTTTGTTTTATTTTTCAGATAAAAGTACCTTGATTGTTAGGTAGATTTTTAATTTAGAAAGTCCACAATGGAGTCAGGGACCTGATTAGGGGGATGGGAACTCAGAATGCAGGTGAGCGTGGTTGAATGAGGCCTGGGAATGAGCAAGTTCTGTTGAGACAAAGTCTAGGGTGAGAGGAGGAGCTGAGGAAGAGGCTTTAGGAACTGGGAACAATTAGTGGACAGAGTTTGAACTGTGAGTTGGTATGGTCTGGATTGTGTTGAGGTTGGGGCTGTGATGTCAGTCTGTAAGGGAGGGGGGCAGTGGGGGTAAATACGTGGGGGTGCTAGAGATGTGCTAACCAAGGCTCACTGACTAGACAGCATGGTGCACAAGTGTGTAGATCTTGTGTATATGCGTCTCTGACCCCCCAGTGTCACAGCAGATGACTAGTCAGGATACTGGGTAACAAATGAGCAATCTTTAGAAAGAGAACCATATCTTTCACTCATATAGTTAGAAGCTGTGATGCAGAGCACACACTCAAGGCCTGTAATTCTTTCCAGAACACTACAATTAGGAAACATATTAGATCCTGTAGCAGAGGAAGAAATTTATTGGGAGATAAGGCATAAGAGCAGCTTCATCTAATTTTTTCATCAGGTGTGAGTGTGTGTGTGTGTGTGTGTTTCTTTTTTTTTTTTTTAAGGATGTATTTAAGCATCTGAGACCATATGCTTCAGCACTGAGACATCAGAACAATAACAACAACAAGAAAGATTCTGATCACTTCACCCTCATCACTTCACCCTAAGCCAAAACCCACACTGAGAACATCAAGCAGTTATTCAATATTCAAAGTCTATATGGTACTAACTGAGAGCAGTTTAGAGCCTGAGGTTATTGAAATGTCACTCTTATACTGTCCTTGAAACAGTGGGGACAGGTGTACTAGAAGACATGTTTATAAGCATCTTTACTGGTGTACTGTAAGATAAGTTTATAAATGTTGGAGATATTGTTGGCTGTAGAGAAGTCGCAGTCGGCCATGGCCTGGCATCTTATCTTAATAGCTTGGCAACATGGAGCTCCCTCTCTAAGCAAAGCTTCCCGCTCTCTCCCTGCCCTTATCTGGAGACTGTCCCTGGGCCTGGAGGACTGATCTTATCTAAAAACTCTCTAAAACCAGATGCCTGATTCATCTTTAGCTTGACCTTTCACTCAGATCCCTGTTGAGAAGGTTTATGCTAGGGACTTTGCTATAGGACCCTGCTGCCACAGACTAAGCCTTGTGATAGGAGCGTGCCACTTTATGCAAATTAGGGTTTGTCCCCAGGTTCCCCAATCCTATATATTCCTTATACTCTGGAATAAAATCGAGGTGACTCACCAAAATCTGTCTCCTAGAGGGCTGTCTCTGTTGTGCTCATGGGCCACTAAAGCTTTCTGTCACCCTATCTTCCTCTTTACACTCTGGGCCTGGTGGCCAACAGGCCCAGAGGGGAAAGAGGACCCCCACATATAAACATCTCTCCATTTCTTTCCATGTAAGAGAAATGAGCCTACTTGTTTCAGGCTAATGTATGTATTTTCTTCAAATATTTTAAACTTTTGGGGATTGTTTTTTCAACATCTTTTATTTTCTCCATATTCTTACTATAAGAGAATAAACATTTACCAGGCAAACAATGATCTTTAATGTTTTAGTTTCTTCTCTCAGGTCATAATGACAAGAATTCAAATATTTTCCCCAATTAAATTAAAAGCTATAGAAGATGTTTAAAAAATAGAAAGAATTGACCTTAAAGTTGAAGAAACGGGTCAGTGACCTATAAGAGGCAGGATGCACCCAAACTTCTAATAACCCACAAACAAGGCCATGTGTGCAACTAAAGGACCAGGCTGTGGGTGAACACCACAGTGCTGCAGAAAATCAGAGGGCCACAGAATGCTATGGTCTGAGGTATGATTTGCGAACCCAAGACTGTGCTGAAGGGGAGGAAGAGCAGAGATGTTGGTGGAGGCAGGGGGATGGCTGGGGTCTGAGATCTCAAGGGAAGAGCTTTAGCAGGAAAGTACACCCCAAACACTGTATTAAATCTCTTTCTACTTGAAATATTCTATTTCTGCTGCTAATTCATTGTCCTGTTGGATTATAATCCATTACAGATTTCATCTTGCTCAGTAGGACTTTCTCTCTCCTCTCCCAAAGATGACATTTTCATAAACTGACTTACTTGTCTTCAATAATTAGTGAAAATCATACTGAATTTAATTCAATCTGTGCTCTCAATTACTATTTTTTTCTATTAAGCATACATGAAACACTCAAGAAAAACTGAGGCCCAGACATCAGATTATGGATATTTAACAGGTTTAGAAGACAAGAAGGGATCCATAAGTGTTTATTTGATCAATAGAAGAACCGAGAGAAGAAGAAAAATAGAGCTTTGATATGCAGTAATGCAAAGCATTGTTTAAACAGTATTTTGAATCCTCGCCTTAGGGCAGGTGGGTATCAGGTACCATGGCTTCAGGAACACATACTGCCCATATAATAGACACAACGTATACTTCCATTTTCCTTCAGATCAATTATGATTGTTGTCTTTTTCTGAAGTTCTGGAATGTTTCAATATCCCAAATGTTACAGTACCATCATCTCTTCCAGGAATAACCCAAATTTGAAACAACAAAAGATAGCTTAGGGCCGGCAAGATGATTCATTGGGTAAAGGTACCTGCAGCATTCTGATGTCCTGCATTCAGTCTCTGGTACCTACAGGATGGGAGGAAAGAACTAATTCCCAGAAAGTTGTCCTTTGATGTGTGCCTTTGTATATATACAAACACACAGACACATATACACACATACACAAGCATGCACACATGCACATACACATGTACACATGCACACACACACAGGAACACACATACACAGTAACATACACACAAACAGGTAACAATATTTGTTTTAAAGATATCTTCATGGTAGCAATGGACAGGTGTCAACCCTGTGCTTCCATCTCACAATACTGTAAAGGAAGAGCAAAGAATATAGGAAAACATTCACAGTCATCCAAAATGAAATACTGACTCTACAGAAAACCTGCTGACCTGGATGAGGAAGGAGAACAAGGACTGTGAGGAGAAACAAGCACTTATTTACAATAACAAACTCCTTTCTCCCAGAAGTAATGAGTTGAAATCCTTTGCATAAGCAAAAACCGAACAAGACAAACATTTTAGACACTGTCCAGACTCTTCTGTGTTGCTGCATGGTGTGGGGAAATGGCCAGCAGCCTGGACATCAAAAGCAGGTTGACTTTGACTTGTGAAAGTCATATAATATCTCTGAGTCTATTTCCCCATCTTTAAAATAAGGGTAAATTGTACCAACTTCCAAAGGATGGTCTCAGATTAAAGACAGCATTTTAAAGGAAGTTTGACTGGGGGCCTCATGAATGGTGGAAGGTCAGTAAAGTGCAGCTTACTAATTCTGCAACCCAAACAGGCACAGATTTCTCATTCCCCTCTGCTGTGTGAAAAATCAAACCTGATCTGCTGAGGCCAAGAGGGATGGTAACTCATTACCTTACATGATGGTAATCAATCTACCTGTTCATTTTATGCAGATCAAGTCCTATAGGACATAGACATGGGAAGGAATAAGGTGACAGGCTCTTGTGATCAAACACAGCAAAACAAATTGGTGCAGGGGGTGGTATAAGGTTTTTATTCCTCAATTCTGCTGTAGATTTTAGCTCCTCCTGCCTCTTTGGCCACTGCTGGTCAGTCTCCAGTCCACTTCACTCCAACCCACTAGCCTTTTCCTCACAGCAGCTGACTTAGTGATTCCAAAAAGAAGGCTCACTGATAAAATGCAAAATTTGATCAAATGATCCCATGCCACTCAAAGCACAAGCTTTCGTCCCTATATTTTGACATCCACAGATCATATATATAATGTTTTGGATATGTCGAATAATTGTGCACCATTCTAAATGGAAATATGGATTTCAGAGAATTTGAAGTTTTTGTCAAAATATGCACAGGACAAATGGACAGAATTTGAATCTTCCATTATAACAAAGAAAAGACCCAATTTTTAGTTATGGATATTAGTGTAAATTTCCAAACCTAAAACATGAGTTTAAAATCCACAATATCTCAAGAACAGACTTTCTTTAAAATGTGAATCTGTGTAGCTGCTGGTGAAATCTGTTTGTAAGCAGGAAACACAGTGGCAGAAGTGGACCTGGAGAGCCTATCTTTGTACATATGTCATGTGAGAGTTCTGGAAAGAGTAATGTTAAATAGCTAAAAAGCTAGGCTTTCCATTTATATAATGCAAATACAGAACAATTTGCAGATGGATATCTGGATAGACCTTTTTATTATGGATATAATGGTATTGGAGGCACAATGTAGGTTCATAAACAATACCAATAAGTCTTTGCATGGCTGGTCTTGGGCAAATTTGTATAGCAGCACAAATTTATATTCTTGAAATCTGTTCCCATCTCTGTTCCTATAACTCCTAGGTGTATTTGCATTTCATAATTTCATTTCTGTCTCTGGCCTAAGAGTTCTGTTTAGGAGAGTCATACCACAAATCACCAATCAGGGTAAGTCAGTTTATGCCCAATCTATGGTGTGTGTGTGTGTGTGTGTGTGTGTGTGTGTGTGTGTGTGTGTGTGTGGTCATGCTTGTGCTATAGTGTTCCTGTCAAAGTCAGAGATGAGAGTTAGTTCTCCCTTCCACCATCTGGGTCCTGGAGATCAAACTCATGTTTGAAATCCTGATAGCAGGTGACTTTTCCCACTGAGCCATCTTTTCAGCCCTATGTCTGAACTCTTATCAAACACAATTATAAGGAAGCATCCCACCCTCAAAGAGTGAATCTTTCATTGTAACAGTTCAGATATAACAGTGTGTGGGTATAGCACATCAGTCAGTGAGGGTCCCTAGTAGAGGCTAGAACAGAAGGAGTTGTCAGCACTGACTGCCTTCTACTTTATTTCTCAAAGTTTGGTTGTGAAATCATCAAACATATCCTTAAAAACAAATCAAAATCAACAGCAGATTAGGCTGAATTCTGAAATCATTCACTGCAGATCTTGGAGAGGGAAGAGCAGAGGAGAAGCAAATGCAGAGTAGGTACCATTATCCCAATTGTGGGAATAACCAGAGTAGACCTCAGTGACAAAGACACAGGATGTGCATGCGTGGTCTGCCAGTAACTACTGGGACATTTAAATAGAGATTTTATTTGAACTGGTGACAGCATGCAGGACATCATCTTCACTTTTGGTCTTACCAGGCACTCCAGCTTGGATCCAGAAGTTAATATCTGTTCCTTCTCCATCACTAAAGACGTTGGTGACATTGAGGGGCTGCAGCAGACTCATGATCTCCTTCATGATAGCCCTGGCCTTGTCACTGCCGGTGAACTGCAGCCCAGTGGGTAAGTAGGTTCCAGAGTCAGACTCCATCACCAGACTGTAGTTGGAAACATTTGCCTAAATAAAATTTAAAAAGAGATAAATGTTTGATTCCCATCTACTGCTTCTGTGCTATCAAATAATTCACCTCCTCACAAATTGTTATCAAAATAATATTGCTCTGCCCTGATCAATATCTACTCTGATGGTTCTAACAGGTACAATTTCCCATCCTGGGGTTTGCCAAACCAAAGAGTTAATTGGAAAGTTACAAAAAATGTAATGGAGGGAATGTAATAGAACTGCACATTATTTTTATAGCAATAATAGTTTTTGAACCACTTTGCTTATGGCACTACTGTATTAGAATGTGCTATGTACTCTGCAGGAGAAGTAAAGGAATCCTCCATCTTGCCCAACTATGTACCTTGTAAGCTAAAGAATAGTTGCTCTAGCAAGACATGCCCAATGGTACAACTGTGACACAATGTCATGAGAATAACCAGCCATTTTCACCTTCTGATTGGATTTAAGTCCTGCTCCAGAAGATGAAACCCAGGTTTGGTGCCGTTATCAGGCCAAGAACCTATGGCTAGACAAGTCACAGTTCTAGGGAAGAAACTAATACTATTATGCTGTTAAATGGACATAGTATTAGACTGACTTCTAATGACTTATCGTTATACCCATAGATTAATGCATCTTTCACTCCTCGTCAAAGAAGCTTCTATTCGCACTAGATGGAGATTAACACAGAAAGCAGCAATGGGCCAGGAGCAGAAGATAAAATATTTCAGAATTTTCAGTCCTAACTTGAATATTCCGCACCTCATCCTCCCAAAACTTAGAGGTTTTGCCAAAGAAGGGGCAGAAAATCTCCAAGAGCTAGAGGTGGTGGATGACTACAGGAGACAGTGTCTTCTGGACAGAGCAGGGTAGCACACAAAAACACACAGCTGTTGTGACATGTATAAGCTCAAGTCAGATCAAATCTCAGCACAAATGAGGGGTTAGGCACAAAATTCTACCCCTAGCTTGGAGTGATTGGCAATTGTGAACTGCTGGAAAAGAAACGGTCAATTTTCTGTGGGAGTACAGCCCCTAGTGCGCTGACCACGCTCCTGTGGAAGGCTTCACATTCAAGGATATATGGGCAGCACAAATTAGTCTTGATGGATAAAAACAGAAGACACAAAGTTAGGGGTGATGGATCTGAAAAGAGTTTGGGAGGGGTGAATATGATCAAAAGACACTGCACACAATTCTAAAACAAGTAATACTGTTTTTTAAAAAATGAGGTTAACTAAGCAGGATCCTACTCATAGCTGTGTCTTCATTTAATTTTCAGTGAAAGGTCCAAGGTAGTTATAATAACTGCAGCTATCTTTGCTCTCAGCTGTAGCTACTGCCAATTGATACCATCATTTGAATTACTAATGTGCAGCATATTCATACTTATACCCTATATGAAGGGCTCATCTAACTGAATATTGCTGCAAGGTTAGCAGATAGATGTGTAATCTGGCATTCTTAATATTTTCCTCTGTTCTACCTCTACTCCAAACACTGTAGGAAGGAGAAAAGTAAAACTATAATATATCTTGTAAATGAAGATATAATTGGGCAATCTTATATGTGAAGGATCCCAAGTTGCAGACAGATGCTGTGTTTTCAACAATAAAGGCAGATGAAACACTCTTAACTACATGCTGCTTAGGTTAAAAGTGGAGCTAGTTGGCAGTTTAGTGGCCATACCTGACACTGAAGAGAAGTGTGGGATCATTATATTTTATTCCTTATACAGCAACTGGCACTCCTGACTACCAAGGAGAATGACACCCCATCTCTCCTTATGTCAACACACCATGAACCTTGCCTTCTCTGTCTTCAGGATGTGACAAATGCTTTTACCTAAGTTTGAGTATGAACTTGTAGCCTTTTAAAAACCAAAGTAAAAGTGGTTGCATGAATCTAACTTACCAGGGCTTCTAACACATCTCCTAAGTGCTTTCTCAGTTTCTTGAATTGCGAAAGAGTAGAAATCCCAGAGACAGGGACTGTCACTGTACAATGGCAGGATGGATGGGTGCTCAAAACATACTGTAAACAAAGGAGCTTCTAGAGATGCACGAGTTATGACCAGGAGAGATGAAGAGCCTAGGCTTTGGAATTATCCAGTCTGAGTTGGATCCCCATGCTTAACAATCTTTAGCTGTGTGCCTTTCCTTTTGATGTAAACTCCCACTTTATTCTTCCATGAAATGGGGATGGTAAATCACACCTAGTCCATAGAGATTGGAGAAGCTGCAGTTTGGACCTAGGTATATGGGACATTTGATAAACAGCAACATCACTGGTTTTACTGGTTTTTCTCTTTTTAGTATTGAGCAACTCAGATTGTCAAGGATGGTGCCAGGGTAACGTGTCCTGTTCACTGATTATGATGAAAGGAAATAGGTGTGCAGCACTTCCTCCAAGCCAGGCTTTGTAGGGAATGCTTTACCACTCATCCCATGGGCTGCTAAGATAAGCTAGTATAGTTTTCGTACAAGTGCATACAAGCCTGTAAGGCTGAGTCAGCTTACCAAACTTCCTCAAAGTTACCTGGCTAGCCATAGAGAAGAGTGTGTGGTACGAGTACAGCCCAGTTCTGCCTTTCATCACTTTGTGCCCCATCTCCAGATGGCCACTTCTAATTTTCAAGCCACAGGTCTTTCAGTCAGAGATACAAAGAGTACAGTCAAACAAATGAATATATTTTAATTTTTATACAATCATAATTCAGTATACTCAGAATTTATTATTTCTGCTAATAAAGTAATTTAATTAAGCACAGAGAGGAGTGAAAACACAAATAAAACATCTTGCTACACAATTTCCTTCCAATTAGGAATCAAAGCCTAAAACAATAAAACTTCCCTTCAAACCAAATAAAACAGGATGTGTACAGACACCAGCAAACCAGAGTCCTGGTGTAGATAGAGATGCTTGATTTCCATCCATATATGGTTCCATTAGCTGCTGCTAACTTGATAGCAGTGTGCTATTGTTTTCTACTCTTGTATAAACATTGCCATATGTTTCCTATAAAGAAACAAGAAAACAAGCAACCCACTATACGTGACACCACTTATTTCCAGTTATGGAGTCATTATCTAAGCTTTGGGATAACACTCTTTACAAAGGAACTGGAATGAACCACTCAGGATTGTGTGCTCACAAACATCCAGATTACTCAGCATGAGCAGCTCAGTGTAGGTAGGGAAAGCTGATCACTGTTAGTGACAGGAGGACAGCCATGCTCCATGTCACCCCTTCTCAGTGCACACAGCAAGATATCCCATTGCTTGTTTGCAGAGCATGGAGAAAAGCCTACTTCTTGAGACAAAATGCTTGGTTGCTAAGATGACCAACTCTGGAAAAAAAAAAACAGCAACTGGGACACACAGAGGAAGAGTCTAAACAGCTCAAGGATAAGTCAAGATGTAATCTGTAACCTCACTTCTCTCTTAGCAAAGCTGGTGGCTGTCCATTAGGAGCCATGGAAACAATCCCTCATTGCCACATAATGTACTTAACCCAAAGCAGAAGAATGCTCTCTGTGACCTCCTACTGCAATTCTCAGATCAGTTACCATCTGCTCAGTGTTGGAGGTTCACAGCTATCATATGCTGCAATCACATCCTGCCACACTTCTTTTTCCCCTTTATTCTTTTTCTTTTTCTTATGGGTTAAGCAACTCAGCCAAAAGCAATTTGGTAACCATTAGCGTTCTTTGGCTGCAATGCAAGATTAAAAAGAAGGAAACTTCTGAAAATATGTATTGAATGTTTTAAATTGCTTGCTTTGTAATATAAACACAAGGATAATGTGTGTATTCTTTGCTTTTATAAAATTCCAGGTGATTATTTTTTTAAAAAATATGGACCCATGTTCCTTAACTTCTTTTCTCCCTAAAAGTAATTTCAGTTTTTTAAAACTTTTTAACTTTCTCTTAATATAGAGAAAATAATTCACCAGAAAATCATGAGAAAATATGCCCATTCCTCACATTTCTCAACATGTCTTTTTTTTTTTTAAATTTAAAGTGACAGTGAAATACTCAAATCAAATGAAAGGAAAGGAACCTCACGATTGTTTGAATTAGTAGTGTAGTGTCCTCACTTTAATCTTCAAAGAAGAGAGAGTCTGCACTGACACGGGGCAGTTGGCCCCACACCACTTTCTGCCTGTTAATGGTTCACAGACGATGGTGGTGGCAGCACTGTTTGGTCAGGTGGTAAGCTCAAAGGAAATTCTGAAAGCAAACCATCTCATGTGTGCTGGGTGGCTGCAATCGTTCATCTTCTGCAGGGACCCTCACCCCAGGATGGCAGGCGTCAGCTCTTTATAGAGCTTCAGGCCAAACCCAGTCCTGACTGGAGGCTGAGCAGAGAAATATCTCTTACCATATGAAGTAAAAAACGGGTTTTGCTTTCTGGTCAGGTCTATCCTGGAGTTCAAACTTTGTATTTCTGACGGTCTCCAGCATTTGATTCTGAACAGCCGTGGGTACCCAGGGGAGAGGTAGGAAAAGAATGATGACAAGGTCGAGTGCCATACATTATTTTCACTTGACAGCTAAACTAGCTGAAGCCTGGGGAAATGGGCAGCCTTGGGTAAGTTACATTAGTACTAAAATTGCAGGTACCTATTGCAGTTTAGCCTCCATTGTGCTGGAGACAGGAGCAGAATGAACAGCTCCCCGAAGCCCATACCTATCACTCAGTGTGTGCACGCAGAGGTATTCTACTGTGGGACAATCCTTGTCCCATTTTTACAATGTCATTTGAAGCACTTTGGGTTTCAGTGAATTCTCTTCTTGTGCTAGTCAAAGTCCATTGATAGCCCTTAAATGTATTACGACATGTGACTGCTCCATAAATGTCACTATGGCAACTGTAATGAGTCAGCAGGCTAAAAATATTGAATGAACATCAGCTAAAAGATATATTTTAATTACATAAGAAATAGCACTATATTCATTCTGCTATTTGAAAAATAATGAAATATCTAGGGTATTTGATCAATTGGCTTAAAGGGGGCTATATGTCACATTAATGTCTTCCACTAAAGTCTATAGTTTTATTATTGATGTAACAACATAATTAATGAAAGTCATGGGACTCAAGATCTCACAGTACTATTTTGATTTTCGCTGTGCCATACATTGGCCCAGTTCTTCATGTCACTGGCTTCATATTCATTTCCATATGGAGCTATAGAAATGTCCTATACAGCAGCTTTCTAAAAACAGCTTTCTCACCTTCCATTTCTTTCAATCTCCTCCTGCCCCATTACCCTGTCAGTCTCTACTTGTCCCTACAACTCTTCTCCTTCTGTAGGTTCAAAAGTCAGAACTGAATCCTCAATGAGAGAAGCACTTCCTTCCATTGACGCCCTTCCTTGATACCAGGATCTTTAAGGGAAGAAACAGGCATAGCTCTGTGTTTGATGAGGCTCGTGTACCTGACAGCAAAGTGTTTTCTGGGCAACTTCTCTTGTCCTGCTGTTGGTTGGGAAGCCTACATCAGCCTCTTTAAATGTATCTGAGATTATGGCCGATAGCTGGATTCATTATCTTATAGCCAGACACGTCATTTAAAAAAAATACTATCATTGTATTAATAAAGGTTCTCTAGAGGAACAGAACTGATAGAATGAATCTCTCTATGTATGTGTGTATATGTGTGTATGAATATACATATATAAATATATACGTGTGCAATATATATATATATATAACACATGTTATTTATTAGAATGGCTTACAGGCTGTGGTTCAGTTAACTCATTAATGATTGCCTATGAATGGAAGGTCCAAGAATCCAGTTGTTTAGTCCATGAGGCTGGATGGTCTTCATTCTACACTAGAATCCTGAAGAAGTAGGCTCTAATGCCAGTGAAGGGACGGTCTTGCTAGGTGAGTTGAGAGCAAGCAGGCAAAGAGAGGGCTTCCTTCTCCCATGTCCTTACATAGGCTGCCAGCAGAAGGTGTGGTCCAGGTTAAAGGTGGGTCTTACCACCTTGAAGGTCTGGATTAGAAGTGGGTCTTCACACTTCAAAGATACAGATTACAAGTGGGTCTTCCCATGTCAAATAATTTAAGAAAAAAAAAAAAAACTCTCACAGGTGTTCTCAATCATTTGGATTTTAGTTAATTTCAAATGTAATCAAGTTAACAACCAAGAATAACCATGATAATAATCATATTTTTTGTCTTGAAAAAATAGACTGTTTTATACTCCAGAACTAGCACAGTCCAAAGCCACTCCAACCTAACTCATGAGATTTCCCTCTAGGAAAACAGAGAGCACTTCAACACTTCTCGGTTATGACAATATTCCCATATGCTTTATTTGCTCAAATACTTTACTAATACTAGTGAGGATCTGAAACACAGCTTTAATAAGAATTATTTTTTAAGCATGCTTTTCCTTTTCCACTTTTAAAAGCACGGTAGTGGGTCTGAAGCTTCTTGAAAAAAAGTGAAAGCCTAATAGAAGCTTCAGGAATCTTGGTTCACTCAGTGAGCTCATGACTCACTTCTTTCCAAGCCTTTCATGACAAGCACACCACAACCCTGTCTAATATGCTGGCCTGTTGCACTTCATTCCATTTATGTTTTCTCCTTGTTTTGCTCCTATAAAAATTCAAGGCCTCCTATAAGTAAAATTCCCAAGGCCAGATTAAAAGAGTCAGGAAATGCTCAAGAGCCTAAAAGAGGCAAGGGACAAAGCTGTGCATATCTGTGCTGCATTTCCACTTTAATAACAGCATGTATGAGCAGCTCAATAAACACTGGTGGGGAGAGGTACAGCTGGGGAATTGTAGACAGGACTCCACTGGCAAGCTGAGGACACTGTATAGCTCTAGCTGTGGCTGCTGATGTAAGAGGGAAGACAGTGATGCTCTACTGAGCTTCCATTATCTTGGAAAAGAAAGCAAACCTCTAGACCCTTGAAATAGCTGCTGCTGGGGCCTCTTGTGCATGTTTGTAACCCCAGCTACTTAGGCTGAATGAAGAGCCTTGCAAGTTTGAGGCCAACTTGCCTCAGTAAAAATAGACATCAGGGCATGGAGAGATGACTTAGAGGTTAAGAGCACTGGCTGCTCCTCAGAGGATCAATTTGGTTCCCAAAACTCAAAGGCAGCTCACAATACCTGTACCTAGCTCCAGGAATCCAAAACTCTCTTCGGGGCTCTGTGGTTACATATGCAATGTGTGTGCATATATGCATCAATAAAAATAAAAGTAGATTTTTTTAAAAGTAGAAAGAGGGCTGAGTATATTGTTCAGTTATAGAACACTTGTCTCAGTGACCAACGGCCCAGGCTTAATCCTCAGAATTGGGAAAAGGAAAACCCAACAGTAATTTTTGAAGGATTCATGTCTGTGGGGAATTATTTTGAGTATCTTTATAATGATCGATACTGAATAAAATAATGGAAGTCTCCAAGGACATTTTTAAAAGATGCAGAAACCTTTAATTTTTATAACATCTTTTCCTATATATTGGTCATTAACTAAAGTAAAAGACAAAATATTAAGTCTTATTTTAATAAAGATGTTTATTCAGCGAGAGAAATGAGTTTATTCAATAGCGATTGGGAAGAAGCTGAGGTGTGGATGGCCATGCATCCCTATTAGTCCTGGGCAGACTTGGTTTTCATGCCTACCTCAGTATGATTATTAGTGGGGCCCCATTTCTTTTACAGCAATGTCTTCGTTTTAACAGTAGATCATATGTAAAAATCATTTACAAAGACCTGGATAGCACTGCATGGGGCAGAGATTGCCAGCAGATACTAACTGGTTGCCATACTAAATGTGAGGCTTTTTATGAACATGTGTCAAAGCCAGAAAGAAATTACAGGAAAGCCTGGATAAAACTTCGATAAAAGAGCTGATGTTAATCCTAAGAAAAAGCCACTATTCTGGAAGTTCTCATGCAATGAGAATATCCTTGTCTACAGTATATCCCCAGGACCCAGCCAAGAGGAACCTTGAAGTATTTGACAAAGGAAGAAATGAATGAAGGGGCACTAAGCTTTGTATTCAAATATTGCCACTGAGATATGTCACTTTACCAGAGCAGGTATGGCAAAGTCTAAAAGCATAAGGCAAGTATGTTCTACAGAAAGTACGCCCTCAAATATCAAATATCTTTCCCAAAATTTTATAGGTGCTAGCAAAACATTCCAGCGCTGAGAACACAAGTGACCATTAAATCGCAGATACTGATTGAATGACACTTGGCTTCCGCCTGGAAACACTGCCTTCCCTTGGCTTCTGGGATCTGAAACTGTCCACTCTTTTTATGTCTTACTGGTGCTCCTTCTCAGTTTTTATTGCTTTTCTCAGCTCTTTAGCCTCTGGGTATTGAGTGGTCAGAAACAGTATTAAAACACCTTGTTTTCCCCCAGTTTACACCCTGCTGGAAATCACAACTGGGTTTAAATGATTTTATTTTGTGATGAAGTCCAAGTTCATATCCCTGTATCTTTCTCCTGAATTTCACATTCATATTAAACAGCTATTCATGTGTTAGCTTCCTATGCTGATGTAACAAATCACTACAGTCTAATAACATGAAACAAAGAAATATGTTCTCATTGTTACAAAGTGACTTTTGCAGGGCTAAGGGCAAGATGCTGGTAGGGCTTATGGGCTCCTTCTGGGGCCTCTGAGAATCCTTTTTCTTTATTTTCTAGACCCCAGAGTGTACTAGAATATTTTAAGGTGTGTTACTTTTGTTCAAGTTGCATTTGTTTAACTCTGTGAAACTGTGTTACACTGTGCCAGTGTAACACACCTAGTGGTCTAATAAAGAACTGAACGGCCAATAGCGAGGCAAGAGAAAGCCTAGGTGGGGCTGGCAGGAAGAAAGTATATATGGAAGGAGAAAACTGGGAGGGGAGAGCTAAAATCTAGGAGCCAGAGAAGGAGGAAGACTCCAGGGGTCAGCCACTTAGCTACACAGCAAGTTACGGAGTACGAATAAGATTTATAGAAAGAAGTAAGAGAACTGGAAAAGCCCAGAAGCAAAAGGCAGACAGGATAATTTAAGATAAGGAAAGCTGGCTAGAAACTAAGCCAAGGTAAGGCTAGGCATTCATAAGTAATAATAAACCTCTGCATGTGATTTATTTGGGAGCAGAGTAGCAGGCCCCACACAAAAAAGCAAAAACCTCCAACAATACCAGAGGCTATCTACATTCTTTGTCTCATAGTCCCATCACATTGCCTTTTCTCTGCCTACCTCTGCCATTACATTGCTTCTTCCTTCTTTGGTCTTCTGACCTCTAAGGAGGAATGACTTACTAAACAGCAAAAGCACTGAGGTCATTGAGTCTTAAAATATTGATAGTCATTCTCGACACCATGTGGGTTTTACCTTCCAAATGCAACGAATCCACTAATCTGGTTGCTCTACTTTCAACATCCATCTGGATGCCAGCAACTTGGACCTCACTCTCCAATAGGAGTGCCGTGCTAGTGTCCAGATTGTCTTTCCATCTCTCCATTTGGCAGCCTGTTCTCTGCACAGTAATCATGTTCATGAATCTAGTCCCCTCAGACTCTCCATGCGGCTTTCATCTCAGCGTGAAAAGCATGTGTAAATTCCTGGTCAACCTGACCTTCCATTGTTCTCACGCCCACTCAGCCACCATCCCCACCAGCCCTCCTGCCAGCCACCTCCAGTTCCTTACAACTTACACTAGGGCACTCTCTGAGTTCTGACTCTCTCACGTTCCCTCCAGTTTCCTTTAAGGCTCTGCTAAAATGTAATCTTCTTAGACAGTTCCTTCCTGACTACCTCATGTGGAATAAGACTTCCTCCCTTGCTCCTGGTAGTTGTCTTTAGCTCTCTTATTCAGCCTTATTTTCCTCCTTTGTATCAGCAGTAAGATCCTTTTTATTATGACCTACTTCCTTCCCTTGTATATATACCCTTTGTGATATTCTTGCCAGGTTTTTAATCCAGGCAGGTCCTCTGATTTTTTCTAATAAGCAATGCTGGTGAAAGTGAGCACATATGGCAGCAGACAACCAGACTTGAACACTTTTTGTGTGATAATAGAGAGTTCACCACATGAAGGCTTCATCTTGTGCAGTCCTATGTCAGACACATACAGAAACTGCCTTAGGGTGAGAAACCACCAGGGAAGAACAGCCCAGTTGACAGCTGACTGCAGTTTCCATACACGTAAGTGAAGCTACCTCTGACTGCCCAGCCTAGCCAAGTGGCCAGAAGACGACAACCTACTGGCCACTGTTGCTGGATAAAATGCTGGACACTCAATTAAATAAGCAAGTTTTCAGTATTTAGACACACATAGGTTCTGTTATAATATTCCACTGAGTCTGTAACAGCACCAAGAACATGTGTGCTCAATAACAAGGTTTTGAATGAGTGGACATCTCACAGTACTACTCAGAGAAGATATGTGTGTTTGGATAGAAACTGGCAGGGTGGGTAAGGTAGAATTTTAACACTAAATAAATTAAGGAGTCAGTCTTATAATTCTGTTTAAGTGGGGTCACCCCTTTCTGTTGAACACATGTGTGGACTCTGAATGTGTTGAAATTCCTAAAATAGTTTTTGATTCTTGGGCTTCTTTGGCCAAAGAATGGAGGAATGTCATGATTAGGAAAAATCTGAGGAAAGTGCTGCTAGTTTCTTGTTTATGATTCCAGAAGCCTCAGATTGTCTATAAAGTATTGAATGGACACTTCAAAAGAGAACAAGCAGGTTATCTACAAGATTATCCCTAACCAAGAAAACTGTTTGGCCTGTAAGATGGGACAAGCTGGTCCATCTGATAGTTTTTAGGGGTCAGTTGTCTTGGGTGACAGTGCTTCAATTCTGGACCCCTGAACTCTGCTCTCAGCCCAGCAGCAAAGTCATCATTTGACCATTTGTTCATGCAGATTATGAGTCTACTCTGCTCACGCATCTCCAACAGTTTGAATCTAACTCAGAGAAGTGGCCCAGGAGGCCTGACTAGACCCAGCTGCTCTTTATTAGTGACCTTCCTCCCTGCTTTTTCCTTTCCTCTGCTCCACTTTGAACACATCTCCACCCGCCTCGTTCACTGAGTGCCAAGCATGGTCCTCCACAGCACCCCTCTCAAAGCCTCTCAGTATCTGCAAACTCTTCTTCACGCCTCTCTGTCAAAGGTTAAGTATTCTCCGATATTGCTCTCTCCGTTTTGTCTTACTCTTCTCTTCAGTACTCATCCTTGTCTGTGTGGTCTCTTAATTATCTAACCAATTTATTATCAGTCTTTACTTGACTGAAACCAAGAGGAGGATAAAGTTTAAAATAGTGTGTGGCACTTAGGAAGCTTGAGAGAGCATGTGCTGAGAGAAAGAATAGATATGTTCATGCATGCAAGTTTTGTGTGTGTATATATATATATACATGTATGTGGATATAGTCACACAGATAAGCATAGCTCTCATGAGCACAAAACCAAGACTTACATCGGGTCACTGTGGTGGTGACCAAGGTGACAATGACCACTCCTCAATCTTTCAGTCTGTCTTTTCCTCTGACGGTTCTCAAGATTTAGTATGCATTTTATAAAGATCTTAAAATATGTAAGGTTTGATAGAGTATAAATGTTAAAAACCAATCCTTCCACTCACAGAAAGTGAGAGTAAAAATGTGACTTCTGTAGGATGGGAGGGCCGAGGAGAGAGCAATGGGAAGGGTGACCAGTGCGTGCTCAGCTACAGTTAGCTAGAATAGGAAGATCTGGTGAGCTACTCTAGCAGGTGCTCTCAGGCAAGATTACAAGAAAGGACTTGGACGGTCCTCACACTAAAGGAATGATGTGTTTGATGAGACAGGACTTTACTACATCTAAACAGTGTGCTTGCTGCTCATATGTGTATCAAAGCATTCACCTTACCTCTTCATAAGTATAAGTTTAAGTTTTTATATTTCAGACAGAAATAAGTTCAAAAAATAAAATAAAAAGAATAGAAAGAGAGAGGGAGGGAAGTGGTCATGGCTACAAAAGGCCAACATGAGGGGCTATGTGGGTGATAAAAATGTCCTGTGTTCTGAGACACTGTCAACAGCCTTGTTAGAGTTTTATAAGATGTCACTTTGTGTAAAAAAAAAAAAGTCAAAGGTACATGAGAACTCACTTGTTATTGTGTGGAAAGGAATTAATATTTTCTTAGAATAAAAATAATTTAAAAATTATTACATAAAAGCACTTTCCAGTAGGCTGTCTAGCATGGGGTCAGTTTTAAAAACAGTGGCCACAGTTAGGGAATACAAGTGAAATTTGTACTGTCCTTTTAATAAGGGAGGCTGAGCATGCTTATTGTCTCCTTTCAGGCAGAGCTGGGGTGAATGCATCCTCAGCAGAGCCTGTCTTCCCTTCACTGTCTGAGCTGGGAGCCTCCATATGTTTGTCTACTTGAAGGAAACGGCCGACCACAGGAGGGAGGGAGGTAAGCAACAGGAAACTGCCAAGTGAAAATTTAAATGGAATTCAAAAATATTAAAAATACATTTTTAAAACCTTAAGGTTTGTTATGTTAAAGCTGGTAGAACATGAGGCTAATAACACTCAGCATAATCAGCAAGACTCAATCACAGGAACCAATAAATGCATCTTGGGGCCACCGAGAGCTTTACCAATCGCTTTTCATAGTCCCCGAGCTTTAAAGTAGTCAGGCAAAATGAAGGGAAATAATAAACAGATGAGGCAATTTGACCTTTGAAAAGAGTTAAGATAACTTAATAGGTATATTTTAGATAAAAGGAGGCTAAGGAATTATAGTGATCACAGGGAGAGATCCAAATAGGTGCCTGCAATGAGCTAAGGGGGATGAGGAGAGACAATTTCCGTCCTCTGAGAACAGTAATAAACAGAAACAGCAATCATCAGAGGGAGGAAGAGAAAGCAGCTAAGGAAGAAAATAGCTTCAAATGTGCTAGAAATAATGGCCACTCTGAGGAGCCACCTGAGGAGCACTTAGGAGTCTAAGTCACAGAAAAGCCGAGGGGAACCACAGAACCAGGCAGGCCCACAGCCCTCTTTGCACCTCTGGTGTCCCTGGTGCTTGAAGGCTGCAGGTGACCACCCTAAGAGGTGGCTGGCCCCAGAGCAGAGTGGAGACTGCACTCCTCGCACCCCTAGTAACTGCAAGCGGAGACATGAAGAGGTGAAGGCTCCACGACATTTGATGTACTTCCTGGCCAGTCACTGAACTACTCTGGCCTCTGTTGTCTTGTTTGTAAAATGGGGGTATTCCTAGTTATTTTGCAGGTTTATTAAGGCAGGAGTTCTTAAACTGGGGTGTGCTTGGGAATCCGTTGATTGGAGCAGGTCTTGGAACTTAAAAAGGAAACAATTACTTATTTATTTTTCCAAGCCTGCAACAGAAATTTAGACTCTTTAATGTAATTTGTTGAGATTATAATACAATTACACCATTTTCCCCTTTCCATTCCTCCCCGCAAACCCTCCCACATACAAACCCCAACTCTCCCAAAATAATGGCCTCTCAAATTTCTTTAGATTATGGAGATTAGCAACAAAGCACAGCAGAAACCTGTCACTTTGTCAGCAAAAGATACCAGATATTTTCATGTCATGTTAGATATACTGCAAAAAATAATCTCAAAATAACTTACATGTTCATCACATTGAAATGATGGCAACAATGAAATCATAGTTAAAAGTTATTACTTAATAAATTTTAAATATCATACATAAAATGATTTAAAATCAGTTTAAAAACATAGATAACTGATTTTTAATAATGATCTTGTCCTTACAGCACCATGCTTTTTACTTTATATATTTACTTTTAAAGTTGTTCAGGGCACATGCAGCAGCCACAGTTCTCTAATGGCTGAATGGCAGTTTTATTAATGATAAAGATAACTGTCCCCATTTTAAATCTTGTTACACTCACTTGTTACTCTGCCCTGGACACTGTGAGTATGGGTCCTGTTTCTGTTCTATAATTAATGAATGACTTTGTCAGCTACCTGATCCCTCTTAGGCTCATGCCATCTTCAGCAAAGGGTGACTCTTTAAGAAGGCTCTGAAGACTATAGATGTATTGCATGTATTCAAAGGTATATCAGATGATTACTTTGTTCTATTGAGACTTGTGATTGCTATCAACAGGAGTGACTCATAAGTAGAATATTAAATCATATCCCAGGCAGGATGCCTTTGAGAGGAAAAGGAAACAATTATGACAGGATAATGGTTAGAGACTAGACTATCCAGGAAATTGGGGAGGAAGAGGCTATTTAAATGATTTTCTTAAAAAAGAAAAAGGAAAGAAAATATTATTTTTCTGATAGTTTGCATCTTTCATTCTTTCTACTACAAAACCCAGCAAGCATGCCCTAGACTGCTTTGATTATAAGATAAACATTTCCCACCAGTTTTAACATTTTGGGATCTGGAATGTGTCTTGCATTCCACAGGAAGCCAGCCAAACTCAAGGCAAGAAAACAAACTGTGCCGTGAGTGGTCCTTATACTGTCTATTCACATACAGACTTCCTCACTGGGGGATTCATTCACCCTTCATTTTAGTTATTTGTTCTTCTGTCAACATAGATCATTGAACTTTAAGCCTGAGTGCCTAATCATTCATTACATTTTTGATAAAGTCTTGATGCATACAGAAGATTGATCTTCCTATGTGAGTGAGATAATTGGAAGCAACAGCTCTTTAGGATGGATCCCTGATTGCTGCAGGGGAGTAAAGACTAGTGTCCTCAAGCATGCTTCATCGGGATCTCCACCCAGGTGTAGAACAATCTGTCCAAATTCCCCTCACTCTTTCAGAAGTATAGCTTTTGGAGGTTTGCTTTTTTTAAAATTTATGCTCATGTATGTATGCCTGTGTGTATATATCACATGTGTATGAGTGCCTGTGGAAGTCAGAAGAGGGTGTCCTTGGAGCTAGAGTTATGGGCAACTGTCATCCAGTGGGTAGGAGGCTGGGAACCACACTCTGGTCCTTTGGGAGAGTAGCAAGTACTCTTTAATTGTTGAACCATCTTCAGCCTCAATGTGCCTTCTAGAAGTTTTTTAAAATCTTAGACAAAATAAAGAAGCAGGGAAGTGTTATTCAGTGTGCTGTGTGACCAGACTCTCAACTCCAAAGGAACATTCTCATTACTTTGTCAAAACAAATCCTTATTGCTGAGCTGTCCATGCTTATGACTAATGGGATTCATAATGATCTTCAGACTCCAAATTCAAAGTATTTAAACATGGGTTGATTCTAATGGCAGAATTGTTAGGGATTGTTGGTTAAATAATGATGATGATGATGATGATACCCTGTTATTTTATGGTTTCTGAGAAGTCTGTGTTCAGACTAACTGCATAACTCACAATGGATACAGATACAGAGCTGGAGAACCAGGTGCCTCTGCCCAGCCTCCTGTGTTCCTGTATCCTCTCTCTTGCCTGCTATCTTAAATTTTAAGTTTGAGAATAATGTCTAACATCCTACAATTCTTTTTCTTTGTATATATAACTGGAACATAGAAAATAAAATTCATTTAAATAGAAGTAAAAGGAGTTTCTTTTATGGGCATTTAAAAGCAACTGTGAGACCCATGTGTAGGAGAGAGGTATAGACTGGCTTATCAGAGATGCTGGTGGATTCCCCTTGGTATTTCTTGGGTCCCCTGTCAGTAATAAGTTATCTTATCTGAATGGTAAAATATCAGTTGGAAAGATATGGTTTTTATATAACTATAAAGGATACTTTTTACCAAATCAGAAAAGTCATGAGAAAAATGTACTTTATTTTATTTGAAAATTTCAACATTAAGACTAGAATATCTGGCTCTCACAAAGACACTGTGAATTTATTACTTCACAAGTGCCACTTCCATATAATCAAATAATTAGCTAAGAAATTATATTTGCATTTTCAACATTTTTGTTCAATAGGAATGTCAGGATAATTAGGCATTAAGTATATTATCAAGACTTGAAGGTAACAGCTTTGTGTATAAGTGAATATTCTTTCTTCCTCTTCATTTGCTCCATTCTTTGTTGGTGATTCAGAAAAGCATGTTTAAATAGAGGCCCACACTGTTCTACTTTACCATAATTACTCCAAAGATGAGAAGATTAAAAATCACATGGGTGGCCAAAGCCTTCCTGCCAAATTCTTGGGAAGCCAATCAGCTTAGTGTTTCTGGTGCCAGAGCATTGTTCTGCTCTTGATCATGCGTCTCATTCTCATTGCCTTCCCTTCGGTGGTATTAGACCTTGGCAGGCTGAACTAGCCATGAGGGACATCTCTTCATCACAACCACCTTTTACAGAAGTGTGAGCACTGGTGAATTTTTGGCAAGTGCAGATTCTTTTCTCCTTTGTAATTCTGAACTCATCTCCCAGTCTCCAGTGTACCTATCCCTCACTGTTGTTTTGACACTGGAATTACTAAGGCAGTAACATGGGAGACAATAACTTTAGGAGACATACAGCTCCCTTCATTTGTTATTGTTCCTCTGATTTTCTAAGCTGCAGGAATAGATTAAGTGGGCCTGGCCAGAGGTGTCCTCTATATCTGATGGTAGAAAGTGCTGATGCAATGAAATGTCTTCGGGAATTTTACAAAACAGCTCAGATCTGAGCCCTTCTTACTATAGTCCTACACTGGGCATTCCACATAAATTACAGTAAGAGAAGGAAATGGACCCAAATTGAGGAGAGGCTGATATGTTGATTACCTAAGCTCTACACACACACAAGCTCTAAACAGACATCCACACATGACTGGCATCTTCTCCTGTGTAACTTTTCTTATAGGGCTACACATTGGGAAATGTCCTAGGGTGGTATCCTGAGGTATTTCTGATCTGAAGACAGATTTTTAAATAGTGCAAGGATTTTGACATTTATTACGGCAAAAAAGAAGAGTTTGGGATGTTTTCACTTTGTATTTTTTGCTTAGCTATATTTACTTGTAGAATACACCAAACTAAGAAGAAATTATACAGAAAGTCCAAGTGTTGCTGTTTTATTTTTTTAAAAGTTATTGTAGTTGGATTTGGAGAGAATGTCATGAGTAAATGCACACATTTGTTTTTAAACTACCTAGAAACCACACCAGAACAATATGTCAGGAATTAACAGGACATCCATGACCAGTGTTCCTGGATCTTTTACTCTCCAGTTATGCAGAACAGAATCTATGCTACATGTGTTTTAAACTACATATCTTGAAGCTTCTTGACTAGTACATTTGTGTACTGATTATCTGGTATCACTGACTCCATCAAGGCAACCCTCCATGACAAGCTGATAGATACTGTATTTAGGATGACTGGTAATCAAGTAAATAGTCAGATAAGTCATTGTGGCTAAGGCCTGGAGACAGGAGAGCTAGGTTCTCAGCCTTGGGTACATTTCTTACCTCACTGAACCTCTGTTTCTTTAGGTGTGGAATCAGGACTATATCACACAGTCTGGCAGTACCCAAGTCACTAATACTGTCAGTGAGAAAAAGTTTATGAGGAGAATTCAAAAGTGTTGGCACAGATGACATTCTGTGAGAACTGTGAACTTGATTCACAGTTTTGGGAAACAAAATCTTTCAGAATTTTGGATGGCTTCTTTTCATTTCTAAGGCTACCCACTGACCATAATCTATACTACTGGGTTTTTGATTGAATGAATGGAGCACATTATGTCCCCTTACATGGAAAAATGGGCAATTTTCACAAAGCACTTTCCCTCTGTCTACTATTAAGTTCTTATCCCTTGACCTTTCCTAATTCAAATGACAAAACAGCTTGATTGCTTCCCGTTCGGCTCTGTACGATATAATGAAGTATTTTCTAGAGCATTGGAGGAGAAATAAATAATCCAACTATGTAGAGTGTGGGGGCATACCACACACTCTGTCAGTCCACAGTTAACACCTGGAGAGTGGCCTGACCTTTGTCATTGAGACACTCTCCTAAGTCGGTGGATGAGTTTTATTAAATGAACTACAGGGATCCATTAGAGCAAGTGAAACCTCTGTCTTTAACTAGTAACAGAAATGCTGTTTAATTTGAAAATCACTCTAATTGTGAAACCACTCTCTGCCTTTGTAGAAAAGGCCTCGTTAAGCTCTGTGAATTTGAATTGCTGTTTATGTATGTTCGGCTGTGATGGATACAAAAGCTCTTTAGAAATTGGTTTTGAGAAATTCTCCTTTAAAAGAACCCGGAACCAATGTCAGCAAACTGCTGGTCGCTGTGGGCAACATCAGCTTCTAGAATGAGGAGGTGCCAATGGTAGGCCAGCATCTCATAACAGACTGTAGAAGGAAGGGCCTCTGACAGAAAACGGGGAATAAAGTTCTAATTTTGCAGCTGTGTGTGTGTGTGTGTGTGTGTGTGTGTGTGTGTGTGTGTGTGTTACAAATCATAAGTGAGGCAGCAGGAATTACAGATGGGGCCGTGTTGCTAAGGAGGTTAGAAAGCCGGGCTCCAGTCAACATTATCAAGAGACAATGAAGAGTTGGTCAGATGCATCTCAGGTGTCACAGGACTTGGGAGATGACCTTTGGAAAGGTCATTAGGAGAGTTCCAGAGAGAAGGACAAAGGTCACAATGAGCCCCGTTATTCCTCTGCTGTTTCCCTTGCTGAGCTTCCCCCACCACAGTCACCTTCTTTTAGTAATGCTTGTGGCTCTGGATGCTGTTCTTCAGGTAGCACCCCCCCCCCCCCCAGAGGAAGCTCTCCAGCATTGACTTCCAGGCTGCCCTGCCAGTTTCTATTCTTTCCACTCACTCATGCCATTTTGGACAGACCACTCTCTGAAGTAAAACCACCATGGTCAGAAGTGGACAGTCAACTTACAGGAGGGCATGGGAGACTGATGGGAGGCCTACTTCTGACCTCTTGGGAAGAACATTTACCCCCTCTTCCAATGATAATAATTTGGGTTCAAAACCAAAATAATATATAGACAAAAACAAAACAAAACAAAAAACTGAATCTGGAATATGGTTATGAATTAAGGGCCAAGATACACTGCAGTGTTCATCTCTCTAAAGGCCCCTTCTCTGTGTGTAAACTTTTGAAAAAGATACTTTTCAAATTATATCTTACAATATTGCAATTAAATTTACTCTCTGAATAAAGCATCCTGTTCCTGCTTTAGAAAATATTGGGTGCTTGCTTAAGGGCCAAGGAAAAACACCCTGCCCCTGACTTGAAACCATGACAAGGGCTTGAAATCCCACCAATCCCTGAGCTTGCCCCAGAATCAGATCACAAAACCCCACCAATTCCAAGCCACCCTGGAAAGCTCCACCACGATCCCCAAGAAACCCTACACTAGCTCTGTACCCTGTTCAGGTCTCTGCTGCTTCTCACCCTGGAGGCACCCACCCTCCTAGATTTTTCCTTCCCAATAAATCTCTTGAGTGACAACTCTCCTCTGAGCCCAAGGGAGCAGAGCAGAATTGTACACTTGATCTGGGGAATCTGTTCCCTAACTGAGAAGAGTTGTTACACTCCGGGGGTCTGAGAGCAGAGCTGTAACGACCTTATTGGAGGACCCTCCCCTGCCAGAGCAGAGTTGTTACACTTGCACTGGGGAAACCTTTCCCTGGAACAGAGCTGTAAGCTGCTCTCCTTACAGTGGCTGTTGTATTCCTTGGCTCCCAGGATCCTTTTCCATCGGATCCTCAATGCTTATAGGCACAGACCTAGAGACTCAGACAGGAGCATCACAAGTTCTACACTAGGCCCCATAGGAAAACCTGTTTAAAAAACAAAGACAAAACAAACAGCAAAAATAAAGATGGAGGAGGAAAAAGGGGAGGAAAAGAAACAGGAGGAGGAGAAACTTTGTTGTTGCTGTTTTGGGTAGGAGGGAAGGGAGATACATGTAAGTAGAGTTGATGAGGACCTGAGCTGGATCCCCAGTACTCATGTAGAAGCCGACACCCGCAGAGCACACATGTAACCCCAGAGGTGTTACATGTGTTGTCACAGAGAACAGGTGAACCAGTGCAACCAAAACAGTGAGGTCACTGAGTGAGACCCTGTTTCAAAAATTTAAGGATATTTAATGTCAGTTTGGTCTCCACAGGAATGTGAGTAGCTGAGAAAATCTCATTTAATGAGGATTTTTGGAACTCAAATAGCAAAATTTAAAAATCAAACATTCTAACACAATATAATCCAAAGATTAACTAATTTGATACTTACATGTTGAGGAATAATGTAGCAAAATGTTAAGTCTTTGTTTTTCACATCATGTTCCTATGGGAGCAGAACCTTGTACAGTGTGAAACACTGCTATTCCTAACATGTAACAGTCTCCAGTGTGAGCCGGGGTGTTTCTGGCTGCCTCTGTGATGGCCTTTGGTGTACAGTGTACATGTTCCACATTCAGAACCAAAGAGAAAGTCTTGGCATTGCTGAGTGCTCCAGAAACTATGGACTCATAACCTGCTTGATTTTGATTAATCTTTAGCCATTCCACATTCAGAAACCTTTCCTTGCTGGACTCTCACTTTTGCTCCACGTGGGGTAGTGATCTACAGTTTCAGAGGCTGTGGTGTAGATGATAAAGTATAAAAGACAACTCCAGTCAAATAAAAATAGCACTGGTGATTCCAAAGCAGAGTGCTGACTCTGTAACTTGGTGAGGCCCAAGTACATGCAGTGGGTAATTTAGTCCCAAATGCACTGACCCATATGGGTCACTTTTGAGTTCAAGGCATGACACCCTGGTTCAGATTTGTGCTTCCTAGAATGTCAACCCGATTTCCTTAGGAAATTCATGCACTGGATATGCTGCAGTTCTTTCTAGATCAGATCATGACCTGGTTAAGCATAAGGAGGCACTGAGGCAGAAAGTATTTGTGTCTTATAGTCAACCTTGAGGCAGCCAGCTAAGCAGAGTGGATACAACAAATGCCCTTCATTGTGGCTTTAAAGATGGAGAAAAAGAAGATGCTACACCAATCACAATGACGTACAACAAACTCCAGGGTTGGGCTCAGTGTTCAGAACCAAGTTTAACAGGTGATTGCATTATTTGGTTTAGTAATGGAGCAGAGAAATCAGGATTTTTTTTTTTTTTTACATGTAGTAAGTTTGAACCAACAAGTCGAACTCCACTTGCTCTGAAACCATAACAGGTAATATAAGTATTACCCCTAATAGTAGGTAAATCTTACAATCCGAGAAATGGGGTCCAAGTTCATTCCCGCTATCACAGCCTGTGTTGCTGCACTTAAAACTATTCTTTTATTTTTTAGAAAACACAATTAAAACCAGTATAAAGGTATTCTTTCCAAAGAGATATGAAGAACAGAGGTATATTACACTCACTTCTGTTCATTTGCAAAGTGGTATGTGATTCTTCTACCAGCAAAGAGATTTTTTTTTTCATTTTTCTTTATTAAGAAATTTTCTACTCATTCCACAGTGAGTAGTGGTAACCCACAGATCCCACCTCCTCCCTCCTCCCTCCCCCAGCCCTCTCTCCCAAGCCACCCCACATCCCCACATCCCCCATATTGAGGTCTTGCAAAAGGAATATTTTAATAGTTCTTCCCAGATTGACACATATTTATACACAATTACCATATATGTACATGAGAGTTAAAAGTCAAAATTCTACACAAAAGAGAGAGAAAAATTTCAGAAAACAGTCTTACTTTGTAAAAAATAAAATTGAGAACCCAAATGTGTTATTGTATTCTAATAAATTTATTTCAAGAACAGACAGCCACTAGATACAAAGCTAGAAAATGTGCACTCACACTTAATCTAGCATTCAGAGATAGAATCCTCTGATCTCTGTGAGTTCAACATTGGAATAGCCAATATGTGAACGCTTAATCCAGAAGCCAGCCTTTAATCCAGAAAGCCAACTTTATCCCAGGAGTGTGTAATAGCAGAAAGATATATAAAGCTGAGACAGAACTAGCAATCTGTTAACATTTTTAAGCATTAGCTTTGACAAACAGTTCACTGAATTCATTCTGATGAACAGACTTCATCTGAAAAAAACTGAAGATCAGTGAGTGAATACTTGTTCTCTGTCTCTTATTACCACATACCCAATAACTGCTCATTTATTTTATTAATAAAATTTTAAATTCCTGCTACACCCAAATTCTTATAAGATCCCTATAGTCTCCCAGGTATGCTTTACCAATTGTATGCAAGTGAAAACTATGAGTCCAAACCAAGAACACACTGAGATTAATGAAATTTAAACTAATTTTGTAATTGCTTGGTTGATTTATGCAAATATCTAGACAGTGACGGAAAAACACAAGATGCTTCAAAGCCAAGAAGCAATGATTGGGACCACAGCTTCTGATGAGCAAGGTTATGCAGTGTGGGACATTAGTGATGCTGGGGAAGCTGTGTGGTGACATGGTCCATTACACTGGACATGTATGTCAGCTTTGTTATTCTTGTACCCAGATCTGAACAGGAACACGATGCTGTCACACTCTAGCAGTGTTACCTGGACTACATTAACAATATGGGGGCAATGGGGTCGCATAGTAAAAATGCCTAAGAGACACATTTGCCAGGATAATGTCGGAGGTCTTCTTGGAATATGTAACATACCCCTTTAATTTAGAGTGAATTGTGAAACTTAATGTGGGTTAGAAAGTTGGCAAAATGTTACTACTCAAAGTAGCTAATATTTTTGGATAAGTAAGGAGGAAATCTTGTCTCTCAGCACTGGCAATACAGGAAATGCTAAATATGATCACATACATTCCTCTTAGCCTTTTCTGTTCTTAAGGTGGCCAGAGTTCAAACAAGCTGATATGTTTAGAATGATCATCAATCCTATCCCTCATTTGATAAAACCTATTTAAATATTGCCCTTGTTAATGACTACCAGAACACAGCAGTGTTCATTATCCCTGTGATTCAATCAGGATAAGGTTAAATATTTTTCATGCAAAACTAGAACATATCAATCTACTTTATTGGACTACTTCATGTAATGAAACTTTCTTGAGGCCAGATCATCTTGCTAATTATAATTATGCCAAATCATTTTGCTTAAACTTGGAAAGATTTTTGAAAGGTCAGAATTAATTTGTTCCCCCCATCCTTTGTACGTTTTAGGATGTGAGAAGTAACATCCTGGCTTCCTAAGAGAAGGGAACAAAGTATCATTGTTCCCATGAAAAGCTGATTAGACCAATGGCATCCACACAAATGTCATTTGATAAATTTATTTGAAAATTTCAGAAAAATCATACTTTTAAATTTCTAAGTTGAATTCCACCCTCACAAGTCAACTTTTACTCATGATAATGTACTCTTTGTGTAGTAACATTTCTTTCTAGTAAACATGAGCTGAATTGAACCTGAAGAGCAGTTCATGTTTTAAATAATCACTTCATCAATAAGCAATAATGCAAAAGCATTTAGCAGACTTTCATATCCTTTCTAGAACCAACTTTCCTTCTGGCATAAAAGAAGTCACCCTGTGCTGAGCACTGAGGTGGTCTCTCCTCTCACTGTGTCCCATTGGCTTCTAGCAAACCTTAGTGCCCTAAGGAGTCTAGTCCTTCAGAATTACACCATTAAATATATGTAAAATATGATGCCTACAGGAATCACCAGGCATGAAAAGGGCACTGGAGTACAAGCTGGAAGGATAGGGGCAGCTAGGATACTTATGCATTGCTGGTGAGGATGTGAAATGAGAAGCTCCTATCTTTTATTAGTTTCTAATGAAATTGAACATAGTTCAATTGTATGATCTAGCTACTCCTAGAATGTAAAGTAAATATATATGGCCATCCAAATATCTGTACAGAAATGTTCATAGCACCTTTATAGTAGCTAACACTGGAAAGAACAGAAATGTCCATCAACAGAATATCCATGTTCTTTTTCTTCTGGAGAAAAGAAATTGGAGTCTATTCAGACAACAAAGAACAACTCAGAAAGGGACTATCTCCTATTAATGCACCATGACTGATGGATCCCCAAATCATACTGTTTCATGAAAGAATCCAGATTCAAGATTACATACTACATGCTTATGTTTATATGAAGATCAAGGCCAGGCATAACCAATCTGTGGTAATGAAAAAAATCAACACAGTATTTGCCTTTGGTGGAGTTGGAGGTCAATTTGAAGAAGTGTAAAGGAAGTTTCTCACATAATGGACACACTCTCATGTTTACCCATGTGATGATTACCAGATGTGATGGCTAGTTTTATGTCAACTTGACACAAACTACAGTCATCTGAGAGAAGGGAACCTCGATTGAGAAAATGCCTCCATAAAATCAGACTATAGGCAAGCTTTTGGAGCATTTTCTTAATTAATGATCAATGGGAGAGGGCACAGCCCATTCTGGGTGGTGCCAGCCCTGGGCTGGTGATCCTTAGTTCTATAAGAAAATAGGTGGAGCAAGCCCATTAGCAGCACCTCTTCCATGGTTTCTGCATCAGCTCCTACCTCCAGGTTCCTGCTGTGGTTGAGTTCCTGTCCTGACTTCTTTTGATGATGAACTGTGATGTGAAAGCATAAGCCAAATGAAATCATTCCTCCCCAACTTGTTTTTGATCATGGTATTTTATCAGGTTAGCAATAGTAACCCAACCAAGACACCAAGAGTTTACATTTTCCAAATATATTGATTCCAAATATTTAAGATCTGTGTATTAACCAAGTGCTGCTAATTAAGCCTCAATAAAATGTTACTTCTAAAAGAATCAGTAACTTAGACCACAAACAATCTGCCCCTAAACAATTCTTACATTTATGTGCTAATGTGATGAGAGAGACATCAGAGAGAACTTTGAAATTAGAAAAGAATATTGTATAACCTATCAAATATAAGAAAACACATACACATAACTCATTTATGAAACTTTGTGCTATGAATTGTTCGGATGGTGCTACACTGGTCATAAGAATGATTTCTGTTACGTCTTGAATTTTAAATGTCTCCCTAGAGACTATATATTGAAGGGTTGATCCTTAGTTCAGTAGTACTCAGTGGTGGGGTGTTTGTTTGGAAAGTGACTGGATCATAAGGACATTATGAATTGATTGACACATTTAAGGATTCATACCTTAGAGGGTTTGGGGAGGAGAAGAGCCTTGTCATAAAGGGAGCTCCCTGTCCTTGAAAACCATAAGGTATAAGCAGCTTGATCTGAATGATGTGCTTCTGGCTACCTTGCCTTGGAATCAGAAATAACAGAGTGAAATGATCATGGACCAAAATCTCTGAAACTGTGAACCAGAATAAACCATTCTTTTTTATAGGCTAATTATTACTGATATTTTGTTACAGTGAGGGACAGATGGATGATTCTGATTGACTAATTTAATCAAGTCATAGCAAACCTCAGTAGTGTCTGTTTTCTATTATTTTACCTAGAAACTGTTGCCAAAAATCCATGTATATACTTTTTTGATGGAAAGTTTATTTCCTTGGAAAGAATACTTTAGATATTGCAATAAAATCTCATGTGAATTAAAAAATTCATATACTAAGCACAAATGACCTTACATATTCCACAATAAGTTAATGAATTTTCAGTAGTTTAATAAATTTCAACAGGTATTACAACAATTAGGCTAATATATTTGACAAAAAAAAAGCATAATTATAAAGTGAAGGTGGCTATTAGTTGGAATCTAATTTTGAAAATCAGTCTGGGGCCTGGAGAGTTGGCTCGGCGGTTAAGAGCACTGACTGCTCTTCCAGAGGACCAAGGTTCAATTCCCAGCACCCACATGGCAGCTCACAACTGTCTGTAACTCCAGCTCCAGGGGGCCCAACACCCCCTCACAGACATACATGTAGGTAAACACCAATGGACATTAAATAAAAGTAAATAAAATATTTAAAAAAAAGAAAAGACAATCAGTCTGACAATAAATGTTGCTGTATAATTTAATTTTTGTGCATACAATTAATACAAACACATTATAAATAAAGACATATTTACTAAGAAAATGATAATGAACATAAATGTTATTTTAATTCCCATAAAGACCAAGGAAACATGTTCATTACCATAGCTCTTTAGAATTTCATTGCTGAACAGGTTCTGTGAGTGGGAAACAAAAACACATTCTGAGTAGAAAAAAAAACCACAATATTTTCTACATACTTTTTTCATCCATAGCTGATCCCATTTAGGCTTAGCCAGCTGTGGTGTTGAACTCTACCCAACAAGAATGAGAAGAAGCCTGTGGACTCCACTTTATAATAATACACTATCTCCCTACAAAATACTTGCTCTTAAATATAATCTGGCTGCAAAGAAAATATACAAAAATTTTTTTCATATAAAACAATACAGAGATTATCATATGGAAAGAATGTGAAACTGTAATTTTATCATAAGACTATAGATTAGAAAATATTTTCTGCTAAGAGTCCAATAGTTAATATCTTAAATTTTGTGGACCACATTCAGGGCCCTGAATTACCAGCTGAAGACATAAACAACTGGTAGCTTGAGATCACATAAACAAGTAGCAAAGTAGATTTTGCCTGTAGTTCATGACTCACTGTTCTCAGTCTATATCACTAATAACCATAACTGTGATGAGAAACTCTAACATAATTACTTAAGAAGTTCAAACACTGTTTTTATGATCAACATCACAGCATAAGAGTGGACGACTATCCCTTCTCTCTTTTTCTGCTCCCTCATCCAGACCCCTTGAACTGTTCCCAGTGACAATTCATCATAGCTCTTCTTCCCATTTCTAACTCCTTTATATTTACCGTGTTAACATAATGGAACTTCTGCTTCATATTGCTCAGTGGTCTATTTACAACTGAGACTTTTTCAGAAAGTAAAATACATTTAGTAAGTAATTCAGAAACCCTATTTACATCATTTGTAATGCTAAATTTCTCTGTGAAAGAAAAAGGTAGAATAGAACGTGAAGTCTATATGGCTAAAGACTTCTCTCCATGTGTATGTGTGAACTAGCCTCCTCATAATGATATTTTTACTTAAAACATAGCTCACAGAGCTGACTGTGAGCACCATGGAGGAGAACATCAGGGTGTCTTGTTTTTGGGCAAATGGGAGTATTCAGAACAAAGTAAGAAAACTCAGCAGGGCCAGCTTTGCACTGTGGCTGTACACTCCCATCTGAGTGGAGAGGTGTAGCTAGGAAGTGGCTGCCCACCAGGGACACTGCCTCTGAAGCAGCTGGAGTATATGGTGAGTTTCTGTCAATATGATGTGAGTGGAAATACTCTGAGCCATCTCCACCACTGTCAGATAAAAACATCCACTAACCCCTGCTTGCCAGCTGGATGCCAATATTAAATGTCACCTTACCAAAGAGTCTGTCAGCCTGAGTCACCAAAAATCTCTGTGGATCTTGCTGTTATAAGGTAAAGGAGCAAATGAATAAACTTTTAATATATTAGAGCAGTGATATGGAGGGTTTGTGTAGTTGGTTTTTTTTTTTTAATCTTTACTCTTTTGGAGACCTGCCATCCAGCTCTCAAATAAATCACACACAAAGATTTAGTCTTAATTATAAATGTCCAGCCTTAGCTTGGCTTGTTTCTAGCCAGCTTTTCTAACTTAAATTATCCTGTTTCTTTTTAATTAAGTTTTGTCTCTGGGATTTTTACCTTTCTTTATTCTATATATCTTCCTAACTCAACCTCTTGAGTGCTATTTTATAAACATAGACTACCATGCCCAGCCTTTGAGTGAATCTGTTATTGCATTAAACTTGAAACTTAACATACCACATGGAACATACTATATGCTCCAAAAATACTAATGATGCTTAATCCAGAATAAACTTTTGTGATAATGAAGTCCACCACAAGATGTAAAGGTTAATGTAGTTTCCCCACCAACCAGAGGGTAGTTGTCTGGAATTTTCTTATCCCAAGAAATGCTGGAGGCCAAAGAATTGTAGTGTAAAGGCTAGGTATAAGTCATTAGTCCTTTGCATAATAAATTACTATACTCTGACTAAATTAGGACCCTGAACTCATGCTCTAATTAGCTGAAACAGCGTGGCTAGAGATGAATGCTGCATAAAATTATGCAAAAGGACATAAATATAATTCATAAAGCAAATTCCTGTCTGATCTAGATAACTCAACTTGTGTTTTCTAATCTCAATATTTAGGGAGAATAAGCCAGCAGCATCAGGAGGCATCATTGTTGTCATTGTCACCATCATCATTATCAACAGCAGCAGCAGCAGCAGCAGCAGCAGGCATATGCATACATGGGGACACTCAAATAGCTTCTCTTTGACCTAATATCAACTTGTTTTAGAGGTTTCCTGTCCTTATACATTTTATTCTTCAAAGCTATTCTCAGTAGTAACTCCTACCCCCAGTGTTAAAGGGAGTTCTGTAGATTAGAAAATCAAGACCTTCCACAACAGCCTTCTTGTTTCAGACTCCATCTGTGCCTAAATTTAGTATCTAATCAGGCTGTCCTCTATGTTCCCAGATCAGTGGTTGCTACATTCCTACCACCATGAAGGTGATGCTGTTGATAGACTCCAGGTTTTGGAGCTTCAAAACTAGGACTTGCAGGAGAATTTGGGGCACAAATGCAGGGAGCTTGACTCAGTGGGAAGGGAACTCTTACCCATTACTTCCTGCCATGTTATGAGCACAGCAGAAGTAGCAAGACTCTAAGAAAATGGCAGCATACAGATGGGAAGTTTTCTAGGGCCATGAGTATGATGAGGAAATAGAAGAACCTACATAGCATTCTTATCTCACCAGGACACTGTTACTGGACTGGGTATTTGTCAGTTAGCCTGCCACGAAAGACTAAGAAATTTTAAATAGACAATCCCAGAGGATTTAAAAACCCAAAATACAAATCAATGCTTTAGGTTTACACTGATACTACAAATGTAAGTGTTCAGCATGTCCTTGTAGCTGAAATTTTCCTGGTCCTGCCTGGCTCACGGTCAGGACAAATCTCTCTCACCCACCAGTCCTGCAGCCACTCAGACCCAAGTAAACACACAGAGGCTTATGTTATTTATGAACTGTATAGGCCATTAGTTCAAGCTTATTACTGACTAGCTCTTACACTTAAATTAACCCATAATTCTTATGTTTAGCCACGTGACTTGGCACCTTTTTCTAGTTCTGCCTTCACATCTTGCTTCCTCTGTGTCAGGCTGGTGACTCCTGACTCAGTTTTCCTGTTTCCAGCATTCTCCTCTCTCCTTATCCCACCTAATCTTCCTGCCTGGCTACTGGTCAATCAGCATTTTATTTATTAACCAATCAGAGGAACACACATTTACAGCATAAAGATATCCACAGCATGTCCTAGCTAGTTTTACCTTATGTAGCTCATAATACTGGGAGGCACCAATTCCCCCTTGTTCTTCAGCTGTCCAGAGCACCAGGCGCAGAGTTCTCTTTGGACGTAGCCCTGGGAAAATAATAAAAGGCATCATCAGTTTGCTTTAAATGGTGGAAATCTCATCTGCACTGTGGAGGTAAACAGGAATCAGAGGCACCTGTTTCTTTCTGGTACAGTTTCTACTTCAGGGTATGGATGATAACACAAAGGTGCAACTTCAGAGATAACATCCAGGGCAGGGTAAAAGTGAAAGGTCATGACCAATGTCATTTGCAGGGTCCAGTATGTGGTCATGTTCAGTAAAGTATTAATTATATCATATCTAGAAGGCAAAGTGAGGAGGAGCCTAAGAACTTAAAGCCATCCTAGACACTTCAATCGAAACCAGATCACTTGGCAGTATTTCAGGAAACGGTGATCAGGGATCACCTCTTAGACTGAATGTACAAGCACATTCTCCCTGAGAATGTAATAACTAAGAAGCTGATGCAACATCTGTGGTTACTTCTGGGCATTCACTGGAAAATATAAAGTCATTCCCTCAAGGTCAATGAAAACTAATTGAATGAGCTTGCCATTTCTTCACATTACTTTACCAACAGCATGACAGCCACTTTATGGACTTGTAATAAACAATATGTACAGATAGTCTCTGACTCAACTTACTATTTTTTAATGTTGTGATTGTATGAACAAAATATATAGCTATTTAGTAGAAAACCAACTTAGGACACCAAGGTTTGGTCTTTTATTTCACTACAGGTAAGCAATATGATCATCTTTCACAATACTGGACGACAGTAGCAAGTCAAAGTTTCTAGTGGGTCATATGATCACAAGGGACAGCCATCAGTGCTCTCCAGTGTGTCTCAGAATGCTTGACCTGTGAGTTGCTTAAATGTGGTTCTCAACCTTCCTAGTGCTGTGACCCTTTACTACAGTTCCTCATGTTGTGGTGGCCCCCAACCATAAACTTATTTGTTGCTACTTCATATCTGTAAGTTTGCTACTATTATAAATCATAATGTAAATAAATATCTGTGTTCCAGTGGTCTTAGGTGACCCCTTTGAAAGGGTCATTTGACCCCAAAGGAGTTGGGACCCACAAGTTGAGAACTGCTGATTTTTGGTTAGGATGTAGCCACCATTGTAAGCTGAAGTGCCTTTGCCTCTATTCTAAATTTTTAATTAATGGTAAACCTGTCACTCCTAGAGCCCTTTTCTGGGTTACCAAGACTGTCCAGTAATCATTAACTACAGGAAGCTATTTTCTCAGTTTTAAAAGTATAGTAAAATAATGCCTTAAATGAGCCATTTTTCTACTAAGAATTAAAATTTCTCCTGGTTTTGGACATGATAACTGCTGGTAAATAGCAAAAGCAAAGAACAAAATGAGGACCCATCCTCTTGCAGGGGAGCTGTAGGGGTGATTGCGAGGACCCATCCTCTTGCAGGGGAGCTGTAGGGGTGATTGCGAGGATCCATCCTCCTGCAGGGAGGCTGTAGGGGTGATTGTGAGGACCCATTCTCCTGCAGGGGGGCTGTAAGGGTGATTGTGAGGACCATCTCCTGCAGGGGGGTTAGGGGTGATTGTAAGGACCCATCCTCCTGCAGGGGAGCTAGGAGTGATTGCGAGGACCCATCCTCCTGCAGGGGGGCTGTAGGGGTGATTGTGAGGACCCATCCTCCTGCAGGGGGGCTGTAGGGGTGATTGTGAGGACCCATCCTCCTGCAGGGGGTGTAGGGTGATGGGGACCATCCTGCAGGGGGCTGTAAGGGTGATTGCGAGGATCCATCCTCCTGCAGGGGGCTGTAAGGGTGATTGCGAGGACCCATCCTCCTGCAGGGGGCTGTAGGGTGATTGTGAGGACCATCCTCCTGCAGGGGGCTGTAGGGGTGGGATTTGAGGGTGTGGAGGACCCATCCTCCTGCAGGGGGCTGTAGGGTGATTGTGAGGACCCATTCTCCTGCAGGGGGGGGGGTTGTAGGACTGGGGGGTAGGGTGATTGCGAGGACCCATCCTCCTGCAGGGGGGCTGTAGGGTGATTGTGAGGACCCATCCTCCTGCAGGGGGCTGTAAGGGTGATTGAAGGTCGAGGGGGGGGGGGATGCGGGATCCATCCTGCAGGGGGGCTGTAAGGGTGATGCGAGGACCATCCTCTGCAGGGGGGCTGTAGGGGATTGTGAGGACCTTCTGCGGGGGGGGGTGATTGTAGGACCATCTCCTGCAGGGGGCTAGGGGTGATTGCGAGGACCATCCTCCTACAGGGGGCTGTAGGGTGATTGTGAGGACCCATCCTCCTGCAGGGGGCTGTAAGGGTGATTGCAAGGATCCATCCTCCTGCAGGGGGGCTGTAAGGGTGATTGCGAGGACCCATCCTCCTGCAGGGGGGCTGTAGGGGTGATTGTGAGGACCCATCCTCCTGCAGGGGGGCTGTAAGGGTGATTGCGAGGATCCATCCTCCTGCAGGGGGGCTGTAAGGGTGATTGAGAGGACCCATCCTCCTGCAGGGGGGCTGTAGGGGTGATTGTGAGGACCCATCCTCCTGCAGGGGGGCTGTAGGGGTGATTGTGAGGACCCATCCTCCTGCAGGGGAGCTAGGGGTGATTGTGAGGACCCATCCTCCTGCAGGGGGGCGATTGCAATGCAGATTGAGTGGTGCTGAGGCCACCGTGCTACCACACCCCCCCTGCTCCCCACAAGCCACAGCCTGGACAGCACGTGCTCCTGAGACATCAAGCTTCATCCTGCCCACCCCAGGACCGACAGATTCTCCTTGCAGAAGCCTGGTTGTAAGAGTTGTATAGGAAGGAGCTCCAGTTTCCTTGAAGTGAGCATAGCTGTGAAATCCTTTCATGCTGGAGCATTTGGTGAAAGAACACAGGCCACAGATGCAGGCAGATCTGAGCTCCTAGGAAAGCCAGGACAAGCCACATCCTCAGAAAATCCCGATGATTTCTATACAAGTCTATTCAAAACCCAGCTCACTACTTCTGCTATGCTCTGGTCCAAAGCTCTAGCCCCATGGCCTGGATGTTGCAGCCACCTCTCAATGGGCTTGCTGCTGTGGTTTCCTCTCTCCCTTAGATGATGCTACACTTTGTGGCTGGAAGCATCTTTGCAAAGGTGAAGCCAGACCACATTATTTCTCTGACAAGAACCTCTAATACTAAAAGCTTCTGAGACGAATGGACTTAGACATTAAATTCTTTGTTCAGTTACAAGCCTGGTGGGGCCGAGTCAGTAGAGAGCAGAGGACAGTTCTTTGGCTCTCTCCACCGTTTGGGTTCTGGGGATCTCACTCAGGTGTCAGGCTTGGCAGAAGTGAACCATATTCACTGGCCCTGATTTATACTTAATTGTTTTTAAAAATGGTATTTTATGTGTATGGATGTTTTGCTTGCACTTGTGTGCCTGGTGCCCAAGGAGGCCAGAGGGGGTATCAGGTCCCCTGAAACTGGAGTTACAGATGATTGTGAACCCATTTTGTAGGTGCTGGGAATTGAACCCTAGTTCTCTGGAAGAACAACCAATGCTCTTAATTACTGAATTCTCTCTCCAGCTTGACATACTTTTAAATTTACTGCTATTTTTCTAGTTCTCAGGTTATTTAGTACCCAGCAGGTACACACTGAATACTGGTGAATGAATGCAAAGCTTGATGTGTCCATTAGGATAAAATTCAAAGCTAACTTTCCAGCTACATGTCCTCCTAAAATGTTTCTTCTAGCTCATTTCCAGGAAAGGTTTTTATTTATGTCTTTATGGAAAAGGCAGACATATCTAGTAAACCCCACCATTGTTTTGTGACCAACTGAATTTAACTAGAACCATCTGTGTGACCATAGGTGTGAAACTGCTCACTGGAGCCTGGTGGACTCACCAGTGGGTCCAAAAGTGAGGACAATGACTTCTCTTCCAGACTCTGTCAGCAACCAATAGTTCAGTAATGAGTAATGTAGAGTATGCTGTGGGCTCCGTGCCACCCAAAACTCACTGATGACATGGCCAGTCCTGTGAAGGCCCAGTGCAAGTCACTGCAGTATAGGGGGCCATCCCACCTCCACTTTCCTCAGGGTACTCTTGAGCAGGAGCAGCAGGAAATATTAGATAGACGTATAGAGGGGAGAGAAACAGATAGAAAATACAGGATAGCCTCGGGTGGGCCAGAACTTTAATCCAAAGGGCTATCTATAACAATGCCAAGGAGAGGGGCAAAGGACCTCCTCCCCCTTGCTAGTTACAGCCAAGTGTAGACCCTTACAAACACCTGGTACCCAGGCCGGTGGTCCAATCAACCTCATATGCAGTCCTGCTGGGTACAGCCACTAGGAAGCCTACATGGGCTCCAACACTGCAGCAGCTGTAATTTCATGATTCCAAGGGCTATGGCCTGTCTAGGGGATGGGGATGGCAAGTTCCAGCTTTTCTCCCTTTCCTTGTATCTTATATTCTTTCTACCTCTCTATCACAAAATTGCCTGAGTCTTACAGAGACCAAAGAACTATCCTTCTTTACATTTATCTGCACCTAGCAGCAACATGGTACCCTGAATTATTAAAATGATGGGTTTCTTAAGGCTAAACAGACAGTACAGGATACCAAAAAAAATTCATTTTTTCAAAGCAAATGCTCAGAAGATCTCTGAAGATTGGGTGCACCATTTTAAAGTCATTATCACATAGGATTAGTTTCCCTCATATTTCAAATTGATCAGAGGGCTGATGATGTCATCATATTAAGGTAGTATGGCAGTAATCTGTTTGAAGTAATGGATGTGGAAGACTCCAAAGGACATAAGAATATCTGGCCCTAAAAAGAAACGAATAGGGCCTCTTTGAGTTCATGAGATGCCCGATACCCATTAGGAACATCAGCACCTACTCAGAGTGGAGGGCCCACAGAAAGGAAGGATCCAGGGGTTCGACAGACGCCCAAGTGACTCAGAAGTCTCCTTCCATTCTCACAGTCTGAGCACCACTAAACTGAGAGAATGGAATTTCATCCAATGACTTGTCCATTTATCTAATGTGGCACTCAGGTCCTCAGCCCCTTAAATCTACAAAGAACTGTTCACCCCAGAGTCTGAAGGATCTGTATTTCATTCCTGCTCTACCATGCCAGGCTCTGTGAGGTTAGGCTACTTATCTAACATATCTGAGCCTCAATGGTTTCCTCAACATAACAAGAAAAATGATAACCATCTCATGGGATTGTTAGAAAATTAATAGCATAAGACATAAATAATGTTACCCAACACATTAATCTGCCATAGTTAATGTTAAATAGCACATGTGTCAGTCATAGTTAATATCATCGAATACACGTATCAGTTATAATCACATAGTAGGCTTTCAAGGGTTGTTTCTTAGCTCTTCTCTGCCTAATTCTAGATGTCTTTGCACCTGGTGACAAAAGAAAGGGAAAGCCAGGACAAAGTCTCTTGCTATGTCTTTTCCTTGGTAGCCTTAGGACACCTCTGATATATAGAATTCTCAGTCAAGGAAAACTCAGACTTCATTTAACCTGTAGAAAACAGTCTCTTTTAGTAAACACCTCAGAGTGAGCAGGTTCAGTTACGAATAAACACAAGCAACTTCCTCATTCTTAAGGCAAGGGCAGTCAGAAATACATTTCCTGGATGAGGTCAAAGCTTAATACATCAGAATGAAATTAATATATAATTAATAATTAATATATAATTTTAACCTTAATTTAGTTTAAAACTTTAATTTAGACAATCTTAAACTCAAGCTATTTTTCATTTTTCTTTTTATTTGTTGATTGAATAAACACACACACACACACACACACACACACACACACACACACACACCACAGCATGTGTACAGAGACCAGAAAACAACTCCTAGGAGTTTGGTTTTATCCTCCCATCATGTGGATCTTGGGGATTGTACTCAGGTCATCAGGCTTAAAGGCAAGTGTCTTAACTCACTGAACACCTTGCTGTTGCCAAACTAGCTTTAAAATCCACATTTTTCAGTATATAAAACGACAGTATCCACATCTATGGTAGGCATAAGTCAATAGCAGCAGCAAAGATCAAAGATTTTTTCTTCAGAAGAGAGGGAGCAGACAGCTCCAGCACAGGGATGCTGCATCCCAGTTCTGCTTGGTGCTCACTGGGATGCAGATCTAGCTCAAAGCTAGCACACGAACTGAAGAAAGGTGGAGAACACTAAGCATCAGGTCTTTCTGAGTTTTCACCACAGAATGGGCCATTCATTGGGTTTCTAATGAGTATCTCCACACTGTATGACAATCAGCTGACAGATTTGTGGCTTTTCTCTAAAAGAACAATTGCCAATAGTGTGTCAAAACTTCTTTTGACTTATAAAATGTGATATGCATTTCATTTTCACTTAATTCAAGAGAGCAGTGGTGCTGAGGGGTTAGTACTTTCAACAAAAGATGAAATGAAAATGTTTAATATTGGGTTTTATTATTTCAAAATTTAAAGGGAAAGAAGCTGGGAGATTACAATGATTAAACTAATAAATTGAAAAGGTCAGTTGGCTGTCCTATATTCATACAAGGAAAATGGCAAAGCAAAATAAACTTGACTTTCAGCAGAAAACTAGAATTAATCCTTGTTGTGGATCCCTTTCTCAAATCCTGACTCCTAGAGAAACTATGGTCCTCACACCCACTTTCTGCTGTTGCCCTCCCTTTGGAACTTTACCTATGTTGTGCCTTCTGTGACTTGATTTTGAAGGACAAACTTATGTGACCCTTACAGAAACTCACACTAGTTGACAAATGCACTAGTTTTCCACCCCTCCCACTTTGAGCAGGTTGGAAGAGAAAGCCTACCCTAAAAAAGAGAGAAAACTTCTGCCATATGCATCACCAATGAGTATTGTGTCTGAGTTACAGGGATAAATAATGGTCTGGGAGCCTATGGACTGAATGAATGGAGTGTGGCTAAACGCACGGGGGTGGAGCTCTATTTTCACATTAGGCAAGTTAGACAATTTGTTATATAATAAATGAGAACATTATCATTGATTTTTTTAAAATAGGGAATAGACAAAGATTAATTATTATAGGGAAGAAAATTGCACCTATTCTTTACAAGTGGGAGCAAAGAATGATTTTTAAAGACCTTTGTTCTTGGAATAGTTACTTTGTCTCTGTCTTAGTAATATAAAGCAATCAGGCACTTCATTGGTACCCTGGGTCAAGGCAACAGATTTTTTTTAAATGTTTGTTTACATTTATCTATTTTACTTTATGTGTATGAATGTTTTGCCTGCATACATGTATATGTACCATGTGCTTGCCCATTGGATCCCCTGAAGCTGGAGCTGGAGCTAGATGGTTGTGAGCCACCATATGGTGCTGGGAATTGAACCCCAGGTTCTCTGCAAGAGAAACAAGCTCTCTTAACTGCTGAAAGGAAATCTCTCTAGCACCGTAATAGATTTTTCTGTTTGTTTGTTTCATTATTTCTTTTATGTTCTAGATTACAATGTAATTACTTCATTTTACCCTTACCTTTCCTCCCTCCAAACCCTCCCATACACTCCTCTTTCATGTCTTTCAAATTCATGGCCTCTTTTTACATTAATTGTTGTCACATGCATTTATGTATGTGTGTGTGTGTGTGTGTGGACACACACACACACACACACACACACACATATATTCCTAAACATAACTCTTTTAGTCTATATATGTTACTTGTATGTATGTTGTCAGGGCTGATCATTTGTTATTAGATATCAAATTGGCATACTCTTTCCTGGGAGAAAACTTCAGCTCTCAGCATTTCTTAGCTGTCTGTAGCTAGCTCTTTGTGTAGGGTTGACGCCTTGTGTCCTTTCCCCCATCCACTTTGACATGTCTGTTGGTGTCCTCTTTGTTCAGCTCGTGCTTGAGTAGTTATATTGGTGAGAGTTTATGGTTATAGCTTGTGACATTAACTAGGAGGCACAATCTCACAGCAAATTCCCCGATCCTCTGGCTCTTACAGTTTCTCTGCCCCCTCTTCTGCGGTGTCCCCTGAGCCTTGGGTGAGGGAGTTGTTATGTAGATGTATCCACGGGGACTGGGCACCACAATTTGCAGTTGGTTTTGTTGAGGAATAGCCTAGACAATGGGAGGAAGAGTCAGTGTGTCGAGGGCGAGTCTAAGACCTTCTAGGAGGGAAACCTGGTGTCCCTCATCTTTCTTTCCTTGGCTTGAAGAGTGGGATGATAGATTTGTTAGGTCAGGGTGACACCAACTAAAGAACCACATCAGGGATCGTCTTGGAAACTACAGAAGTGACCCTGATGGAGGAGGGTCTTAGCTGTTAACATGGCTCTTCATGGTAGGTCCTGGAGCTCCTGGGGAAGGACTCTCTTCACTTGGCTTGACAAGAGCTCTATAAACATCTCCTGATCCAGTAAACAAAGCACAGCAGTGATGATTAGAAACAATAGCTGAGGCTAAAAATGTAATTTAGGCAAATTGGGACTCAGCAGCTGACCTGATGGAGAACCAGGACTGAGGAGCAGTTCAGAGGTGGTGGGAGGGACTTCAGGAGAACATTTCAGACTTCCTCCTGACAAGCCCTGTTGAACTTGAGTGACTACCTTCAAAGCAGCTTGAAGCAATGAGATGACATTTGTAATTTATGTTTGTGGAACAGGTAATAACACTTAATAATTTCTATAATTCAAAGCAACAGTCCTACCTCATTATAATGATTAGTAGTCTAACAGCCAGGAAATCACTATTAATCACTGGTAATGCAGAAGCCACATGACTACTAGTGTGTGCTGGCTACTTATAGGCTAACACAGTTTTTCACTCATGGCCTGTTTCTATCCTCAACTTGAGATATACTACATTTTTTAAAATCAGTCTTGAACATGCAACACATGATGTCTTAGTTAGGGTTCCTATTGCTGTGAAGAGACACCATGACCACAGCAACTTTTTTTTTTTTTTTTTTTTTTTTTGAGACAGGGTTTCTCTGTGTAGCTTTGCATGCAACTCTTATAAAGGAAAACATTTAACTGGGGCTCACTTACATTTCAGAGGTTTAGTCCAGTATCATCATGGCGGTGTGATGTTTGAAAGAAAATGGCACCCAAAGGAGTGGCACTTTTAGGAATATGTGTCCTTGTTGGAGTAGATGTGACCCTGTTGGAGGAAGTGTGTCACCTTGTTGGTGGGCACTGAGGTCTCCTATGCTCAAGCTATGCCCAGTATCACAGTTCACTTCCTGTTGCCTGCAGATCAAGATATAGGACTCTCAGCTCTTTTTCTAGCACCATGTCTGCCTGTGTGCAACCATGATTCTCACCATGATGATAATGGACTAAACCTCTGAACTATAGGCTAGCTCCAATGAAGTGTTTTCCTTTATAAGAGTTGCTGTGGTTATGGTGCCTCTTCACAGCAATAGAAACCCTAAGACATGTGGAGAGCATGGCAGTGGGTGGATAGACATGGTGCTGGAAAAGTAGCTGAGAGTCCTAAAGCCCACACCCACAGTGACACTTCCTCCAACAAAGCCACACCGCCTAATAGTGCCACTTCTTTGGGGGTAATTTTCTTTCAAACCACCACATACACTACTTCAGATCATTGTCCTTTTGCATATAGTCTTTTTCCTATCTCTAACTCCCCTTTGCCTTTTCTGTCTGGTTAATTCCTACTCATTCAATAAAGTCCATCTCTAATATTACTTTCTCAGAGAAGGCTTCCATAACTTAAATGATGACTGGCCCTTTCTTGAAGTTTCTCTAGAATTTTATATATGTATTGATGTTTTGTTTTGTTTTTTCAAGACAGGATTTCTCTGTGTAGCCCTGGCTGTCCTGGAACTCACTCTCTAGACTGAGCTGTTCTTGAACTCACAGAGATCCACCTCCCTCTGCCTCCTGAGTGATGGGATTAAAGGCATACACCACCACCACCTGGCTTATGTATTCATTTTTAAAAACTACACTTAAATGGTAATCTTCCAAGTGTATCATTAGCTTTCTGAAATTTATGACTTTGCACTTTTAATGATCTAGACCTATAGCAAGTATTTGAAAAATGCTGAATAAAGGTTAATCCATTACTAAACAGACTGAATATATTTATTTAAAGATCAATAAAAGGTGTTGTCTTCTTATCTAATCTGAAGCATGCTCTATCTATTCAGTTCAGGCTACCAAGTCTGAACACCACAGGTTAAAACACTCCAGTAGCCAAAGTGATTCAATGTGCTTCAGCTTCCACAACCATTGCAGCTGTTGTTATATTCTCTCTTTTATAGCACAGCTGGGTCTTGTCAAAATGTGGTGCCTCCACAACTCTTATTGAGCAAGTCATTAAATAAATGCATAATGGTCACAGAGATCCTTCTCTTAGCTAATGGACTTAAATGATAGATATTTTCCATCTTAAATTTGAATAGACTCTATGTTTTTACTTTGGTAATTTTAATGTGAATTCAATATACACCCTTTGCAAATTTGAAACTAAGGAAAACTAAACAAAATCTCATAAGCATATTGTTATTTTCTTTAAAGGTTTTATATACATATATGTATATCCAATACTTTACAAATATGTAAAAAGTGGTTTCCACACATACACACACACATTTGTAAATCATGGTATATATGGTCTCATTTTAGTCAATAATATTCAAGAAAACAGTCCTTTATAATTTTTTAGCTGATCTGTAATTGATATTTAAGGTTTTTACTTAGTGGTCAAGTTTTTAAAAATAGAAATACCAAGTCTAAATGATATAAAAACTTTTAAGCTCTTGTTACTTTTGGCTTTTAATTTTATTTTTGCCATCAAGGCGTTTCAATGTAGTCTTTCTGGCCTGGTACTGGCTTTGCCTGGGCTGGCCTTGAACTTGAGGCAGTTCTCCTGAGTGGTTTATTTAGAAGTGTGAACCACCATGCTCAGCTTCAAGATTTTCTTCTTTCTCTCCTTCCCTTCCTTCCCTTCCTTCCCTTCCTTCCCTTCCTTTCCTTCCTTCCCTTCCTTTCCTCCTTCCCTCCTCCCCTCCTCCCTCCCTCCCTCCTCCTCCCTTCCTTCCTTCCTTCCTTCCTCCCCTCCCCTCTCTCATAAAATTAGTATTATGATGATGATGATGATTGCCCTATGCAACCAAGGCCTTAAAGACAGGTTACTGATTTACATTCTTAAAACTACATATGAGAATATTCACTTTTACTTAATGCAGACTTTTAAATCTCATCTCTTTTGTTTTTCTGTGTCTTATATCTACATTTCTATATAAAAAGAGAGTTTCACACGTACATTCTTACACATAACTTGATTGTTATAAATGTTGGTGCCTGGCTTGACTTAAAACATGTGAATTTACTTTTCTTATTGAAATTTCCTGACAGTAGGGCTCTCTCATCAACATATTTTTAAGACGTTGGTAGCAGGTAGAGATCACAAACCTGCTTTAGTTGTCTTTTTTAAATATGTGATTTCATTTACCCTGTTGTAGACTGTTCTTATCAGTAAGGAGAAATTGAGAAGCCGCTTAATGATGCATTTGAACTCTGCATCACACCTTTGCTAAGTGTTCTGTTTGCCCAAATCACCAACTAGTGAGAAGCTTCACATACAGTATAGTTTTAAAAAATGATAAATCGAGTACAAGTAGTACAAATTTTTTTTTAATGAATGTGTATGTAGCAATATAGCTTTACAAATTTTATTTTTGTGTGAGTATGAAGCTGTTGGAGGAAGGACAACAGTCTCAGGTCAGAGGTTATCAAAAAGTAACTCAGCTCCACAAACATCCAAGTAGCAACATTCTGGGATCCTTTTCAGCCTCACATGGCAGAAAGGAAGCATATGTATTTTGTAGCAGAAGTTGTTAAACTGTGTGTTACCTCTTCCAAAAGCTCCTGTTTTATGGTAAGAGAGGAGAACTTATCTGCATCTTCAAAGACTTGCCTTGTGCAGAAAATCAGTTGTGAAGTTATCTGTATATTATTGAAACATGAAATTTTTAATCCTTTATTACTTTTGACCACAATAAAGAATTTTACTATTGGTTCCTCTTACATTTACTTTTCAGCCAAAGAACATTTTATGGTATGAATTCATTTTTCAGTGTGTTTCAACACAAGCTCATCTTCCAGGGTAACTGCCTCATACTCTTGCCAGGGGAAAATCTCCCCATGCAGAGACTAAGATCACCAAAATGTCCTCAGAAATCTCTCCTTTTATCCCACTTTCATGTGGCAGCCATAATCAAGCCCCTGACTTGCTGTGGTACCAACTGTTTCTTCCAAACCTCTCTATAAATGTTGCCAAATCAATCCTAAAATCTCACTTTGCTTATATCACTGACTGCATATAAAGTTCAGTAGCTGAGCATGGTGGTACTCAGAACTTGGGGGAAAAATCAGAAGAGTCAGAGGCAAGTGGAGTAGGTAGAAAGAGGAAGACCATGCATTATAGATGAACCTGGGCTATTGAGCAAGATCACGTCTTATTACCTGTAGTAATAGTGCTAACATTTTTGACAGTGCTTCTCTAGCAGCAAACCAATTTTGAGTATAAATCACCATATAGTATGTTTACATAAATGATACACATGCAACATTGTCAATACAAGCAATTATCTGTAAAATCCACTTCTTTTTCTATATAAAGAATAAACATCTTCTTGTTCCAATGGATTTTTCATACCCATTCTTTGGTCAATGATCTTTGGGACATCCCAGGCCCTATGTAGACTTATTTCCAGTTACTCCCCTTCTCAGAGTCTTGGTTCCATTTAACTTGGTCTCTTTAATTTTTTCCCATCTCTGTGCTTTTCCTCATAATGTTTATGTCTTTTTTCTCTCAGCTAATCAATATCCTAACCATCTTTCAATACCCAGTTGGAATTCTTCCTGATTTACTCTCAGCTTCTTCTGAAATTCAGAGCTATTACTTCTTGTGTTCACCCAGTTGGCAATTAATCATGGTTAATTCATTTTCTATTTAGGATTTTCGTATACAGTTTCTGGTAAATCAAAGACCTCCATTCATGTTTATTAAGTTGTAGATCAGTACAACTAATAAAAATGTTTTAAGCTTCAAAGAGTTACAGATTAGATCTATATAAATACCTTTGGGGTAAGGATATTTCAAAGTGTTAGATCTTTTATCAGTTATATTTAAATAAAGGACAGCAGACTCTGGAGATCAGGAGAGTCAGAGGCAAGTGGAATAGGTAGAAATAGACTAGCATATTTGGTTTTCAGTAGAGCTATATTTGTCTTAATTACGGTTTCTACTGCTGTGAAGAGACACAAGACCATGGCAATTCTTATTAAAAACAAACATTTAAATGGGGCTGGCTTACAGTTCAGAGGTTTAGTCCATTATTTACATGGTGGGAAGCATGGTGGCATGCCAGCAGATATGATGCTGGAGAAGGAGCTGAGAGTTCTACATCTGCATCTGCAGAGAGCAGGAAGAGAGAGAGACACTGGGCCTTCCTCAAGCATCTGAGACCTCAAAGCCCACCCCCTGTGACATACTTTCTTCAACAAAGCCACACCGACTCCAACAAGGCCACACTGACTCCAACAAGGCTACACCTACTCCAAAAGGCCACACCTCCTAATAATGCCCTCCCTTTGAGCCTATGGAGGCCATTTTCATTCAAACCACCACAATATTATAATAGATGACTCTACAAATACTGACTCCTACCCATCATGCTTCTGATAAGGATTTTGCCTCTCAGAGAAAGTGCTGTTTATGCCAAATATTTGTCCTTTTTGACTGTGGTCTCTTGGAAGCCTAATGTTTTCTGAAGAGAAAATGGGAGAGGAGACGTGGGGGGAACTAGGAGGAATGGAAGGAGGGATAACTGTGGTTAGCATGTACTGTATGAGAGAAGAATCTATTTTCAATAAAAAAATAAACTAAAAAAAAGAGAAAAGTGTGAGGAAGCACTTTTGCATTCTCAAGATGAAAGAAAATTTAGAGCAAATACATGGGTATTTATATGAAATTTCAATGCTCCAAATTTGAAGTGCCTTATATGGATGGCTAAGGTAGTGGGTGATTTAAGCTTATGCAATGTTTACTTTCCCATATGTATAAAGGCTGACAGGGTGAGGAAGAACTTTTACATAGCCTGTCAAAACTATTTACAGGAGCTTGTAAAAGTTTACTTAATACCTTGGGGGGTTGTTGTCTGAGAATGACTCTTCAAGTTTATCTGCTGCCTTTCTAGGGTCAAGTTTATAGGAGGGTGTTCCGTCTGTGAATACTCCACTCTTGAAATAAAACCAAAGTCATGCAGAATTATGTGTTTAGTGTGGGAAGGAATGTGAGGCTTCCATTCTTAGCACTTTTCCCAGGACCCTTGTCATTAAAGCTTAAAAATCAACCCAGTAAAATTTTTTATCTCCATGTAGATACCAACATATCAAGAACATTATTGTCTTTTCTAACTTAGCTCTACTTTCCACATTGGATATTTATTAAAAACATTATCCGTGTTAAAGCACAAGCATACATTTAACAATCCTACTCTGTAAAAGAGAAAAGCAAAATTCTGTGATAGTAGAAATGAAGTACAAATAAATAATCTTCATTTGGACTAACCGTGTACAGTAAAAAGATTAACTAGCAAGATCAAAGCCACTCAAAACACTAGACTCACTTATGCAACAACAACCAAGGGATTGGGGACTGAAGAAGTCATGTGCTTTAAATTCATGAAAGTTACATTCTAGAGGACAAAGAGTGAAGTAAGAAACCCCTACATTATTACCATTACCACTGTAACCACTATTGTAGGTACATTGAGTTTACCCTAAAGAAAACTATTTTTAAAAAATGTTCTGATCAGTGAGTGAGAGAGAGAGAGAGAGAGAGAGAGAGAGAGAGAGAATGAGAGAGACAGAGACAGAGACAGAGAAACAGAGAGACAGACACAGAGAAAGAGAGAGACAGACACAGAGAAATAGAGACAGAGTTGTTTCAAGAAAAGAATGGAGGGATAGAAAAGAAAGTTAATAGTGTTGGGGGGAAATGAAGGGCATAATAGGGGAAGGATTTATAGTAGCGTCCTTGTGACTTTAGACATGGCCAATGTTGAGAACAAAATGTAGGAAGAAGTCACCAAGATTTATTGTGCACTGAGTCCTGGGCTAGTGTGCCAGTTAATCTTTATTGTCAACTTGACTAGACTGAAAATCACTTAGAAGGCACATCTCTGCACTTCTGTAAAGATATTTCTAAAGGGACTGACTGAAAAGAATCCACAGTCCAACAACACAGATGTCCTCATCCAAAGCCTGGGAACCCATTACAAAGGAGAAAGCTTGATGAGCACCAACGTTCTTTTCTGTTTCCTTTTTGTGTCCAAACACAGCCAACATCCTTACACTCCCCTACCCTTTGCAGAATAATGGACGATGTCCCCTGAAATCATGAGCCAAAAAGGAATCTTTCCTCCCTTACATTGTTTCTTTTCAAGTAGGTAGTCACAGCATAGAAAAAATAGCTAATAGAGAAAATTGGTACCAAAAAATGGAGTTGTTACTGTGAGAACCTTGTACAGGTGGCTCTCAGCCCTTCTGAAATGGCTTGCAGGAGAAATGCTGAAGACTCTGGATCTGTGGCTATAGATGTTCTAGAACTTTGTTATAGGAACTGCGTGGGCCATAGTGATGGGAGTTTGGATGACTAGAATGCTGATAGAAAGGACAGCAGTAAAGACTGTATTCATGAAGTTTTAGAAGGGAACAAGGATTATATGAGGAACTGGGCTAGAGGCCATTCATGTAATATTCTAGCAAAGTATCTGTATGTATTTTTCCGATGCCCTGAAAACTTGAGTGAAGTTGAATACAATGGATATGGACTAAGTTGTTTGGTGGAGAAAATTTCAATACATCTAAGCTATGACCTGGCTGATAAGTTACTGCGTTTACCAAGATTTATGCTGAGAGGGAGAGCAGAAAACAGAGCAGAAAGATAGGAAAAGTGTGCAGTTTGGCAAGGAAAGGAGTACGAGCCCAGTTAAAACAGAAGATAGGATGGATTTGGGCAAAGTGGCTACAATTGTTAGAGATTATAGCACCATTAAAACAATTTTGCACTGGGACAACATGATAGCAGCCACCTGGAGGGCAAAGTATCACATCACCTCTTAAGGATCCAGGGCATAACACTACAAATCCCTTTGAAAGGAGAGTGTCCAAAAGGTTAGAACTTTCAGTGTACCCTTCTGGAAAGTAACTTCCTGTGGGAGGGTTTCTCAAGGTTCAGTCATGAATATATGAGAGGCCTGTGGTGATATTGTGTTCCCCAAAATATTGTGCACCCTAATAAACTTATCTGGGGTCAGGGAACAGAACAGCTACTAGATAAAGAGGCCAGAAAATGGTGGCACACATGCCTTTAATCCTAGCATTCCAGAGGCAGGGATCTCTGTGAGTTCAAGGCCACACTGGAAACAGCCAGGCGTGGTAACAAGAGCCTTTAATCCCAGGAAGTGATGGCAGGAAGCAGAAAGGTCTAAAAGGTGTGAAAACCAGGAACTAGCCTGGTTAAGCTTTTAGGCTTTTGAGCAGCAGTTTGGCTGAGATTCATTTAAATGAGGACTCAAAGGCTTCCAGTCTGAGGAAACAGGATCAGCTGAGGAACTGACAAGGTGAGGTGGCTGTGGCTGGTTCTGTCTCTCTGATCTTTCAGTGTTCACCCCATACCTGGCTCTGAGTTTGTTTTTATTATGACCTTTTAAATTCCTCTTACAGAGGCCATAGAAACTGGTCCAAGGAGGCTAGACTATGTATCTGGAAGCAGAATTTGGTTTTATCCATGTGATGCTGGCAGGGAGGATGAAAGAGTTACAGGGTCTTGAAAGGAGGGAATACCCACACTTAATATGGTACATGTGATGACATCACAAGCCCCAGGTATCTGTGTTTGCTCTGTTGGGCTTTGGGTCTTATGTCAGTCTGGTTTTTCCTTGCTGTGTTCCTGTTCCTTTACTTTAGGATAGAAATGTGTGTTCTATGCCATTTTATATTGAAAACACATAACTTGCCTTTTTATTTTACAGTGTGTCATAGTTAAAACATTATTTGAATTTTGGAGGAAACTTTGAACTTAGCCTTCTAAATGACATTGAAACATTTCAGACTTAGGAGACTCTAGAAAATGAAATAAATGCACTTTACATTTTGATATAGCTATGGCTTCTGAGGACCAGAGTCTACTCTAGTATTATGGTTTTAAAGTAATGTATTTGTATGTGTGGTTGACAAGAGGTAGACTTAAGATGGTTAATCTTGATTGCCAATGTCAATTAATTTTAGAATTGCCATCCAGGAGACATGCCTGTGGCATATTGGTAAAGGTGCTTTCAGAGATATTTAAGGGAGGAGCAAAAACCATACCATTCTCTGGGCTGAGGGCCCTGAATGAGTAAGAGGAAAATGAGAAATGCTGACAAGCATCAGCATTCACTGTTTTCTGTTTCTTGATGGCATACACAGTGTGACTCATGCTCCCGCTGACACACCTTCCCTGCCATGATGGTTTATATTCCCTCAAACCATGATTGAAAACAAACCTTCCTTCCCTGAAATTGCTTCTGTTTAGGACCATGTTCAGAGTAATGAAAGCTGAATATTCTGCTAAGATATTTGCAGACAATATCTCATGATATTGTCATAAATGCTACCTCATTTAGTTCTAAAAAGCAAATATTATTGACTTTCTCCTTTAGAAATAATAAAACTGAGAGGGAGAAAAATTAAGCTACTTGCCCTTAGTACTAGGTTAGTAACTGACAGAGCCAGGATTGAAGTCCAAGATGATCTGGTAGCAAGCCATCTTCTCAACTGCTTCTTGCCATTGTCTTTCCAAATGATGGGCCATACTCAAGGCCTGGCCAGTCTTGAGCAGCCTCTGGCTTCTGTTTCTTTTCAGGTCAAGTTTTCACACAACCTAGCAAGGCTGCTGCATATATGTTCCTGCTATCCAGAGGCCTGTGTTAGCACCTTCAAACACCAGGCAAAACCATCTAGTTCCTAAGAGAGTTTCTATTAGTTTGAATATAGGTTTGGTCATGGGGAGTGGGAATACAGAGAGGGACATTTTCTAGACTTCTGAGGATATGCAGTTGGTCCCTAAGATAATGAAAAGTTGAGTAGCACTAGATTCACAGCAATGAGAATAACAAAATCTTGAACTATTGGTTCCAAAAGTTGCTACTGACTTTGAGTATGTAGGAGGCAGAAAATAATGATATCTTTACATGCATGATTCAAGATGCATTGCACTGTGGGTAACTGAGCTCCAGGAAAACTAAAGGTGAAAAAGCCTAACATCTAGTTAAAGTCATCAACAAAATGAATGCCCAACACCAAAAAATATAAAAGGCTTTTCAAAAATCAAAATACTATTGCAGTCAAGATTGTTGTAAAAATAACAAATTTGTTATCAAAAATAAATCCTGTTGGTATACAGCTCACAATGTCATTTTAAGGGTTTTAATTTCTTCTAAGTAAAAGTAATTTTTAAAAAATATTGAATGTTTGTTCTTCTCTGCAGAGGGAAAGATTATACTTGAGGTTGAATCATAACTGAGTGTAGAGCTGATTTGGGGGACGAAGAGGGAATCAAGGCTTGGGCTGCTAGAGACCAATTGTGTAACTGTGAATGTAAATACTGTTAGACACAGCTGGCCAGCTGTTGAGGAGGTGGGCCTTGAGGCAAAGAAAGAATTAGGTTTGCTGGGTACTTAACACTAGGTCAGACACTGCTAATTTCTTCCTAGACATTATCTCATTTGATTTCCACAACAATCCTGTAGTACTTGAGACTACAATATCTGACAGCATCATCCCTAAGTCACAGATAAGCAAATCAAGATTAAAAGAAGGCGATCAGTTTGAACAACCTCACAGGGCTGGTCAGTGTTAGAGGCTAGAAATGAATATGGACTTTTAATCATACTGCCCAAGCCTCTTCACTGAGATTACTAGAACTCAGACCTCCTTGCATGGAGGTCATAGCTAATGTAAGAAAACAAATTACTTAGTATAAATGCTGACAACATGGGCAGACCACAGAGGTGGAATGTCAATAACAACGAACAAGAAAATGAGTAACTTTCTTTTTTAAAAGACAAGTTTTTTTTTTCTGTTTGTTTGTATGTGTGTGTGTGTGTGTATTTGTGTGTTTGTATGTGCACATGGGCATGCATACACATGCACGTGTGTCTTTTAACTTATGTCCACATGCATGTGGAGATCACAGGGAAACTATTTAGGTGATGTCTACTAATATTTAAACATTTACTTTCCTGTGCCTGTGTGTGTATGTTTGTGCATAGGTATGCATGTATTACAGTGTATGTGTGGAGATCAGAGAACAACTTTTGGGAATCACTTCTCTCTTTCTACCATTGAGTCCTCAGGATCAAACTCAGTCTTGGTGGCGAGTACCTAGACCCACTGAGTGACCTAGCTGACCGCTGTTGTTGTTGGTGTAATTGTTTTGAGACAAGTCTTCCCCTGGCCTGGAACTTGCCAAGTAGGCTGGGCTAGCTGGCCAGAAGCTTCAGGGGTCTGCCTGCTTCCACTCTCCAGCTCCATTAGTGCAGTGGTTGCCATGCTCTTTTTTCACATGTGTTCTGGAGATCTAACTTCTTTCCTCATTCGGTGCAAACCGTTTAGCAACTGAGTTATTTCTTCAGCTTCAAGCTGCATGTATTTCATATGTATTGAGATGCCAGTAGTAGGTCACTAGGTATCAATTGCAGGGAAAGGTACCACCCTCGTGTGTCTCTATTGTAACTGCTTCTAATTCCTTTGAGTTTCCAGAGCAACTTTCCAATTTAGTAGGGTTCTTCATCAGACTCTGACTAAAGGAATAAATGTATCAATAAATGACAATGGCTTAGGGAGAAAGAAAATTCATAGAGCAAAGTGACTTGAGATATGATATAAATGTGATGTAGAAATGCTGAAGGTCCATTTTAAATGATAAAAGACAGGTAGCAACCTGGTATTTAAAGAAAACTATAGAATGAAGAAGATTTTCTTAGATGATTAATTCCACTACTGACTACGCAGCACTGCTTTAAACTTTCAAAAGAAGTGGACACCTTCCTGCAACTTCCTACACCTCCTTCCTATAGTGCTCTGCTTAGAGCAGATGTCAGGAAGCCACACTCATGTCTTAGGTCTTGTACCTTCTTTCCACAAGTAGGAAACATCAGATGTGCTATGGATGAGATATGGAAAGTGTTTTGGGCTGAGTAGAAAGAAGGCTGGGACTGGTGGAGCACATAATCAAAGGACCCAGAGATGAGGCATCAGTCTGGCCAGGCCTCTGAGGCATCATCATGTGCACTGTGGCTGCTGAGACGGAAACAGAGTGGGTGCAGACAGAACAAAATAGCAGCCGGCCATGCAGAAGCTGGCATTGCAAAGTGACTGGCAGATTCTGCAAGGGGAGGGAAAAGCACTCTGTCCCTGACATTGGAATGTTAGACCCATAGTGACACAGGAAGGATTGTACATGACCCAAGCCTCAGACAATAAGGTCGGCAAGTGACAAAAGTCCTCATGAGCACTGCAGACAGACATTCATGCCAGACAGACTTCCAGGGAGTCCCACTGAGCTTCGTGTGAGCAGAACACTATAGAACAAAGATGCCAGTTCTATACAAACTGAATTTGTAACATGAATGCTCAAGTCCCATTGAGCTTCATGCTAGCAGAACATATAGAAGTTACAAACTGAGTTACAAAATGAAGGTTTCATTATTCTTTCCACTTCAGATCTGTAATCCGAGCCTCATGAAGGAAAGCAACTCACATTCACCATGACATCCAGATACAGAATTTGAACCCAGACCATTCCATGCAATATCCTGGTCTGAGCCTCATTCTATAAGTGTCCTTTCTATATGCTCAGTAGTCTGAGGATGACCTACTTGGAGACAGTCCTATGGGAAAATGGTGACAAATTCATTGGCTATATACTCAGGAGGTTCCAAGAAAAACTGGAGTCTAGGCTACTCACATCACTGAACAACAGGGAACACAGGCCAAGAGAAGAGCTGCTCTTTGACCCTGCAATCACACAAGGTGAAGGCACATTGTTCACATTTTATATAAACACCCCCCCCCCAAATGTCCAAGAACAAATCACCACATTATCATTAGCTATAGATTCCAGCCCCTTGGCGCTCTTGGGCTTGACTCACTGCCATGTTGCTTCAATCTATTTCTGCATGCTGGGGATCAATAGCAGAAAACATCAAATTGTTCGGAGCAAATAAGTCCTGAAGTTCTTCAATGGACAGCTGACATTAAGGGTGCTTTAAAGCACAGTGATGTCATGTCATTTTCTCAAGGTTCAGGAGGCAGACAGTTTGCATCCCTGTGTCCTAACACACATGTTCAAGTACTTCCAGTTGGCAACTGTGTTCATTTAGTCATTTGTGTGCCTTGAACCTGGAGTACATTCAGTCAATGGGCTAAATCTAATCTTAGCCAGACTATTTTATTATGCCAGAATTAAATAATAGAATCAGAGTGAGGTTTTTGTGTGTGTATGTGTCCCTTATAGCCCAAGGGCAATGTCAAATAAGTAACTTTTGCCAGAGTTCTATTTATTTATAGCATTAAAACATTGACTCTATCCCCCTGAAGTTCAGAATAAGAAAAATAGCTGTGCTTTATTATAAACAATAGCAACATCTTCTCTTATCTAGAAATGCATGCTGTGCTTGGTGAAGTTCAAGAATTAGACCATGTGACCCTGGAAGGCAAAGCTGTGTCCTAGCTGCCTCAGTTTGCAGCTAAACCACAATCCACTCTGAAGATTTACACACATTGTCATTTTCAAAACAATCCTTTGCTCTGGCATTTGAATGAGTAAAAGGCTTTTCTGAGGACAGTGTCAAGTCCTCCCATGATGGCCTCCATCTTGATCTGCTAAATCATCACCTTCCATCTGCAGCCTATTGGCACTGCAGTTTTTAAAACAGCCGCTTTGTGGAAAATAAAATGTGAGTCAGATGGCAGCGAGTTTTCAGAGGCTTTTGGACACGTTGCTCCCTCCCAGCCATACCTGCGCCTTTCCACAGGGTAGGCCTGTTTCATCGGCTGCCGCCATGGGAAGACACTAGTACTCAAAGACCTAAATGAAAAGTATATGGGATAGTTTCCGGGTAAACAGTCAGATGCCAAAAATGATGTCACACAAAACTGTGTGTGAAGCCCCCACTGAAATGGCTGCTGGTGTCTTTCTTAACCGAAACCTCTCTGAGTCCAGAGAAACTGTTAAGGTACTGGTGACTTGGGAACAGAATCGAGCTCTCGAAAAGAGACTTGAGACAAATATCTGTAGGAATGGGAAAGGCAGCCTGGGAACAGCAGTGTGCTTTTTAATTACTGAGGGTACATATGATTTTCTTCTTTTTATGTTTTTTTCATAAAGCATTTTTCATGTTTTCCTGTCAGTTTGCAATGACCCCTCCTGCCTCCCCACATACCTAGGTTGCTAAATTAGAAAAACTTTCTGCCCTCATGTACTCTATTTAGTTGAAAGACTAGTTTCAACTACTCCAGGCAAGAGAATGAGCCAGCAACCTGCTGCAGAAGGGTAACAAAAGGCTCCCTTCAGAGTCGGTTTCTAAGTCTCACTGCTGCTCTGTGACCAGATAAGCTGCTCAGTACACCTGGGTCTCCTGGCTGCCAGCAAGGTTGTCAGTGAGCACATCAGGAATCCAGCATTTACATCTTAATTAGTAGGTTAAAAACATTCCTTTGTCCTGTGTGATTCCAAGGGTTCAAAGAAATGGAGATGTAGTTATAACCAATGAACACAGTGAAGAATCAGCTGCATTTAACTGAACTGTGGCTCACACTAAGCATTCAGACCCATATTTTTTTCAAAAGCACAAATATTTAAATGACTGTGAATGTGCTTTCATAGGTTTTATTTTCCTGCACACTTAAGTACAATGAATAATTTTGACTATTTAATGACTACAAAGGAGAATTTCAGAACCCTTCGAGAGGGTTGGCTGTATTCAAATTCCTTATGCTGATTTTGAATTGCATTTTGGTAAATCTAAGACACAGCAGGATATATCTTGGAAGAGACTCTCAAAGAGGCAACCTAATTTTTAGTGTTTTCTTTTTAAAATCCCAGTTCAATCTCCATCTTATTACTTACATGAAGTTTTCAAAATTGCTTCCTCACTGTGTTTGGAAGGCCTTCTGGCGAGCACAGACAACCACTCATACCCCACAGGTTCAAGGTTCTCAGACTGCAGCAGATAACCAGACACAGCTGACTGAGAGGGGAAGGCTGTGAGCAGCTGCGTCTCACATAGATAGCCGTTGCTTCCTTACTTCATCAGATTGCAAAGAAGCCATGTATTCTGGTGGCCACTCCAAGTACACTCAATGGGCCGTATAAAACAGACAAGCAGACACTGTTATTTTCATTCTAGGTTCCAATTTATTTTCAGCAGAACAATGTGTGCTTATGCATCTGGAGTAGAAAAATTAATCCCAAATGATTGCAAACTGAAAATCACAGACATACACTCACCACCACACACTTAGATTTCACCCCATTGAGGACTAGTTTATAATCAGTGCCATTTATACAAATTTAACATGTCAAAGTCATCAAAACCTTGCTGAAAATAGTTTAGAATTTAAGCTATTGAGGAAAACTTTCTGTCATCTTTTTTACACTCGAAAATGTAAACTTAGGAGATATTATTTGTTGTTCAAACCAGTATATATGGGATGAACATAAATACTCAGTTACTATGGAAAAAGCCAGTAGGCATACTCAATCAAAATTCTAGCCTGATAAGATTGAATTCTGATTGTATTTTTCTTAAAAAATAAAATTACCTTTGTTCTTAAGATAGAAACATTATTATTGGGCCATGAAACAACACAGCAAGTTAAGGCACTTGCCACCAAGCTGATGACCTAAACTTGATCCACAAGACACACATGATAGACAGAACACACACACACACACACACACACACACACACACACACACACACATTTAATTTAGTGTATCATTTAAAGAACAGAAACATTATTCATGAAATATACAGAAAAATAATCAAATCTCCCTATTAATACGAGATAATTTTTAATTTTTTTTAGTATTTTTCTTTAGCTATTTTTTCTAATTTTCCTTTAGTTTTCCAAATTAGAATTATTATATATGTACATTTATGTGCATTTTCATTTATTTATTTATCTATTTATTTATTTATTTTTTGTTTTTCGAGACAGGGTTTCTCTGTGTAGCTTTGGGCCTTTCCTGGAACTTGCTTTGGAGACCAGGCTGGCCTCGAACTCACAGAGGTCTACCTGCCTCTGCCTCCCAAGTGCTGGGATTAAAGGCGTATGCCACCACCACCCGGCACATTTTTATTTTTACATCACAGCTTACACAGTTATCTGCATCTTTTTGGCTCCTCTAAACTTCCATTTCTGTTTTCTGCAAAATATTCCAATGTAAGGATGAAGGAGAATAGGACCCTTCAACTGCTACAGTATTTACTTGTTTGTAACTCTAAATTTTATTTTATTTTAATGCAATTTTACTGGCACATCGTCAATATGTTGTGATATTTCATAAAGCCATTCACATGTAATTGTATCATGTACTATGACTGTGTTCCTCCCTTTCTCCTCTCCTCTGCCCACCCTTCCCTACTTCCATTTGTTTCAGTAGTCTCATTTCCATTCCCATTCATATATATATACACAAAATCTAGAAAACATATACTTGTTGTTTTTTCTGAGTTTGAAAACAAAACATCCCAATCAATAAATGGGCTGATGAAGTGGGCAAACTGTTCTCAAAGATGAAGTAGAAATGGCCAACAAACACACAGAAATGATCAGCATCATTAGTCATCAGGGAGATGTAGATTAAATCCACACTGATACCTCAGCTCACTCTAGTCAGAATGGCTTTTATTAAGAAAACAACAATAAATTCTGGCAGGGATATTGGTAAAAGGCCACTGTTGCGTGATGCTGGTGAGAATGTAATTAGTGTAGCCATTATTTCTGATTTTTGGTATTACAACATAACACCATTCTTTGAATATAAATCTTTTTCCCTTTGAGGCTAGATTATGGGAAGTAAAATGCCCAAAGGGTACTTTATAGCTCTTGGTAAATACTGCCAAATTTATTTTCAAATTATTTCCCCACAGTATATGAAAATGCATTTTTGCTGTGCTTACCAAGATCGTCTTGCCTTTTTAAAAATCATTAATTTCCAAGGCTAAAATGCTTTTTAATTACTTTAAGTTTAAGTGTTTAGTCAAAAGCTGCTGAGATATAACATATTAGACTTCCCTGAGTTTTTCATATTTGGGGCCTTTTAAAAATTTAGTTATTGGACTCTGGGGGCTTCTTTTATGTAAGTAATTTATATATTAAAGATATTGTTGTTTATAATGCCATTGGAGTTCCTTTGTGCATTTCAAATTTAGTTTTGTGAGTTTCCTAGCTGCATTTCATGTTCAATCTTCCTGTTAATGCTTCAAAGGACCTTTTTTAAATTTTGACATAATGGAAATAAACTGGAGAATCACAAGAAATGATGGTTAAATCCAAAGCGCAATTCTGCCTCTAAGGTCAAAGATTTATTATCACTATTTCTTAAGCACAATTAGAAGAAATGACCACAATCCTGGGTAATAACGATTATAGTCAACAAGAAAACACAACAGTGCTGAGAATGATCAGGTTCTAGGTAGATGCCCCATACATGTTCCCCTAACAGTGAGACGTTTTAAACCCCTGCTTGGTCTGGCACAGTGAGGTAGTCAATGCAAGAGCCCACATTGGAAGCAGAGATGTTAGTGTGGGTCCATACTTACTATGGAGTTATATATATATATATATATTTTGTCAACATGACACAAATTGAGGTCATCTGGGAAGAGGAAACCTGATTTGAGAAAATGCTTCCCATAGATTGGTCTATTGGCAAGTCTGTTGAACATATTCTTGACTAATAATTAATGTGGGAGGGTATGGCCCACTGTGGACAGTGCCATCCCTAGTCATATGATTCTGGGAGATATAAAAAAGCAGGTCAAGCAAGCCACAGAGACCAAGCCAATGGGCAGCATGTTTTCTGCTTCTGTTCCTGCCTCCAGGTTCCCACCCTATTTAAGTCCCTGCCTTGGCTTCCTTCAGTGACCAACTATGACCAGGATGTGTAAGCTAAATAAGCTGTCTCTTTCCCAGGAAGGGAAGTTTTTGATCAATGTTTTGTCACAGCTACAGAAAGCAATCTAGGACAGGAGTTCAGGATGACTTCAGAGTGGGATCTAGCGATCAAGTGCATCAAGGCTAGTTAGAGCTCAAGCAAAGGTCAAGATTTTCAGCCAAGAGAAGTAAACACTGTGTAGAATTCTAGGAAATAAAGTCAAAATCACTGACCTAAAACAAATCTTCAGATTAATAATAACTGAACTGTTCATAGGGCTCTGTAATGGTTCAAATGATTTTCACACTGATTCTCCCAAATTCGAGTGCTTGATTATCATCACCATATTGATGTGGTACCTCCCCAGGGTGCCTACAGTCATAACTTCCAGCATAGATTGTGCAGTATCAAAGTCAGACCCACTGACTGTAAGACTTCACCCATAGTACCAAGCTCACCACATTCTTCTCTGCTTGACTCTGATTCTGTTTCCCTAGATTTTCCACCATGTATCAGGTGTTAATTCATGCAGAGTTAACAAAGATGGCTTCTCCAGCAAGAGCTGAGTGGAATAAATAGCTTTTTCATGGAAATGTTTCTTTTTTAAGTCACTCAATATGACCTATTGGGATTCTTCTGACTTGGAAACCTTAGAGGACTGCCCTAGGGGAATCTACAGGCAAGGGAGCTTTCCTGATGACTGGTAGAGTAGGGCCTCCTGTGGATGTCTGTTATGCAAACTACACAAAGCTCACTCTGCCATCTTTACAAAGTTCAGTAGTAGACTAGTGTCTACTTTAAGGACGGACAGGAAGGTAAAGAGGAAATGCTCTCAGCTATGTTCCACTGAAGCAATTGAGAAGACTAAGTTCTGGCCACAGGAAATACACAGGATACTTATAAGAAGCAAGTAAGTTTTGTATCTTGGGAGTCTGGAGGGTTCCAGGTCTCCCAGAAATATATCATGAGGATAACTGTACTGCCAGAGAAAACATTTCTGGTTATGCTGCTTAGATGGTCTTGGCCACAGGCGTCTAAAAATGTCAGATAGGTAAAACAACCAGTAATCTTTCTAAAAACTGAAATTTCATAAATCTTTGCGGGACGGCATATGGGGTTGTATGTATTTGTAAGTGCATACATACATATGCAGGAAATGTGCATGTGGTTGAAGTTGGTTGTCTTTCTTTATCACCCCCATCTTCTTCTTCTTCTTCTTTTTCTTCTTCTTCTTCTTCTTCTTCTTCTTCTTCTTCTTCTTCTTCTTCTTCTTCTTTTTATTATTATTATTATTATTATTATTATTATTATTATTATTTGTGACAGGGTCTGTCAATGAATGTGGAGCTTGATGATCTGGCAAGATTAGCTGGCCAAGAAGAACCAGAGCTTTCTGTCTCTACCTCCTTAGCTATGGGATTAAAGGCATATATCCCCATTTTGTATATGGGGGCTATGGATCCAAACTCTGATCATCATCCTATATGGTAGTCTCTTTACCCAATGATCCATCTCCCACCCCAAATCCCATCAAGCTTAACATTTTAGAGTACAGTCATACAGAAGAAAAACTGCTGATATTTCTATATATTTTCTTAAAAAATTCTTAAAATAAAAGTATTATAAAATAGTCCTTAAGATTTTGACTTTATGGGGGGCTGGAGAGATGGCTTAGCAGGTGAGACCATTGACTGCTCTTCCAGAGGACCTGGGTTCAATTCCCAGTATCTACATGGAAGCTCACAACTGTTTGTAACTCCAACATCTGATACCCTCACACAAACATATCTGCAGGCAAGACACCAATGCACATAAAATAAAAATAAATAAATAATTTAAAAAATAATTTTTTTAAACAAAAGTCAAAATCCTATTTGACTTAAAATCGGGCTCACCACTTAACATAATAACTGAAGCTACATGACTTAAAACCAGGGACTTAGCTTCTATAAGCTTTGGTTCCTTGTGTGGAAAATGGGATGGGATCATAGTACTGGCCTCTTGGCAATGCTGTGGAGATGAGATGACAACAATCTTGAAAAGGTGTCCAGTAAGTACTCTACAAATACAAGACTCTCGTAGGCTGCTCTTAACATGTGCCTTCTTTCAAATGAGTTTTTCCATGTTCCATCCTTATTATGTCTTCTTGTCTTTGTCTATTGACTGATAGGATGACTAAGCAACAGCAGAAAAACAATTAAATTCAAATATAAGAACATTTTTTTTACAAGAGAACACGAGAGTAGACCCATACAATCCAGGGAAGCTTCAGTGATATTTCATATCTGCTCACCCGAAACATCAAAAATTTTGTCCCTGATGTTATTTAGTACCACTATAGCATTAATATAAAAAGAGGTTTTAAAAATCTAAACATTTTTGCATTCTCTGTCCAGTTCTCAACATGGTTACATATCCTGCTAAATCTTCAGCAGTCTTCTTCCACTAGGATTATTTACAGATATATAATAGAATTTATGCTTCAAAATCTCTTACATTTTCAATTCTTTCTCTTTTCTTAACTTACCTTGGAAAGTTTCTAATTTCTATGATGTAATTTATAAAGTCTCTCCTTGATATTCTACTTTTGAAAATAAACGATTATTCATTCTTTCTACTAAAATTTTTTTTAAAAATCTAAATTAAGTTGTTTTATTTATAATAATTTAAATTGGCTCTCTTTTGTATATGTACATTCTTATTTCACTATATACTGCTATTATACAAACACTTATTATTTACATTTTGAATTTTTGTCTATTTATAGGGTTGGGAATTAAGCTCAGACCCTATGCATTGTAAGTTATACACTAAATCACTGAACTATACCTTCAGCTGTCTATTCTTATTTATTTTACTTATTTATTTATTATTTATTTGTGGGTGGTGGTGGTGGTGGTGGTGTGTGTGTGTGTGATGTATGTTTGTGTGGTGTATGCATGTGAGTATGTATGTGCATTCAAAGCTCAGAACAGAACATCAGATGACTCCATCTATTCCTCTTCTTTTATTGCCTTGAGTCAGGATCTCTCACTGAATCAGAAGATTGCCTTTTTAACTAAGCTGGTGGCCAACAAAGTTTTGTGATTTTGTGTGTATGAGGACTTAAGATTCTTACATTCCTTTCCACCTTGGTCATAACATCCTGTGGTATGGTATGCAAAGATAGACAGAAACATATATACAAGGGAATGGAAGACTAGGGTGGAACACAGAGAGAGGGTGGAGGTTGGGGAATAGGAGTTGGGGGGATGCAGACTTCATAATATTTATGAAGTTATTATATTTATTATATTTCTCAATTTGAAATTCAATTTACTTAGAGGTAAAGATTGAAAGTCTTTTGAAAAAAAATCCTAAAGTCATAATAAATGACCGCTCTTCAAACTCAAATGCAACAACTGTCACCAGTTAGTCTTCATTGTCCTTTGTTTAGCAAAAGAACCTAAGACTTAGTACCACTGCCAGTAATTATGAGTAAGTTGTATAATGAAGAACAGATGGGTGAATACTGAGTAATGAGTAAGGCCCACAAATGGACCAGGTGAAATTGCCATGGCTGCTACAGCTCTTTAATTTCCCCCAAACTCCATGTTTTCACATTGAATGTTGCTGAATTAGAACAGTCTTATGATATATTCATTGAAATGAGGCTTGTATTTTTTAAAATCAACTCTAATGTCAAAGGTTCATCTTTCAATTCACTAGTTGGAATTAAAGAAATCTAATCTTTAATATAATCGCGACAAAGTGACATAAATAATCTGGAAATTTCTAATTCGCTAGGAACAACAGACATCAGTCTCCTTAGAGAAATGGTCAGCAGTGTTACTCAATCAAGTCGGCAAAAATCTGTGTGTGGTCAAAGCCAGAAGAAAGTGAAATTATAGGATTTGGACTCCTTGGAGAAAAATAACCTTGTTCTAGTTCCCTAGAGTCTGTCTCTATGTGGACTTTGACTCTTCTAGGTGAAGTGAGTTTTCTAATAAGGCAGCACAAGCAGCTTTATGAGCTTCAATCCACCCTGCTAACTGGCCTTGATTGGTGGAGGAGAAACTAAAAGTAGACTTTGTGAGAGGTTGTTTTATTTTATTTTATTTTATTTTATTTTATTTTCAATCAATATTGATGTATCTCTGGGAGAGGTTTTTCTCTTGAAGCTAAGAAAACATTTAGAGAGACTTCCCAAACAGACAATTCTAGATGAAAGGCTGCAATACAGACTTAAGACTCAGTTATAAATTTAGTCCTCTCATGCCCTAGCAGGATTGGAGGTGAGTGATGAGAACCCTGGGACATTTCATAAACAGGACCAGGTGCTCCTCATGTAGTATATTTCCAGATGGTGGCCTACCTCACTCTACTAGTAGCAAGCTAACTCTGTTCTAGTCAATAAACCTGCCAGGTCCCTCGGGGGAAATGTTCAAGTCTTTGAAAGCAATTGTCATTCAGTAAGCCCCCTCAATGTCATGACCTCATCATTTAATCACTGTTTTGGGTGAGAAGCTAGAAACAGGCCTGAAATAAAATTAGTCAAAATTACCAACTGTAGTTTAGAACACACAACTGGTTAAACAGAGGAATCAATTACAAAATAAATCTTAAAGAAAAGTAGTGCTTATGAAATAAAAAAGTCAAGGGTCCTATTCTTTCCTATATTCTGTGTCAATGTACATTTTGGGCCCCTAATTTTATGATATTTTACTAAAGACTTGTATGATAAAAACAAATTTAAATTTGTTAAGGTGACTGATTCTTTGCCCTATTGATACCAGCCTATGAATATAAAAGCTCAACCTGGGTAGTTATTAAGTAAGAACCATAGAGAAACAAATCCTTAAGAAGGAAAAAGATTTTGAAGGTCATGTAGTCTAACTCCTTTCCCAGATTTCAAATCCTTTGTGTGATTCTGGGATCAAATGGTCATATGTGTTCCATTTTTAAAGGCCAACAAATCCTTTCCTTCAAAGCAAAATGTCCCAAATGAAAGATGAGTATTTCAGGGCCTACCTGTCATAGCACCTCAGTCTCACCTCTACCCTTATTGATTTAATCAGACTGCTCCCTTCCCATGAGGGTTAGTCTTGATAATCAATTAGGCAGGATTTAGAATTATCATGGAAACCAACATCTAGGCATCTCTATAAGGGACTTTTAAAGAATACGTTAAATGAGACAGGAGACTTGTCTTAAGGGTGGGCAGCACCATCCCATGGGCTGTAGTCATGGACCGGTTAAAGAGGAGAAAGGGAGCTGAACAGTGGTCGTCATGTCTCTGCATCCTGACGTCATAGGCAATGTGGCCAACTGCCTCATGTTCTAGCCACCACACCTTCCCTGCTCCGAAGGACAATATTCACTAAAACCATGAGCCAATATAAACTCTTCTTTTTTCAATTTTTTTTTTTAGTATTTGATCACAGCAACAAGTCAAGCAACGGATACTTGCCATTGAGTGTATTCTCTGTTTTTCAGAAGCTACTGCCTAGGGGAACGTTTCTTCAAGGCTAGCACACAGAAGCTGATACAACTGTGGTCCAAGGGGAACAGGCTGCATCCTCAGCTGGCAGCAGAACTTGGCACCATCATTTACATAGTACCAATTTTGCAGGCATGAAATATACAAGATTGAGGGGGTTATGGGGTATTGCTGAGGGAGATCATAGAGTCTTGCATTATGTTTCCAGAGAACCATTGTGGCCAGGCAATGTGTGGTAGGTTTGCATCTCTGCTAGGAGTACCTGAGAGGAGGCCACCACAGGAAACTGTGAAGCAGAAGCTGCAATGGAGACCTCCCAGGACACTGGGGATGGTAGGACCATGGGACGCCTGCTGAGGAAAGCTGAATGTAAGGAGAGAAGCCTACCCAAGGCAGGGGCTCTGTGTGCTGCAGGCAGCAGAGCTGGGAAAAGGGAGCACCCAACCCCTTTGAGACCAGATCATTTTATCACAAGCTCCAGACACTGGACACAGCTGTAGGATCTGGCATTTGCCCTGCTGGGTTTCAGTCTTCCGTGCATTCCCTTTGGAATGGGAATGTTTATTCTGTGATGTTGCAGATTGGAAATGTGTATTTCCCTTTTTATTTTATAGACGCTTAAAGTTAAGACATTGCCTTGAGTCTCAAAAGAGACTTAGACTTTTTAAACAAGATTGGAATTGTTAAAGACTGTGGGGACTTTTGAAATCAACTTGAATACTTTTTGTATTATGAGATGGTCAGAACTCTGAGCCCCTGATTCAAATATTGGGCTGTCTATGAGACATTGAGACATTTCCACTTGGATATCTCACAGTCTCTCAAACTCTTCATAAACAAACCAAATTCATTTGACCCTTTAATATTTGTGTTTATTATTTTATTAATTCAAATTTACAGCATCTCTGTATTGCTGCTTTATGTAGGTCTATTCATAACCTAAGACAGGACTCTTAAATTTCATGAAGACCAGGAACAACTGTAATTTGTTCACCACTGTGCTTGGTGCTTAGCAAAATGATTAGCACTTAGTATAATCGAAAAATGAATGACATGTTTTTATCATGTTAATAATAGGTAGAGAGACATATCATTGAGGCTGAAAACAGGAAAATTTTGAGATGAAAATAGAATGCTACTACTAACTACTCTGGGTCAACTCTTCCAGAAAAGTTGGGATCTATAAACTCCCTAATAACTAAGCCACCAAATGAATGAGGTTGTCTTTTGGCCATGCTCTACTGTCTTTTCCTGGCATTATAGCACTAGAAAACATGGGAACTCTATTTCCTAGATCCTATACCAGTGGGATTTAGAATGTGACAACATGACTCAGTTATGTGAGATTTCAAAGGCAAAAGAGGATAGAAAATGTTGACTCCTTTGAGGCAATAAATAGTCACATGCACTTGCAGGCTTCAGGTGTGAGTTTCTGCCAACATTATTTAAGTGTCATCCTGCACACCACTTACCAAAGTACTGTGATACAGCTGCATCCTAGATGGTCATTTCCTGTGCTTCCTGGTTCTTTGAACATGAGTAGTCACATGGCTGATCTGCTCTCTGAGGCTTTCCAGCCTTTTTATAAAGATTTGTAAGGTAATTGCCCCTAGCTGCTTCAATAGTCAGAACTCTCAAATCTCTGTCTTATTCAATAAAGTTGACCTTTTTCTTACACAAAGCCCAACATAGGCTGGGCTTTAAGGACTTTCTATTACCTGGTCATTCATATGACCAGCCGACACTCCTCCATTCCTTTATCTTATGGATTAACATACAACAGAAATAATGAGAGAAACCATTAACTATTTATTTCATGGGCTTTGAACTAAACCCCTAAACTAAACTAAACTAAACCCCTCTATGCTTGAAATAGATAGGAGAGTTTATGTTCTCCTTACTGACTCACTGTTAGATAATAAACAATTCTATAACCCAAGCATGTTAATTGTAAAATAATCATACATCATCTATGTTCACACTTAAATGTATAAATATTGGTTTCACTGCATATGAATGCCAATATTACACCTTATATAAATTTGACATATGTGCTAGTATTTGACTTATATACCTACTGATCAGTATTATTTGAATTAAAAATAGTAAAGTCTAAAGTAATATAATCTTTAACAACAAGAACAAAACAAAATCTTGTTGGTATAGGACCCATTTGTGAACAAATTCATTTTTGTTTTAAATTACAGTGATCTATATTTTTCAGTGGGTGATAATGCTTTTGAGATTTCAAAAGTATATCATCCATTGGAGCTATAAAAGATGGGGTCCACATCATTATTTTTGTATTTAACACACTTTATGACCCATAAAGTCATACTAAAGTGAACAAGAATGGATGTGAAACAGGACATTGACTCTTGAATTCAGAAATCATTGTCTTTTCCTATGAAACTATTAGCTTCTGTTCAACTCTGATTTAAGAAACAAATGTATACACAAATATAGTCATGCCACACAGCATCTTAAAGCAAAGTGGAAAAGTTAAAAAACACAAACAGCAATGCAATTATAGAAGTGGACTTGCTATAGACACTTAGTGGGGCTTTCATCCTTCCCATCTGAAGGTGATTTTGGAAAGACACTTGCTTCCATGTTAATGACAGTGGTGAAGATGGGTTAATTTCTGTGGATGATGTATGGTCAAATCAGGTAGCAGAGCCATCCTACACCATAGAGATTCAATTTCTGCCTGAATTGGGACATTCATCACTGTGCTCTGTCAACAAATGAAGGTCATGTTACTCCCTCCAATTTGTGTTAACAGGAGATGTGCATACAACAGCTATCTGAAAGATGGATATGAATGAGAGGATACACTTCAGGTGAGCCATTACCAAGCTGGAGTTGAATTCTTCTTTTCATCACAATTTAATTTGCATTAGAGAAAACAAAGAAAATGGAAGTCATAGAAACTCACCTTCATTGAATACTTGTTTGTGACTGGATTTTGTGCTCCCTAATTCTGCATGTATTTTCTTTCTGATTCATCAAAACAGCCCTTGAAGATGACAGTTATCCATATTACATAATAAGCTGACTTGGCTGTAACTTTCTGTCTCAAAAGCTGAGCAAAGCTTCTTGTCTCTCTCAAACTCAATATCCCCATCTGTGAAATGTGAATATGATTTCCCCTGCATCTAGGCATTCTTTACACATGTAATTCTTCTCAAATTTTTCTTTCCTGGATAGTTGAGTGAAATCAGACATATGTGGTATTAAGGGCCTAGTCTTTCTTTTGGCTCTCAGAGTCCATAGTGAAGGGGCTTTAAAATAAGAGTCCATTTGAACAATCCAGACTGTCTCAGACACTTTGCATTGGCAGGCGGAAGCTGTATGTCATGCAGTACTATTAGAATTACATCTTTGCCACTAAAAATACTCATTTATCAGAGACCAAAGAGGAAAACTAAAGAAATGACCAGTGATGATAATCAGAGTTCACCTTGCTGTTGATGATTGATGAAACACACTCATCAGGGGTCACAGAATAGGCCTCTGTAAAGGTCAAAACCATCCACTTCGTGTGCCAGGTACTGAGACAAGAGAAGAATCTAAACAGAAATAGCATGAGCTTTGGAAGTCACTCATTTATGACCAGGTTTTCTCTGTTGATTCACTTTAGGAATTTTTTGTCCCTCAGTTCCTTCTTAGTGATAGAAAATGGAAAATAGCAAACTAACTCACATTCTAGAGAATCAAACAGCAACATTAAAGGCATTAAAAATCAGAGTAACAGTTCATACTCTCTCTAAACTCCTGTCATGCTGTTGACCTAATGGACACGGTACATGTCATCTTGCAGGCCCAGTTCTGGAGGTGTAATGGCAAATATAACATACCTAGGCCCCACTCTCAAAAATCTGGTTAATTTAAGTGTTCAGGAACTCATTATGTGTGAAGAACAGCCTAGGTATCATTAATATTTTACAAATGAGAAGACTGAGACTGGATTGGTCAGAGGCTTTTCAAAACTTTTGAGACAGTAGAGGGCATAGCCAGACCCAGCCATTTGGGCTTTCACAATGGCAGTACTAGTCTAAGATTCTTTTGATACAGCCATACTGCTCAATTGAATATGATGAAACATACTAGGGTGTGAAAAGACTAAATCCATTATCATTGATTCTGTGATTGTATCAAGGAGAATGGCCTTGGACTCTTCCTTTCTTGGCTTTAATTTATGGACTAATTGTGTGAGGTGGCAGAGTAGCTAAAAAGAAGCTAGAAAACACATTTATACTTCGTCCTGTGATTCGCAGATATTTCTTTGGTTGGAAAATTGTGGTCCGTATTAGGACACCTGATTATCTTAGGGGTCAGCTGACACCAGTCAACAGATGTCTGTGCTGAACATCTGCCAAGATCTCCATCCTATGGCTTCCATCCCTCCCTAAAGGAGAGATTCAGACAAAGCCAGCATCAGTAAGGTCTTTGACAATTTCTTCTAATATTAAGAGGAACTATCCCTTTCACTGTCTCTAGGGAAGAGACAAAATGGATGCTACTGTAGTTCCTGGAAGACACAATGAGGAGACCTAGTTTGTGAATAAGATTAATCAAGAGGGAAACGGGGATGAACTAGCATGGGGGACTACAGGGCATCCTGTACTGTAAGTCACCCTGTGCATGCTCAGGTCATGTTCTTGTGTACACCATGTTCTCTGTGGGATTCAGATTGTTCCTATAGATGATTTTGAGATTCCCTTATGTCTCTGACAATTGAGACTATTTTATCTTCAGATTTATTGGGGACATCTCTGGCTAAATGTTCAGGAAGAAGCAGGGAAGTAATACACACAGAGCAAACAGAAATCTATCCTATTAATTTCAGCTTGCTTCTTGAAATTCAGAAGAAAGAAGCTCGGTGGATTAACATTAGATGCAGATGCTCCCTGTTATTTTATTTTAATCCTAAGACTCACTATTGAAGGCTAGTGGATGTTAATATCAGCTTTCCCTCACTAAAACATAGTAATAATTAACATAAAGATAAGAGTGATAATTAATTTATACAGAAGAAAGGTTAACTTGGGCTCATAATCCCAGGTGGATCCGTTGCTTTGGGCCTCTGGTGGGGTGCTAGAGGATGATAGAGCAGTGAGTGAGAACACGAATCAAAAAAGAAAAAAGAGGCATGGGGCCCCTTGCTTCCCTCTCCCCATGACTGTGCTGGTACTGTGTTCCCCAGAATATTGTGCACCCTAATAAACTTATCTGGGGTCAGAGACAGAACAGCCACTAGATACAAAGGCTAGAAAATGGTGGCACTCACACCTTTAATCTTAGCATTCCAGAGACAGAAATCCCTTCATCTCTGTGAGTTCAAGGCCACATTGGAAACAGCCAGGCATGGTGACACATGCCTTTAATCTCAAGAAGTGAACCTTTAATCCCAGGGAGTGATGGCAAAAACAGAAAGATATATAAGGCATGAGGACCAGGAACTAGAAGCATTTTGGCTAGTTAAGCTTTTAGGTTTTGAGCAGCACAGTTCAGCTGAGAGCCATTCGGATATGAGGACACAGAGGCTTCCAGTCTGAGGAAACAAGATCAGCTGAGAAGTTGGCCAGGTGAGGTTAGCTGTGGCTTGTTCTGTCTCTCTGATCTTCCAGTATTCACCCCAATAACTGGCCTCAGGTTTGATTTTATTAATAAGACTCCTTAAGATTCCTGCTACACATGACCTCCTATATTCGACTTGCTAAGGGTGCTATCTCCTCCAGAAGTACCATTCTGGGGAGCAAGCCCTAGACACGTAGCTTTTGGGGGACCTTTAGCCTTGAAACTGCAACAGTGAGGTTTGAGAAAACTCAGCTCTTGCGCCCACTTCTCTCCTCTGCTGCATTTGATTTTAGTAGGAAGAGATGCACTTACAGTCACACTGACATCATATTCAATAAACTAGTTACCTAGACTTGATGATCACTGTTGCGGCCTTCTGTAGAGACTGCAGAGGCCCTGCCTTCTGTGAGAGTCACTTACATATCCTGGCAGATGACAGAAATTGGTGTGCAGAAGCCATGGCATGAGCTTCTCTCTCATGGATATAATTCACACAGCAGATACATGCCTGAGTCTCATCAAAGCCAAAGCAAACATGGTATTATAAACAGGCCATTATGCAGAGCCAATATTTTACAAAAATATTTTGTTATAAATGTATATATATATATATATATATTCTCAAAGAGAATAAATGCACAAAATATTCATCTTCAAAGACTAAAGACACATGCACACTCACAATTGAAATTTCCTAAGGTGTGATTTGATGACCACTCTGCCATGTCCTTGCTGCATATTTAACTGAAGAGAGTCTCTCCTGTCTAACAAATGTCTTCTTTTAAGACTGCCAGATGCTCTTGACAAGAAGCAGGGTGACCCACGGTTCCTTTTCCCAGCACTCTTTGAAGGTTGTAACTGCTGAAAGTAACTACTTCTACCTCTAAGTCACATGAAATAAACCTTCCTAAGATTGTGAGGTCAATGACCAAGGTTTCGTCAAAGCTAGATGTTTCTCAAGGTTTCAGACAGTGAAGAGCAGGGCGAGAGAAAAAGAAGGGTATTTATCCAAATTAACTTATCTCATCACACATAGTGCATTTTTTCCAGCCTGGAAGATACGGAAGGAAATAAAAGCTCTGGACACATCAGAAGCATGAGGAAGATTTGCGCTGAGCTGAGGACATATGAACCCAGTGAAGCTAGTATCACTGAAGAGACACAGAAAAAATTGCTTTCTCTCTGTCGATCCTTCAAGAAGTGAAAGGTAAGGAAAAAGGCCTAGTTAAAAATTACATCTGACTTCCAGCAAAGAAAAGCACAAATAACCCCAGTGGTCAAACCTAAAACAACAATCTTGGAATTCTCTGGCTATAGATCAACTAATTGTGCACATTTTTAAAATCTAAAGCAATCCCTACACAGCTGCTGATGGTGTGGAAAGAACTAGCCCTTCAAAGACCAGCACAGCAATTTACACTGATGGGAACTCCATCTGGAGATTCACTTCATGCCACTACATTACCTTTTATAGCTCTTGGAGAATTAAGAAAAAACCCACTGCCACAACCACAGCCAATATCTATGTTGATAAATTATTAAATGAGATATGTCTTCTGTAAGAAGAAATAATCACCACTTTAGCACCTGGTGACTGCCTGAAAGTTTTGAGTTAACATCTGTGTGTGATGTTTAAGATGGAGCCAAGGTAGGAAAGAAGATTAAATGATCAAATAAAAACGACTAAAAAAAAGAGCAAAATTCAAAGACAGTACAAATATGGTGACCAAGTTGAACAACCATCCAGGGAGCTGCCTCCTGACTTCATGATGTGCACCCCACGTCACTCCATTCCCATGTGCCTCTCAAGCCTGGGCTCCAAGCTACTTGGTTTTGTGTCATTTTTCCTTTTTATTATCTCTCCTTACCTTTATCTTTGGCTGTAGATACTCTTTCTTACTATTTTTTATATATGTAAGGTACTAAAAGTCCTTGTTGGCTGACTCCTGTACTCTGTACAGCAAGATTTCCTGATAGCTTGCCTTGTGCCCACATGCTGAAGCACCCATGTAAGGTTAACTCTACCATAAATGACAAACCCTCTTGAATTTTACCTTGTGTTGGGTATAGGCATGCAAAAATTAAAATTGCCTAAAAGTTAAAATATCATGATAGAAAGGAGTGTGAGACATGTGAGTAAGCAGTGGGCAATAGTGTAGCATATTTAGTGGAACATGAATGCCCTCTCATGCACAAAGCAGGCAGCAGTCCCTGTAAGAGGATACAAAAAAATACCCATGGGTTTGTTTTTCATTCGATACCCCACCTGTGCCCACTCAGGTTCCTACCCCAACCACTTTGAGGGCATTGACCACCATCACATCGATACTATTCTCTTTATTTCAAAGTGGCCCTAAGTATATTCATTCACATAAATGATCTATCCTTTCCTTAATGACTCCTTTTTGGTAGCACATACAAAGACTAGAAATGCAATTCACAGGTCTATACAACAGAACTATATTGTTCATCTCCCTAGCAAGGTTTATTTTAAAACTAAGCTCTGAGTACGCAAAGTAACAAAGAGAAAATTCATCTCCTGATTGCTTCCTAACTAGCCTTTCCTCTATTTTTACATGTCTCTGGGATTCACATTTTACTCACTGCCCTTTGTTGTCAGACTGGCTTCAGAGTGAGACCAAGTATGAATGCCATGAGTATTTTAGGTCAGGAACTAAGGGTCTGTTTCTTTTCTCAGCGTTGAGCATTGAAGCTTGAGAAAAATAGGGTAAGGGAGACCTGTTTACTGACCAGCAAGAGTCAAACAGGCAGCTGAAGAGATGGCTCGGCAGTTAATTGGGGAAACTACTCCTGAGGAAGGTCCAAGTTCAGTTCCCTTTACCTATGTCAGGCACCTCCATGCCTGGAACTCCAGCTCTAAGGAACTTAATGCTCTTTTCCGGCCTCAGCAAACACCTGCCCTCATACCTACATACTTACACACAGATACATACATATCCATATAACTAAAAATAAAATCAAATCTTTAAAACAAAAGAATAATGAGTGAATTTCTTTCTATGGCATGATTTTATAAGAATAAACAAAACTTGAGGCCCACTTCATGAGATGGAGATGACCAGGAATCAGAAGCTGAACAGCCCAGGGACCTAGGGTAGAATCAAACATGACTGGAAAAATTAAATAAATAAAAATTAATTAATTAATTAATTAATTAAATGAAATGATTCCTAATGATATTCTGCTACACTCATAGATCAGTGCCTTGTCTAGTCGTCATCAGAGAGGCTTCCTCCAGCAGCAGATGGGAGCAGATAGAGAAACCCACAGCCAAACATTAGGTGGAGCATGGGAACCCCACAGAAGAGGAGGATGGGGAATTGTGGGAGCCAGAAGGTTTGAGGACACCAGGAGAACATGTCCCACAGAATCAACTAAGCAGGGCTCATAGGAGCTCACAAAGACTGGTGGCATTCACAGAGCCTGCATGGGTCTGAGCTAGATCCTCTGCATATATGCTGTGGTTGTTTAGCTTGGGATTTTTGTGGGACTCCTAACAATGGGAGTTGGGTGTCTTTGACTCCTTTGCCTGCTCTTGGAACCCTTTTCCCCCTACTGGGTTGCCTTGCCCAGCCTTGATATGAGTGTTTGTGCCTAGTCTTCTTGCATCTTGTTATGCCATGTTTGGTTGATATTCCTGGGAGGCCTGCTCTTTTCTGAAGGGAAATGGAGGACTGGATCTGGGAGAGATGGGAGGAGGAGGGAGTGGGAGGAAAGGAGGGAGGGGAGGATGTGTTTGGGATATATTACATGAGAGAATATTAAATAAAAAGAATAAACAAAAACAATTGTAAAAAAATGATTGTTTAAGTCTCAATTACCAAAGGGAGGCAGAATCACTGATAAACTGATAAACACATTTGCTTTGATAACCTGGACTTTCTAATCTGACACAAAAATAAAATTGGGGCCGGGCGGTGGTGGCGCATGCCTTTAATCCCAGCACTCGGGAGGCAGAGGCAGGCGGATCTCTGTGAGTTCGAGGCCAGCCTGGGCTACCAAGTGAGTTCCAGGAAAGGCGCAAAGCTACACAAGAGAAACCCTGTCTCGGAAAAAGAAAAAAGAAAAAAGAAAAAAAAAATAATAAAATTGGGATTATTTGTCAGGGGTAGCAACAAAGCAATTTTGTTGTGATACTCCTTGCTGATTTGGACAATATCATCTAGATGTTAATCAATGCCAAACCTATACTTCTTAGGAACTGCATCTCCCATCTCTGTAGACGCTGCTGCCCAGGTGAAAAGGGAGACAATAAAGCCAGGAAGTGGTGGTGCATGCCTTTAGTCCCAGCACTTGGGAGGCAGAAGCAGGTGGATCTCTGTGAGTTCGAGGCCAGCCTGGGCTACAGAGTGAGTTCCAGGAAAGGCTCCAAAGCTACACAGAGAAACCCTGTCTCAAAACAAAACAAAACAAAAAAAAAGCAAAACCAAAAGGTGGTGGGGAGACAATAATGGCTACAGAACAGTTGCTGGATGGGCCACCAGTAGCTAAGCCTTATGTGGAAAGAGGATGGCTAGAATGGCCCTCCTTGCCGGGCGGTGGTGGCGCACGCCTTTAATCCCAGCACTCGGGAGGCAGAGGCAGAGGCAGAGGCAGAGGGGCAGGGGCAGAGGCAGAGGCAGAGGCAGAGGCAGAGGCAGAGGCAGAGGCAGGCGGATCTCTGTGAGTTCGAGGCCAGCCTGGTCTCCAAAGCGAGTTCCAGGAAAGGAGCAAAGCTACACAGAGAAACCCCATCTCAAAAAACCAAAAAAAAAAAAAAAAAAAAAAAAAAAAAAAAAAAAAAAAAGAAAAAGAAAAGAAAAAAAAAAAAGAATGACCCTCCTTCAGTTGATATCTTTAGGCCAGCACTTCCAAACCTTGGATCCTTAGGAAGAGTCTAGGAACATATTTCAAATCATCTAAACTAAAATACAGAAACATCAGGCCTTCATGAATTATATGATCTCTGTGTAAACTAATAGGCCAACTTAATTTGTTTTTGGTTGGAAGAATACCAACTTAGTATGATGACTGTCACCATGTGATATATGAGATTGTAATTATACATTTTTATGATTAAATATGTGCAAGGGAATTATTACTAGTAAACATATTTGTGTTTATTTTTTACAAAGTCTTGTAAAGCATACACAGAACAGTTAAAAATATCAGTGAGAGCAGATGTCATATCGGTTCGGGTTGCGGGTGTTTGTAGTCTCATCCCTCTCAGTGCTCCTCAACGCCTTGCTGTTACACACTGGGTATCCCAGAAGACAGCCTGTGCTCATTTTCTAGACACACTCCCTGGATGTCAAGCATCAGACCAAAGGGAAAGAGTTTTGTTTCCTTAGAAAAAACCAGGAAGTGCTTATCTAACCAATTAAGTTGATCCAGAAAGAGGAGCCCTTTGGCCAAAGACATGCTTACAAAGTATAAAATTTCAAACTCTTACCATTTAATGCATTAAAAGCAAAAGAAAAAAAAAAGAAGGAGGAAGGGAAGGGAAGGTAAAAAGGAAGAAAATAACAGACAAGGAGTGTTGAAAGTGAAGGTGAGTGCTGTAGCAAGCTGTGGGGAAGGCCTTCTAAACACAGCACCACTGACTCCTATGAACTCACAGGGACTGAGGCAACGTGCACAGCCCTGCACTGTTCTGCACCAGATGGGGTCCTAGAGCTGAAAAGAGAGGTGGACACATGCCCACATCCTTAACCCAGAAGCTATCTCCTACTGATAACCACTTGTAAGTGAAAAATTAGTTTTCTCCAAGAGAGTGTTTCTGGGAAAACAAACCACTCTTATGGGTGGGTCCCACACCCAGCAGCAGATAGCCCATGGAAAACAAAATGCCATCTTTGGAGGTTCCTTGTCTACACTGTTGTGTCAGGGCACTTTTTAACAGGTTCTTTGCACACACACACACACACACACACACACACACACACACACACACACACACAAAATGGCTTCCAGTTTTGTGTTTTTTCCTGGGATTCCTGTATGTGTCAACATGTGTTTCCTTGTGTCTATACATGTTTCTCCTGCCTTTTATTTGGTTCTTTTTCTTCTGTTTGTTTTGTCCTGACTTGTTTGTTTTGATTTTATCTTATTTATTTTATTATCATTCTTTAGATGCTTGTTTGTTTTCTAAGGAGAGACAGAAGGGTGTGGATCTGGATGGGAAGGGAGGGATATAGGGAGAAGGTGGAGGAGAGGAAATTGTAATCAGAATATATTATATAAAAAAACTATTTTCAATAAAAGAAAAACTATTCAAAATGTACAATTCCTCTTGAAGTGTCTTCTTATGACCAATCCACAAAAGGAAGCCAACTAGGTACCGGCACTGATACAGGTAGTGCTCACAGATAAGGATGTACAAATAGATCCATCTATGTGTATAAACGAAAATTCATATAGATGTATATCCATATATGTTAAATGATTTGTCTAACAGCTTCTACAGCTCTTTCATGCATCTCACTTCAGTCTACTTGATGTCAGTTTCACTTAGCATCTTCAGAGGGAGGGGAGGAAAAGTATTAATTTTGGTACTTTGCTAATAGACAACTAAAAAAACATTTCCAGGCTCTGAAATTTACTGTAAACACATCTTCCTGAAAACAGAGAAGGAGCCAGAGGAAGTGTGGATCTGATGTGGGCCTCCATTCCACTCTGTTTCCTGGTGAGATATGATTATGAAGAGAAAATACATGGCAAGGCTGTATCAGTAGACAATGTATGGTTTAAGTTAAAACTTGATGGAAATCACTCAATGGTGGTAGTCAGGGGAGAAAGGGAGTTGTGAAGTTTTGTGAGAAGGAAAACATCTTAGAGATGGATGCTGATAAGAATGTGCATGAGTTTAATATTGCTAAACTGTACACCTGCCAGTCAGCACAGAATGGAAAGAGGTGGAGCTAAAGGGCAAACATACCTCATCCAGGTGTGATGTCACCTCGAAAGTATATGCCATTGATATAAATATAAATATAAAACAGCACTTTATCCATCATCTTCCTTAAAAAAAAAAACACCCTCTTGGCTTAACCCAGAGGAGAACATCAGACAAATCCCAGTCAAGAAGCATCTAGAAAATAGCTGACAAGTACCCCTCAAAATGCCAATCAATGAAAGGAAGAAAGGTCTAAGAACCCTTCAGCCCAGGGATCCAGGGAGACTTGTAACTAGATATAATATGGTACCTAGTTGGGATACTAGGAGAGAAAAGGTATTATTAGACACAAACTAAGTGACTCTGAATAAGCCACAAAGGCTTTAGTTAATCATACTACATCATCATTTGTTCCCTAGTTGAAACACACTGTGATAATAACAGGGAGATGCTGTGGGATGTTCTGTATGTTAAATGTGTTGCTCTGATTGGTTAAAAAATAAAACAGTGATTGGCTAGTAGCCAGGCAGGAAATATAGGCAGGACAAGGAGAGAGGAGAATTCTGGGAAGTGGAAGGCTGCTGCCAGCTGCTGCCAAGACAAGCAAGATGTAAGGTACCAGTAAGCCCCAAGCCATGTGGCAACTTATAGACTAATAGAAATAGGTTAATTTAAGATATAAGAACAGCTAGCAAGAAGCCTGAGCCATTAGGCCAAACAGTTTAAATAATATAAGCGTCTGTGTGTTTATTTTAAGTGGGCTATTGGATTACCAGGGCTTGGTGGGACCTGGAGAGAAAACTCTAGCTATAGGGAGACCTGGGTGTATAGGATGGAAGACCCTGGAGTAACTTAATAACTTTTGTAGCTTTTCTGTGAATCTCAAACCTACCTAAAAAATAATTTAAAAAATCAATATAAAGGTTATATAGGATTAGAAACACAACTGAAGAGGAATATGAAATGAAAGACTGGTTCTGAGGAAATCACATAGAAAGCTGTAAAGAAAGATAGTTGGAAGATCTGCAAGTGAAGCAAAGAGCTATGTGACAGGTCAGGCATTTAATTTTTAGAGGGAAAAATGTTTGAGGAGATAATTCCTTATATCATTGCTTAATCTCACTCCTCACAGCTGAATCCTACTCCACACACTTGCCCCACAGCACAGCTCTCAGCTCTCAGAGGGAAGAACCAAAATGAATAAGAACAGACAGAAAACAAAAACAAATGTGCCTTTCAATAAATCCTGGTGAAAGTGCAAACTATGATTTGTGCAATTAGATTTGTAAGAACAAATCAAGGTGCCAGAGGAAAACAGCACAATAATTTCCTAATTTCAGGAAAAAGTAACTCTCATCTAGAATATCACATCTGATTACGCATCATTCAAAGATAACAAAGTAAAAGCACTTTAAAGTTAGCTGGTAGTTTATTACAGAACTACTATGGGGTCCATTTTAGGAAGAAGACTGTTGATTCAGAAGGAAGAAGTACTGGTTAATAAAACATCAACAAACACGATGACACCTGAATGGTCTCCAGATAACAGTGAAGTTTGGAGGCGTTCTTACACCCTACTATAATTCCTATTAGTGCACGAGGAAATTGAGAAAAAGGGAAAGTAAATATTTGCAGAGAAGCAGTGCAAAATGATAAAAAATATCTCTATAATAACCAAGTAATAACGCATCTTTGGAGGGCTTATACATACAGGCCTAAGTAAACTACTAGTAGGCAGTAGTATGTATGGTGAGGGGTGTGTGTGTGTGTGTGTGTGTGTATGTGTAGAGAACATCATACTGGAACAATCTGTGATTACTGTCTCATTTCATTAAGACATGCATCAACACAAACATTTACATATTTTAATGAGAGAGCAGAAGAAAGATGAATAAACTTCTAAATAGTAGAAGGAAAATGGAGGTTGGATTAAGCGAACCAATTAATCTGGTAGAAAGGGAGAAGAAAAATTAAAAATGCAACTTGAATGAAAAAAAAAAGGTTGGAAAATTACAAAAACTGTAAGCAAGCACAAGGCAAAGAGAACAAACTTCCCTGTCATCTAATTGCTTAGGTTGGAGATTTGAAAACAATCTAACTTGACACTGTACAACAAAGTCAACTAGAGAACAATGATTTTGATAAATTGAAACTAGAGTAGAAAAGGAAAAGCTGTCCAAAAGAGAGTGCTGGTTCTGTGATAATTATAGAAGATGAAACAGACTTGTAGAGGATGCCATTTCTAAGAGTAAAGTAGAGCTATAGATTAAAATGTATAAAGCAACAAGTCTCAAACCACATGAAGATATGCTGAGAAAAACTCAAGGGAGAAATTTATAAAACCATAATCCTCATGGGAACATTAAATATACTTCTCTCCAAATCTGATAGATCAAACAGAAAAAAAAGTCCTCTAATATTGATACATGAGTCGAACAATATTATGTTTGCTGTAAAAACAGATGTTAGGCTTTATTTGTAAAGAAGGAAGGCTAACATGCTCTCTTTTCCGAGTTAAAACAATCCAGTTTTAAAAAATAGATCAGGTAATAAGCCAAAATTAGTTGTCAACAAATACCAAAGAATTAATACTCTAGAGTAGTGGTTCTCAACCTTCCTAACATGTGACCCTTTAATACAGTTGTTCATGTTGTGGTGATCCCAACCATGAAATTATTATCATTGCTACTTCATAACTATAATTTTGCTACTGTTATGAATCATCATATAAATATCTAATATGCAGGGTATCTTCTATACAACCCCTGTGAAAGGGTTGTTTGATACCAAGGGATCATGACCTACAAATTGAGAACCATTGCTCTAGAGACTATATTTGTAACCTTTACCCAACAGAAGTGGAATTTAATAACTTAACAACACTGTGTTTTTAGAAATTTAAGGAAAATTGTAATAGTTAGAATCAAAGAAGAAATCATGAAGAAAATTCCATCATATTTAAACTCAGTGGCTACTCTATTCAAAACTTGTGGAAAGTAGCCAACTTGATGCTCACAGGCATCTTTGGATACATTGTGTATGTTAGAAAATAAAGAAGACAAATATTAAGGAACTAAACATTCACCTCAAGAAATCAAGAGTAAAATAGAATAAATCTGACTATAAAATGTCATTTTTGTTAGATCAAAATTATAAAACAGTGTGATACTCTTTTGTATGTATTTACAGAATAATGTTAAAACAACCTCAGAGCATGTATAACTGTAACTATGGGCTACAATTGGAGATAAGGGGGGATGGTAGAGTAAAAAAGTCCAAAATAGACTTCAGCCATGCCTGCAATATCTCTTCCACTGCAGTGATCTGAAACATTCACCCCAAATTCTTAGCATTTATGAAATCCAGGTGAATGTGCCTGCATTTATTATCCTGTGTCATTTTAAATGCTTGGAATATTTCTTAGCTAAAAATAATCAGAGAGAAAAAGGTACAAGCAATTATTAGAATAAGAAAGAAAAGACTCTCTACCTTGCCTTTGTCTTAGGAACTAGAAACAGAGGAATTGTAATTCCTGCCTTCTACACCAAATGAGGATTGCCTAGATAGAACAGAGTACAGTGTGTTCAAGAATGCTAACTGCTATCATTACTTTATCCTCTATATACTTTATATAAAATCCATATCATTTATATAAAATTGAGTATAGGCTACTCTTGTCTTCATGTCAATGTAAGATCTGGACAAGAAATTTTATTTGAGTCCACTTCATTTGACTTCTAAAGCAAAGGCATCATTATTACTGTTAATAAGGAAAAACCATAAAATGTGAAATACTCACAATTATTAATACTCCACTGATGTGCAATGCTGCAGAATGGTAGAAAAATTTTTCCTTAATATCACTACTATAAGGCTAGTTGGCTCAATATCTCATATCACTGTTCTACTTAAGTTCTCTGTGTGAACTCCAGTGAGAAGGCCATAGTAAGGACAGGATGGACACTCCAGTGCTCACCAACATTCTCTGCCACCACTGAACTTTCCATTTCTGCAACAACTCTCACAGATACATGATCTGTTCGCACCATGTTTAATGTCATCCATCTCTTCTGATAATGATCTGAGGTCCAGTGATCTTCCAGAGTTAAGAAAATAGACAACAAGCCCATAGGACATATGCAGTACTTAACTGTACATGCATTTCCATGCTCAATCTGTGTTTGATCATAAAAATGAAAACATCAGACATGGAGTTCTCTTGATAGACATTTTATATTTCATAAACACAAATAATGATATTTGAAAACTTTTCTATAAAATGTTTAATGTGAGCAAAAATTATATTTAAATGACTTCACTTAAAATTATTCAACTATAAAATATGAAACCATACATTCTTTTTCTTTAGAAACAGCAATTCGAATACAAAGCACTTCATAAAATATTTCTTCGATCTAATGTTTCTCTGAAATGGGATGGCACAGTGGTTCTGTGGCCTATAGAAAATAGAACAGGTATATAGCCTTTGAAACACTGGTGCATTATAATTTCCCATACACATTTATTAAAACACTAAGTCAGAATAGTTTCAATTACACTTTAGATATATTCCTTTCAAAAGATGCCATTATCACAAAAATAGAGAACACACACACACAGTAATACAAGCATCAGTGATAGTCATAATTTCTTGGGTTTCTTTGCATGAAGAGATTCTGAGGACACTTGGGCCTGCAGACATTTGATAATTCTGAAAGCCAAGATTTCTTGAGAACTTAATCAGCAAATAAATTGTAGATAGCACCAGATTCTCCATCTTCTCTGCCTTGGTGTTTTTCTCTGTCTATATCAAACAACTGACTTGGCAGTAAGTTATACAACCCTTCATAGCTTCTTTTTGTTCCATCTTTCCCACAAGGATATATAAACTTCTTATATACGGTACTATTTAGGTGGAGGTCATTGACAAAGAGCAAAGGATAGGAAAAGATGATAGTCTTGCCTTTCTCATGCTGCAGGAGTGCCATTTTAATTCTATGTCACATTTACTAGACATCTGTTACATGCTCTTCACTGTAACAATGAGTAAAGACCTCCTTCTATTTTACTTTCATCAACAGTCATGGGTGAGCTTGGCTGTTCAGGACCAACCACTGTTCTCTTATTTATATGGGTGTTTCTGCTATGGAGTTGAGTCCTGGTCAAGCTGAATTGGTAATGGTTTACAGATATGAAGACTTGAAAGCTGAATTGTTTGTGAGATTACTTCCTCTACTGGACCACCTACATTTGTTGTTCTGGTAATTAGGATCTAATAATAATGGTTGCTATTACTATTATTACTATTAATGACTTAGAAAAGGTCAGTCACCATCTAAATTATTTCAAGCCATCCCATCAACTATTCAAGACCAGTTGTTCTCATTGTAAAGAAGAAAAGAGCACCACCATAGACTGGATCATTTGTCTAAGATAATACACCTACCACCACAGTAGGATTTGAACCCAAGAGATCCCAAGCCTGAGTACATGATTGATTATCTGAATTGTATCTCAAATTTTGAATTATTTAAAAGGGAAGGAGGGCTGAAGGGCTGTAAAGTCAAAGATATAATAGGTTCTAGAGATGCTGGTGTCAGGCAAGAATATGGGCTTATTACCAACAAATCAGATAATGATCTAATATGAGAACATTAACATTATCAAAAGCAACCATCTGATAAAACCCATGTCTTTCAACACTCCATTTAGCCTACATTCCCACTAGAAACTTTCTGTTCCTATTGCTTGCATTTGAGAATAATCACAGTTTTACAGGGAATAATGTAAATTCTGTTTGGAGATGATTTTCAAAACTAGGTAACCATGCATGTTGGACCAGATGTTCATAATACATTTCAACATTTCCCACAGACCTATGTCTAGGAAGTACTGGAACAGAACTCACTGGAAGCTGGCTAAAGCATGGATTTTGCAAGTGTAGAGTTAGCACAATGCAGAAAGTGGGCAGGCACAAAATTGCAGCACCCCTGGAATCCCATCATTTCCCCTTTGATGTATTTTGTTTAGTAAGTTAGAAGCTGGATAACTTACCACACAGCAATATGTATACTTCGGAACTCCAAAGCTGTGCCTTAACATAGTTGGGATATCCCTGGTGAGTTCCTTAGTATCATTGTGGTGTTGGTAGTTTTATTTTAGAAATTTAAAAAGAATATACCTGAATTTTCATTTTAGAAATAAGGCCTAGCATGTCAATCTCATACTTGAAAATCTTCAAAGGTTCCTACTACCTACAACATCCTCCCACTTCAGCTTTGTATTCAGTTTTGCCTTCACCAACTGACAGCTTTCATTTGATCCACATCCTACCACTTTTCACTCACCTATTGCTTCAGACTTACAGAAACATCCTCCACCCCTTAAATCACAGACTGCCAAGAGTTCTAATTTTGTTCTTTAGAACCACCTACCTTTTTGAGACTTAACTCAAATGTGAAGCCATTGCTCTCAGACCATGAGCTCTTAGCAGAAGGAACTGTGTCCTCTCCATTTGATTTGCCTGTTATGACATAGCCTCTTACTAAAATACAATAACCTCCTTGTAAGCCATCATACTACATGATGATGTTGTTTCAGTGAGGAATCTAGCTCTTCCAGACAAATCCATGCCAGATTTACTCCATTCTTAAGTGGGAGGAAATTCACTCAGACACTAAGGCTACATTGTTATGTTCTACCGCCCCTCTTCTCCAAGAAGCTATTGCTTCCTTTACCATTGCAAACTATAGAAAATGAGGATAAATTAAATTCATCTTCTCTTAGAATTCATCTGTCACATCCTTTCTGGTTCTCTATCTCTGTCTAAGGGAGTAATTGGAGGCCTCCATTATGTTTACTTGTGCAATAAAATGGTACATTCTAATCAAATGTAAAATAGTAACAGCAACATTCAAATAACCTATAGCTTTAAAATGACTACAGATTCTCCCATACCACATCCAAAATACAAGGCAGTCTAAAAGAGTCATTTTAAACAAATCTTACTTTATCGAATGGCACAGCTTACGGATCAATTTATACACAAGTTTTTTTTTTTTTTTTTTTTTTTTTTTTTTTTTTTTTTTTTTTTTTTTTTTTTTTTGTATATGCCAGCAGAAATGCCTATGTTAGCTGAATGAGATGTAAGGATGCCAAGTGTATTAGTGAAACTTACAAATGAATTCAACTCTCAGAGCAAGTTCTCAGCAATTTCCAGCTATTAAAAAATGTTTTCCCAACAGCCAGCCAGCAAATAAGAGACCTGCCAGCAGGCCCCTCCACCACAGCTGCTACCCATTGGACTCTAACCTACAGGACCCACTCCACCATCCAAAACCTGTGACCAACCATTCCCCTCCCACACACCACCTCCAATTCCTCCCTGCCTCCCTGTAATCAACAGGCCCTAGAGGCACAAGCACCACCTGCATCAATTGGAAGAAGAGGTGAGTGAATGGTCTAACAACTAAACTTCCCCAACCTTTAGATCATAAATACCAGGGCACATCCCATGCCCCTCCCCCTCCCATGTCAGCCCCAGCAGCCAGCCAGCAGTAAGAGTCCTGCTGGCCTCTCCATCACTAGTGCTACCCATTGGACTCTGCAGCCTACAAGACCCAGTCCACCACCCAAACCCACTGAACCCATCATCCTCCCCCTGGGCAACCCCACTCCCCAACATCCATAGCCTTTAGAGGCATAAGCTCCACCTACACCAGTTGGAAGAACAGCAGCCCCTATAGGCACAAGCACCATCTACAGCAGTTGGAAAAACAGATCCACTCTGTTGCTCAATCCCACCTAACTCAGCATCCTTCCCATGAACAGCAACATCAGCAGACCCTATAGGCACAAGCAACACATACACCAGTTGGAAGAACAGGCACAGGCAAAACCTACACCAGGTGGAAGAACAGACTTCATAGGCACAGTCACAACCCACACCAGCTGGAAGAACAGACCCCATAGCTACAAGTAAAGCCCACACAAGCCAGAAGAACTAGATGATATGCTGGATCTAGGCACCCAAATCCCCACAAACCTCAGTTGAGACAACCGTACAGAACCCTTGACCATTCAGGTCAAAAGACAATAAAGGGAACAGACAATAAAGGAACAAAAGACTCATCCAACAAAGACATCACAAGAATCAACACCTGTACCTATAAGTGTCCCAAACTCAGATGGGTAAATGGCAGTGTGGAAATACATTAAACAACATAAAGAACAATATGGGACCGCCAGAACCTAATACTTCTAAAAAGCAAGACCTGAACATTCCAACACAGATGAAGCAGAAGAAAATGACCTTGAAACTAACTTAATGAAGAAGACAGAGGCTCTTAAAGAGGAACTGAAAAATTCCCTTAAAGAAATCAAGGAAAACACAAACAAAAAAGTGAAAGAAATCAATAAATCCCTTAAAGAAAGCAAAGAGAGCTAAGAAAAACCAAACAGGCAAAGAAAACAGTTCAAAACTTGAAAATTGAAATAGAAGCAATAAAGAAAACACAAACTGAGGGAATTGCAGAAATGGAAAATCTGGATAAGTGAACAGGAACTATAGATACAAGCATCACCAACAGAATACAAGAGATGGAAGAGAGAATCTCAGGCATTGAAGATACAATAGAGGAAATAGATTCATTAGTCAAAGAAAATGTTAAATTCAAAAAATTCTTAACACAAAACATCCAGGAACCTGGGACACCATGAAAAGACCAAACCCAAAAATAACAGAGAAGAAGAAGAAGCAGAATTCCAGCTCAAATGCACAAAAAAATATATTCAACTAAATCATAGAAGAAAACTTTCTCAACCTAAAGAAGGACATTCTTATGAAGGTACAAGAAGAGAACCACAAAATAGACTGGACCAAAAAAAGAAGTCCCCTCACCACATAATAATCAAAACACTAAACATATAGAATAAAGAAAGGATATTAAATGCTACAAGAGAAAAGGGCCAAGTAATATATAAAGACAGACTCATCAGAATTACACCCAACTTCTCAATGGAGACTGTGAAAGTAAGAAGGTCCTGGACAGATGTTTTGTAGACACCAAGAGACCACAGATCCAGCCCAACATACTATATCAAGAAAAAATTTCAGACACTATAGATGGAGAAAACAAGATATTCCATGACAAAACCAGATCTAAACAATACCTATCTACAAATCCATCCCTATTGAAGATATTAGAAGGAAAACTCCAATCCAAGGAACTTAGCTGAACCCATGAATACACAGGCAGTGGATAATCTCACACCTGCAAATCCCATAAAAAGGACACATACACACACACTACTACCACCACAGACAGAACCAAAAAATAACATGAATTAACAATAATTAATATCTCTTAATATCAATGGAGTCAATTCGCCTATAAAAAGACACAGGATATGAAAACAGGATCCATCCTGCTGCATACAAGAAACATAGCTCAACTTCAAAGACAGACATTACCTCAGAGTAAATAAAAGGTTAGGAAAAGATGGTGTGCGCCACTGCCGCCCAGCAGATTTCACAATCAAATGGACTTAAGAAGCAAGCTGGTGTAGCTATCCTAATATCTCACAAAATAGATTTCAAAAGAGGTGGAAAAGGACATTTAATATTCATCATAGAAATATCCATCAAGATGAAGTCTTAATTCTGAATATTTATGCCCCAAATACAAGGGCACCCACATTCATAAAAGAAACATCACTAAAGCTTAAATCACATATCAAATCCCATACACTAACAGTGTGAGACTTCAATACAGCATACTCACCAATGGACAGGTCTGCCAGACAGAAACTTAACAGAGAAATAAGGGAACTAACATATGTTATGACTGAAATGGACTTAACCAATATCTACAGAACATTTCACCCAAACACAGAAGAATATACCTTCATCTCAGTACCTCATGAATCTTCTCTAAAATTCACCTCATACTTGATCACAAAGTAAATCTCAACCAATATCAAAAAACTGGAATAACCCCATATAGTTAATAGGATCACCATAGCCTACAACCTCATGGAACTGAACAATGCTCAACTGAATCACTACTGGGTCAAGGAAAAAAATAAAGAAATTAAAGATTTTCCAGAATTCAATGAAAATTAATGTACAACATACTTAGACTCATGGAACACTATGAAAGCAGTGTGAAGAAGAAAGTTCATAGGAATAAGAGCCTACATAAGGAATTTGGAGAAATCTCACACTAGTGACTTAACAGCATACCTGAAAGCTCTAGAACAAAAAGAAGTAAACTCACCCAGGAGGAGTAGATGCCAGGAAATAATCAAATTGTGGGTTGAAATCAATAAAATAGAAATAAAGAAAACAATACAAAGAATCAATGTAACAAAGAGTTGGTTCTTTGAGAAAATCAGCAAGATAGATGAACCCTTATCCAAACTAACCAAAATGCAGAGAGAGAATATCCAACTTAACAAAATCTGAAATGAAAAGGGGGACATAAAAACAGACAATGAGGAAATCCAAAGAATCAATAAGTCATACTTCAAAAACCTGTACTCCACAAAATTGGAAAATCTATAAAAAATGGACAATTTTCTGGATAGGTACCACATAATAAAATCAAATCAAGACGAGAAAAATAATTTAAATGAACTTATAACCCCTAAGGAAGTAGAAGCAGTCATTAAAGTTATCCCAGCCAAAAGAAAGCCCATGGCCAAATGGTTTCAGCACAGAATTCTACTAGAATTTCAAAGAAGAGCTTATACTTATATTCCTCAAATTCTTCCAACACAATAGAAACAGAAGGAACATTGCCAAACTCTTTTTATGAAGTTATAGTTACCCTAGTACCCAAACCACACAAAGATGCAACAAAGAAAGAGAATTACAGACCAAACTTCCTCAGGAACATTGATGCAAAAATACTCAATAAAAAACTGGTAAATTGAATCCAAGAACACACCAAAACAAAACAAACAACAACAACAACAAAAAACCCCACCATGATCAAGTAGGCTTCATCCCAGTGATTCATATGAAAATCTGCTCTCTGGATAAGTGAGACAGTTCTTTAGCTTGAACTGTTTAGGGGGCCCCCAGGCAGTGAGACAAGGACCTGTCCTTAGTTCATGAACTGGCTTTTTGGAACCTAGTGCCTATAGTGAGACACTTTGCTCAGCCTTGGTGCAGGGAGGAGGGGATTGGACCTGCCTCAACCGAATGTACAGGCTCTGCTGACGTCCCAGGGGAGACCTTGCCTTGGAGGAGGTGGGAATGGTGGGTGGGTTGGAGGGAGGACAGGGGAATCTGTGGTTGATATGTAAAATGAATAGAAAAATCACTTAATAAAATGAAAAAAAAAAATAAAAAAGAAAAAAACTTCCATTAATCCATAATCCATCAATTTACCTGTTAGATTTATTCTCTTTTCTTTACTCCCCTTTTAGTACTTATTCACCAACACAAAGAACCCATTCCAGTATTGATAAAGACACCAATGCCTTCCTCAAATGTATACACATACAAAAATAAAAATCTAGGATTTATATTGGAGAAAAAAAGGAAAATCTGTCAGTATAATCCATTATACAGACAAACTGAAAGAAAAAAACATATGATCATCTCATTTAGATGCTGAAAAAGCCTTTGACAAAATCCAACACCCCTTCATAATAAATGTGTTATAGAGATCAGGAATACAAGGAACATACCAAAACGTAATAGAAGCAATATACAGCAAGCTGACATCCAACATCAAATTGAATGGAGAGAAAGGCAAAGCAATTCCACTAAAATCAGGAATAAGACAAGGCTGTCCACTCTCTCCATATCTATTCAAAACAGTAGTCAAAGTTCTAGCAAGAGCAATAAGACAACCAAAGGACATCAAATTGGAAAGGAAAAAGTCAAACTTTCGCTATTTGCAGATGATGATAGTATATATAAGTGACCCCAAAAATTCTAACAGGGAACTCTTATAACTGATAAACACCTTCAATGATGTGGCTGGATACAAAACTAACACAAGTAAATCAGTAGCCCTCCTATATACAAATGATAAATGAGCTGATATAGAAACCAGAGAAAAAACACCCTTCACAATAGTCATAAATAATGTAAAGTATCTTGGAGTAACTCTAACCACACAAGTAAAAGACCTGTATGACAAGAACTTTAAGTTGTTGAAGAAAGAAATTGAAGAAGATATCACAAAATGGAAAGATTCCTCCCTGTCCTTGGATAAGTAAGATTACCATAGTAGGAATAACAATCTTACCAGAAGCAATCTACAGATTCAATGCAACCACATCAAAATCCCAACACAATTCTTTTTCAACCCTGAAGAACAAATACTCAACTTCATATGGAAAAACAAAAACCCAAAATAGCTAAAATAATTCTGTACAATAAAAGAACTTCTGGAGGTACCACCATCCCTGACTTCAAGCTCTACTATAGAGCTATAGTAATAAAAACAGTTTGGTATTGACATATAATCAGACACGTGGATCAATGGAATTGAATCAAAGACCCTGACATAAATTCACGCATATGAACACCTGATTTTTAACAAAGAAGCCAAAAATATAGAATGGAAACAAAAAAGCATCTTCAACAAATGGCGCTGGCATAACTAGATCTCAACATGTAGAAGAATGCAAATAGATCCATATCTATCACCATGCATAAAACAAGTCCAAGTGGATCAAAGACCTCAACATAAATTTAGTTACACTGTACCTGATAGAAGAGAAAGTAGGAAGTAGCCTTGAACACATTAGCACAGGAGACTACTTCCTGAATATAGCACCAGTAACACAGACACTGAGATTGGCAATAATAAATGGAACCTCATGAAACTGAAAAGCTTCTCTAAGGCAAAGGACATGGTAAATAAGATAAAATGGCCACCTACAGAATGGGAAAAGATCTTCACCAACCCCACATCTGACAGAGGGTTGATCTCCAAAATATATAAAGAACTCAAGCATCTAGACATCAAAATACCAAATAATCCAATTTAAAAAATAGTATACAGATTTAAATAGAGAATTCTTGACAGAAGAAACTCAAACGGCTGAGATACAATTAAAGAATCATTCAACATCCTTAGCTATCATGGAAATGCAAATCAAAATGACTCTGAGATACCATCTTACCTGTCAGATTAGATAAGATCAAAAACACCGAGAAGATCCTATGTTGGAGAGGATATGGAGTAAGGGGATCACTCTTCAACTGCTGGTGGGAGTGTAAACTTGTACAGCCACTTTGGAAATTAGTATGGTGGTTTCTCAGAAAATTTGGGTTTTGGGGATCAAGACCCAGTGATTCCACTTTTGGGCATATACCCAAAGGATGCTCAATCATACCATAAGGGTACTTGTTCCACTATGTTCATAGCATTATTAGTAATAGCCAGAACCTGGAAATAACCTAGATGCCTCTCTACTGAAGAATGGATAAGAAAAATGTGGTACATTTACACAATGGAGTATTACTCAGCAGTGAAAAATAATGACATCATGAAATTTGCAGGCAAATGGATGGAACTAGAAAAAAATCACCCTGAGTGAGGTAACCCAGACCCCAAAAAACAAACATGGTACGTACTCACTCATAAATGGATATTAGATGTAAAGCAAAGGATAATCAGGGTACAATCCACAGCCCCAGAGAAGCTGGATAACAAGAAGGACCCTAAGAAGGGCTCATGGATCACCATAGGAAGGAGAAATAAATGAGATCTCCTGGGCAAACTGGGGAAAGAGGGACAGTAGAGGGGAGGGGGTCGGGAATGGGAACATTAGGGATTAGGATAGTCGAGTTGGGGGAGGAATGGAGAGGGAGAGCACAGAAAAAGATATCTTGATAGAGGGGGCCATTATGGGGTTAGGGAGAAACCTAGTGCCAGAGAAACTTCCAGGAATCCATAATGATGACCCCAGCTAAGACTTCTAGCAATAGTGGAGAGGGTGTCTAACTGTCCTCCTATAATCAGATTGGTGACTACCCTAATTGTCATGATAGAACCTTCATCCAGTAACTGATGGAAGCAGATGCAGAGATCCACAGCCTAGCATTGGGCCAAGTTCCAAGAGTCTAGTGGAGGAATTATATGAGCAAGTAGGGATCAAGATCATGATTAGGAAACCCACAGAGACAACTGACCTGAGCTCGTGGGAGCTCCTGGACTCTAGACCAACAGCTAGGGAGCCTGCATGTGACTAGCCTAGGCCCTCTGCATATGGGTGACAGTTGTGTAGCTTTGTCTTTTTGTGGGGTCCCTAGTTGCAGGAACAAGATCTGTCCCTGATGCATGATCTGGCTTTTTGGAACCTACTCCCTATGGTGGGATACCTTGCTCAGCCTTGATAGAGCAGGGAGGAGCTGGGTTCTACCTCAACTTGATATGCCAAGCTTTGTTGTCTTCCATGGGAGGACTTTCCCTTTCTGAATGGAGATGGAGGAGGAGTGGATGGGAGAGGGGTAAAAGAGAGTCGGGGGAGTGAACAGGAGCAGAGGAGGGAGGCAAAACTGTGGTTGGTATGTAAAATAAATAAAAATATTAATAAAAATGTTTTCCACAGGTCTTATATGAAAGTCAGACACTACATAACTTACCACAACAGGAATGACTTATTTAAATAAAAAAAATGAGAAGATCCCCAAAAGTAGATGAGAAGGAGTCACAAATGCCCTATGATCATAAACCCACTTTTAGAAGTGACCAAAAAGAGAAAACAAGAAAAAGGGTTAATACCCTTTTGACATTTCTAAGTCCTCAACTGTTATAGGCATTTGCTTCACTAAGCACAGTTATGAAAAGGCAACACCAAAATTTTCTCAGAAAAAAATAAAAGCAAAAAACACTACCTATACAATAAAATTAAATTAACAAAGCTTAAACTGAATGGTGAGGGGATTTTTAAGGACTTGAAACAAGTTGATTCTCTGTACAGCTTTACAAGTGACTGTACTGCTCTCTAAAAGTAAGAAAGAACAGTGATTTCATGAGGACTCTGGGTCCAGGGTCATTGTTCTCCTATCTTTTGTGCATAAAATAATTGTGGAGAAAGAATCCACAGTAGGAGTAGACAGAGTTCCTGAAATGTTTCAGGATAAATATTTCCTGTAGAAAAACAAAGATGCCTGAAAAAAAAAACATGGCAGAGGGAAGATTTAACATATTTCAAATAATAATCCATTTATTTTAAATAAAGCATAAGGGAAAGTGTGGATAATGAGCCCTTGACCAGGCAGAGTTTTCTTTTGAGTAAATACAAATGCTGCTCAAGCATGGTCTTTGTAGGCCAATTATGGAACCACCACATGGTCCTAAAGATAGTCAGGAATTTTAAAATGAAAACAACATAAATCTCAGTTTTTAGGCCCATTTGAATGGTCATTCTTAGAGGCTTCTTTAGCTCTGCCACTCTCAAAATGTTCAAGGACAGTGTGCTCATAACATATTCTTTCAACAAATGTCTTTGTTGAAAAAAGACATTACTAAGAGGGAGTTTGCTAAACCCATTTTTTTCCCACAGTATATGTTTTTCTCTTTCTGTATACTATTTCTTGATAGGATCAGAGTGTTTCTTGAGTTAGGCTGGGATGCTATTTCCAAGGCAGACCTGACAAAAACCTGGGCAAAGGACACTTCCTCATCTGACTTTTCATTTCCGAGAGAGTCTTATCACTGGAGATGACTATCTAAGACTCTAACACAACCTGTATCTTGGCATGTATTTGACTGTCTTCACTGGAATATTCTGGGTCAGGCAGGCCTGGTGATTCCTCTAACTTTTCCCCACTCCTTACTTCTGCTTGCTAGTTATGTCACCAACACATTCACAAAGTATCCAATCTAATAATATCAAGATTTTCCCTCTTTTTGTCTCTTTTCTGTTTTTTTAAGAGGAAGCTATTGGAAACATTTTTCTTCTTTATAGGGGTAAAACATGCACATTAAACCAGAACTTGACAATTTGCAGACATATCAAGGGGAAAGTGTACAGTTCCTGCCATGCTATAGTCCTTGGCCCCTTCATTCCAAGACTTTCCTGACCACACATTCCTCCTTTTTAAAATGTGCATTGCTGTTGAGAGTTCCTGCTTCTGTCCCCTTGTACTTCAGGAATCCCTATTTATCTTTACTAAAAAAAGCTCAAGAACTCAAGACTCACTATGTTGAGGTTGCCCTTGCCCAGCCAAACAAACTGTTTATACCCATCCTCAACAGGTATCCAAAGTAAACTGTACATGTCACAGTTAGGGAGCATTTGCAGCAGATTTATGGCTGCTTTTGAATCAAGTATCTCTTCTACTTCAAGATGTCAAGGTCCATGTTTCCTTCCTCTTTGGTTCAGGCATCTAGGATATGATGTGCTGTCAACACTTGTTAAGCAAGTGAGCAAAGGAGCACACAGATAAATATCTTTTAAGAGCAGACTCTCATGCTTGGTAATAATCACAACCATGATGCTCACATTTCATATTTTTAGAAATAGGTGTCTTATATGTCCCACATTTCAATAATGAGGCAATGTTCTTCCTTCTTTTTCTTTTATTTCTTTAGAATCAAAACCTACAAATTCTGACTTCAGAGGAAATGATAAACTGGAAGAATTTTGGGTGGGAGACAAATGAACACTCTGAAGTACAGCAGTTTTGGCCACAGGCTTTGTCCACTGACACCAGAACATTCCAGGAAATGACATCTCAAGCAAACAGCTTCTCATCCAGTAAAATACACACACACACACACACACACACACACAGACACACACACAATTCAATAGCACTTCACAGAAAATAACTGTTGCTGACAGTTACTTAGGAATGATTGATTATATTTATGAAACACAAATGTCTTATTAGACTAATTGAATATAATTTAAGCTGATGGCTTGGGCAAAAGAGTGAATTTGTAAGAGTTGTAAGGCAGGAAGACAAAGGAGAAGTCCATAGAAGGCTAAGTCTTAGAAAAAGGTTCTCAATATCAGGGAGCCCCACTGGACCAACACTTCAAATTAACAAGGCACTGAGGGACTCCAATGTTCAAGCTGTCTGACATCTCATCCAAGGGAGAGCATCCAAGAGGAGTGTCATTTTTCTTGGAAAAAGATTTCCACAGAACTTTCATAATTCACCAATTAAGCTGTTTAGCCTCAATGTAATTAAGTAATATCATTATGAACCCATTTTTTGGAGGGGTCTCAGGCTTTTACTGCTTCTTTTCCTTTCTTTTTGGTGGTGCTGAGGATCAAATTTTGGATCCCAAAGATGCTAGGCACATGCTCTCCTACTAAATGCCAAGCTCAGCTAGAATTACTGGTGCTCATCCAGAGCTAGGAAATCACACATTGGATCTAGACCTTCATGTTAAAATATAATCTATCAACAGAAATTCAAAATCCATTTTTAAATTCTATAGTCATTAATCATTCAACAGGGCATTGGTACTAGAAGTGATCACAAGACATCTGAGACACAATAAGTATCATATAAAAATGCCAAGTGTAAAGAAGCCATTAGGCTTCCATCATACAGGGTATGGTGCCTTAAATGTCAAAGGGAAAGGTTATGTTAATGATTCTATGACAGCTGGCTCTAGAGTTGCACAATTATAACTAAAATATTAAGAAGGCAGAGTGGTCATTAATGGGACTAGAGGTTAAAAAAGTATCATCTCTCGTTCTAAAGTTGTTTTTCAGAGTCATGTTTATTAAGTCATAAAATATAACATTTATGAGGAACTTGGGTTGGGTCAGGCCCTGTTGTAAATTGATTAGATTAATGCTTTATTTAAATTTCAAAACAAGCATGAGAAATAGGAACTATTATTATCCTTATTTCCTAGATAGGGAAACTGAGGCACAAAGAGTCAAAGAAAATAACCAAAGTTTAAGGTTAGCTAACTAGGAAGGTGCTAATATAATAAAGGTGATTGATCTACCTCTAGTGTCCTCTGGTTTTTTTTGTTTGTTTGTTTGTTTTGTTTTGTTTTTTTCTGAGACAGGGTTCTCCTTTGTAGCCCTGGCTGTCCTGGAACTTGCTCTGTACACGAAGATAATCTCTAATTTAGAGATCCACTTGCCTCTGCCTCTTGCAAATGTTAGGATTAAAGGTGTGTACCACCAGGCTTGGCTCAGTGTCCTGTGTTTTTAATAGTGTGTCGATGCTGCACCACAACACATACTCAAAAGAAACACTACTCTTTATTCTAGAGTTTAAGTTATATGTTCACATGAATTTCCAGAAATCTTTCAGAGATTAAAGCTATGGATTTAGAAAATGAATCAGTAACTGCCAAAATAATCAAAAAACCCAAACAACAACAGTAAAACCTGAACCCAACATTTTAAGAGACAGACTGTAGACACCCACTCACCTCTGCATGTTGTTTGACATTTATCCGTGAAACTGAATTGAAATCAATTAACAGTGATATAGAGTCCCATGCTGAGGGCCACAGCACAGAGATTCAATATGTAGAAAACAGTCAATTTTTGTTTCAATCTAGAGCACATAAAGTTCTCTGGAAGATTATAATTGAATAGAGAGGAGGAGAATGAAAGTCCAAAGTGTTCAGATGATCTGCCCAAGGCCAGGAAAGTAGTTTGTAGAACAGAGTGACCTAAAACCTATTCAGATGAACTAGTTTCTCATTTTATTCCACCAGCCCATTTCCATCAAATTGGTGAAACACATTGAAATAAAATTAATTTCCAGAATAAACATCTGTGTTCTGTAAGGACAAATGTTTGATTTTTGCATATTTCCCCTAGAACCCATTTTGTTCTGGAATGATTGCAAGGGAAAGGTATAGACCACCAAGGGATGGGAAGGACAGAGGACTCCACATAAAAATCCAGACTTCTCTGAAGATGTGCATTTGGATTTTATTTTTTGAGCAATTTCTCTCTTGAACCTGACCCATTTGTATAGGGTCTTCTAGTCTGGAGAATATAGCTGTTGTAAAAGTAGGCACTGAAACTCTTTCTTTGCTTATGACAATACCTGTGGGCAACTGTGTAGGTCTCCAGCTTTGGGCCAAGGCTCTCAGAACAGACAGCACATTCCAAACCTGTCTGTGTGCCTGGCTTTATGGAAAGCATCATACGCTAGGCTTTATGGAAAGCCTGCTTCCTGCTCAGTGCATCTTTTCTATCATGCATGGTAATGATGATGATGTACTGTTAAAAATGTGCAGCTCAAGATTTCCAATTAGTTTGTTTAATTATTTTTTTCAAAAGATCCTGTGTCATGTTACCTAGAGATATTTCATTAGTTTATTTATGTGTCTTTCAAATCAGAGCAACTGTTCTTACCCTCCATCCCAAGGACATTTGACAATGTCTAGAGATACTTTCACTGTCACAATTTTGGGGTGGTGGTGGTAAATGATAGTAGCAACTAGTGGGTAGAGTCTAGGGATGCTATGAAATCTCATGTCATAATCTAAAAATGTCAATAGTACCAAGGTTGAGAAATACATAAAAATATCCAGTTTTTTCATTTCTACATCTTTAAACACAAATAATATATAAATTAAAATACTACACCAAAGATTTGCTTAAAACAAGACCATTTCAGCAATCTGCTGTTAGGAAGACCAGCAATATTTCCTTCTAAGATGGATTCTCATGTAGCCCAGGCTGGCCTTGAATTCACTATGTACCTGAGGATGACTTTGAATTCTTGATCTGCTGGTTACTACAATGACAGGCATGCTCCACCATATCCATTTTAATGAATTTCTGGGGATTGAACCAATGGCTTCATGCTTCTACCAACTGAGCTGTATCCCAGATAAGTAATTTCTAATTCACCTATGTAGAAGACTAGAAGACCCTATACAAGTTACAGGAAATCATGAGTTTAGAGACATATGTTGTTGTGGGATATTTGTATACGATGTAAAGATATATTGCTGTGATTGATTTAACAAAGAGCTGAATGGCCATTAGCTAGGCAGGATGTATAGGTGGGACTTTCCAGCAGAGAAAAGAAGTGAAAGTAGATAATTGAGGTGCAGAGGAAACGCCAACAAGACACAAGGGGGAACTGGACATACAGAATAAAAGAAAGGTAAAAAGCCACAAGGCAAAATGTAGATTAATATAAATGGGTTAATTTAAGCTATAAGAGTTAGTGGGACAAGTTTAAGCTAAGGCCTAGCTTTCATAATTAATATTAAGTCTCTTTGTCATTATTTGTGGGCTGGCAGCCAACAAAAAAGCATATTACATTTGATGTCCAACATGGGTGCATATTTCCACATAGGACCTAAGAAAGCTTTTTTAAAAAGTTCTAAACACACAAACATGGAGCCAGACATGGCTTCCTAGTCCTGCAGTCTCTCAGGTGGGCCACAATATACAGAGATGTAGCTTCTGGCTGCTGTCTGCAGGCTTGAGCCAGCAAGCAGGTTTAAGGCTTGGCTAATGTGGTCAGAGAAGGCTGCAGACACACAGTAAAGTGGTCCAGGCTGAGAAAACCTTTAAACAGATACAGTAAAAAATGGGTATAGACAGTCATAAAAAAAATATTTTTAAAGTAATAATGTCTTTAAAGAGAGAGTGAACTAATAAAAAAGAAAGAAAAAGTCACATAAGGATGGTAAATACATGGGGCATCTGGATCCTATATGGTGCTTTGCTGACTTTGAATGTTTTGAATACTGATGAGAAAATGGCAGCTGCTGAGAGACATTGTATTAAGAAAGGTACTGCTGAATTAAAACAGCCTGTATACTTTAGTGATATCTTGGTTTCAAAATGGAAATTAGAAAATGTGCTGCACCGGAGGAGAGGTTATGCTTTTGTTTCCACAGAAAACAAAAAGTTATGGTTCTCTTCAAATGAAGATCAAATTTGATTGGGGGAGACCTCCTGAAAATCTTGACTACAGACATGAAGAAAGAAACCAAGAAAAACTACAGAGGGGTAATATATATGCTGATCCCTCTACATGGGAACAGCTTTGAGACTGGATGGCACATGATAAATCTTGTTGGCTACAGAGTCCTCATGACTTAATTTTGCATTCCATCCTTTCACATAACACAGAGATTTATATCATAGTTTGGCTATACAGTCCCAACGAACTTATAAAGTTAACAGATGCCTTTTACCTGCTCAAACATAAAACAACAACAAAAAATCTTTAGCTGACTTATGTACACTGCAATTCCATAATTGTGTTAATACAGATTTGTATGTTACCTTTAAAGGTTTGTATGTTTTTAGAACAAAAGGACCAGGCATCAATAAAGACAAAACAAATAGCCATGGTGATCCAAGTTCTCAGAATTTCTCTGTTGCAGTTTCCTCAAAAAAAAAAAAAAAAAAAAATCTACCTCCAGAACAACTTTAAAGCTGCTAGTTGAGATGGTCCAGCCTCACAGATTCTTCTAGCCAGACTTCAGATAAGCCCCACATTTTCCCATCATACCATGACTAGTCAACAGCTAGGTCTCTCAGGACTTAACCATTGTCTTAATTTTTAAGGGTCTCCCTAAAGATACTATCATCCCCAAACAACAACAAAAAGCAGTCAAGGGAACATGATGCCCACATTACAAAGAAGCGGGGTGGGTAGGTTTTGTTTGTTACCATTTAGGATGGTTGGTTACAAATTATTACTAGTTATAATCAGGGAGAAAGCTAAACAAAGAAAATACAAAAATATACAGAAGTATAGAAATGATGTGATAAAAGGGTGGATTATTGAGTCTACTTTTGAATAACCACTAGTCTCAAATATTTTACATTGGTATGGATTTTTGTATATTGATACAAATTTAAGGTTATTTTTGTTATCCTGTATATATGTTTCTACTCTTGTTTAAAGTATTGTACATATGCAGCTCATTAAAAAAATGTAAATGTAAAGTTTTAGTCCTTAAAAGCTATTTAGGATAATAAAGAAAAATAGGATAGTAGTTAATTATCTATAACAATCAAACTTATAGTCATGTTAGGTATGTTTTCAAGTTCAAAAAGAGATATATTTTGAATAGATAAATGATCTTCAAATGCTTCAAAAACCTACAGAATATTGTACTTAAATATTTTAATAACATGAAGACTTTTCATGATAGTGAGACACGTCTGCTCCTCGCAGCAACAAATTACTACAGAAAAGGATGATGGGCACTGAACAACCTCCACATGGAGTTTGCTTTTATTGTGACAAAGCCACTGGGCAAAAAAGTGCCCTTGCCTCAACTGCTGACAGTAAGCTGTCTAAACTGGACAAATAGGACACAAAAGAAGACAATGTCAAACTTTGCCAAAACAAATTTCAATTTCACAAAATTCTGTCAGATATTCTAGGCCTGTAGGCCAAAGGTGGGTGCTCCAACATTACAAAGGAATCTTGGGTGGCTGTCCAGGCAGCCAGCTGTTTCTGTCATTTCTATAGTTTTGGAAGTAGTTTGCTATGCACTTCCTGTTTACTTAGGTAGTAGTATATTCTTCTTGGGTCTCTAGTAGAGGCGAAGACAAGATAGTTATAGTTACAGTTTTCCTTGTTACTATATTTTTAAAAATAAAGTATGTAAGGTTGGTAGCCATAGAAGCTTAAATTGTTTATCTAAGAAAATGTTTTAAGGTCTAAAAAGATAGTTTTTGGATAGTAATACGAGTTATGATAGAAAATATTTTAGGTACAAGACTTTAAATTCATCAAGATAAGATAGATAGGGTATTTTCTCCAAATTGCCAAATATATATGAACTAAACATTCTAAGAGTAATTCTTACTTGATAATTGTTCTTATTTTATGTAGTTTTACTATGTTAGAGTTAAAACCTTTCCTTTTTATTTAGACAAAAAGAGGGAAATGTGGGATATTTGTACAGTGTGTGAAGGTGTATTGTTGTGATTGGTGTAATAAAAACCCAAACAGCCCATTGCTAGGCAGGAGGTAAATGTGGGATTTCCAGGGAGAGAAAGGATGGAGGTACATGTGGAAGACACCAGAAGACATGGAGAGGGAACAAGAGGTCTGAGATGGAAGAGAGATAATGTCAAATGATAAAATGTAGATTAATAATTTAAGTTGTAAGAGCTAGTGGGACAAGCCTAAGATAAGAAAAATCCTATTTCAATATGTGCTTAAATAAACAATGGGTGTTATGACCTCTATGCTATCTAAAACAGAACTTTATTCTACAGCTACCATCCTGGACATTCTGCTCATGAAGCACTTCAAAACTATCTGATTCAGAAAGGGAACTCTTGATTCAGTGTATTCTGCTGTTTCTACCACATTCCATATCCACCCTTTTGACCAGCACATCAAAAGGAAATGTAGATGCTTTATTTGCATACATGGTCAACAAAAGAAACTACTTTTGTCATAAGCCATGTCTTTCAGTGCCTGCTCCTCTCAGTTGCATCTAGATCCAGTTTCTAATACTGAGTTCCTATCATGGCTTTGGCAATCATCTTTTTACCATTAACACATTCTCTGATTTCTATAGAAAAATGACCAGCTTTTTCTACTATTCTCAAAGCCTGATGCTATTTTAAGAGCAGAAGATAAGGAAGTGGGGGTCAGTTGATACTTTTCTGCTTTTGGCCATGGTCTTATACAGTCTCTAACTGATGTGGTTACATTTGCTCTGGTTTTACTTGCTTGTTCATTTTCCTCAGTAGATAACAATAATGTTTGGTACTTTAGATGTCTGGAGTAAACTTGAATAAAAATTTTCTGAATAATTCTATCTTAGGAGTAAAGTGAAAAAAAAAATGTAAATCAAAGGAGGATCTTTGAACATACTACAAAAAACGAATCCATTATGGAATTTCTGTATAGAGTTGACAAGCCACTACTGAGACCCTCAATCCTTGGTTAAAGGTTTTATAAGTACTCACCAAGATCTTTAACAAGGGAGAGTGCTTCCCATGATATGACAGCTCCACCACCATCATCCAGGGCACCTTGCCCAACATCCCAGCTGTCCAGATGTCCACTGATCAGTACAACCTAGAATAGATAATAAAAAGAGGAAAACACTAAGCAAAATGACATCAAAGAAGATATATCCAGGTATTTCAAACAGGAAGACCAGAAGTCTTACATTTGTATCTTAGAAGACACACATTGTTTCTAGTGGGGAACATGTCCAACAGCATTGGTACAATTCCAAATCCATTCTCAGAGCAGTGAAAGCCCTCCACTAGTGTCTCTTCATCAATAGTGTAATCTTAACTACTAAAGGCATCTGTTTATTGATTAATGGTTTTTAAATTTTCTATTTTATAGTTTAAAGTCAAAATTACATAAAAAGGAACTCAAAACTTCAACCACATTTTTAATTGGTTATTGATTCTAGATCTTGATACCCAATAAACTTATTAAATTAAATTCAAATTTAGACATGGGAACAATAACTTTTTTAAATGATTGTGTTCTTCAAATTATAAATTACTTTGGTGTTAAACAAATAAGACTTAAAACTTCCAATTGAACAGAACATTTAAGAGAAAATTCTATTTATATTAGGGTAAATATAGAGAAATGTGGAGATTATGTTATAAAGTTTAAATCACCACAAATTTAAATGATATTTAAAGAAACGTCAGTAATTCCCTTTCAGAAAGCACAAAGGTGATTTCACTAGAACTAAAATAAACCTTTCCTTCCATTGCTGGTTATAGAATCCAAGGCCTCATGAGTGCCAGCGAAGTGCTATACTGCCGTGTCACACACCTAGATGTTAGTGAATTAAAATGTATCACCAACAAGCTGGAAACCGAATAAAATGGTGCTATGTCAACAAAGTATTAATACAGAAAATATCCTGATGCCCATGAATCATGTAATATGCAACATGGATCAGATGGATTACAGAGCTGGTAACAACTTTAGGGAAACAGCTTTGTCAACTTAGAGTGGGCAACAGTTTCCTAATAGATATAAAAATCACTAACTATAAAGAAAAATAGTAAATTAGACCCTGCAAGAGTCAAAAATATCTCCTCATCCAAGGACTCTTTAAGAGAGTGAAAAGGTATCTTACAGTTAGAAAAATCCATCTATAATAAAATAAAGGACTTATATACATGAGTTGTAAAAAGAATTCCCATGTAACAATAGCAAACAGCCAATTGATAGAAAAATGGGCACAATACTTATATAGACAACTCACATACTTACAAAAAAAATACACATTACCAATAACCATAGACAAAAGTACCCAGGATCATTATCATCAAAGATATAAAAACTAAACCACATTAAATATATAGCCACCAGAGAGCTAAAATGAAAAATGTCAAATAGTGGTCAGAAGGCAAAACAACCAGAATTATTAAACATTGTTGGTGGGGGTGGGGGTGGGGGTCGGGGTGGGGGTGGGAGTGGGGTAAGGGTGGGGGTGGGGTGGGGGTGGGGGTCGGGGTGGGGGCCCATACAACCACCCTGGAAAACTATCTTTCTGTGGACTGTGAACATGCATACAGACTATGACCCAGAAATCTTACTCCTAGTTGTATGGTATGTCCAGAAGTGTGTGTGCATATATGTGTGTGTGTATGTGTGTGTGTGTGTGTGTGTGTGTGTGTGTGTGTATGTGTGTGTGCTTTAACTATGACAGTTTTCATAACAGAATATTAATAGCCATGTCCTCCTCTGAAAGGGAAAATATCCAGATGTCTATTAAAAGTACAATGAATAAATTATATTCATGAGTGGAGCACCACACAACAATAAGAATAAACAAATATAATGCATGATAAACAGTATAAAGAATAAAAGAAGCCATACACAAAATAATATACTATGTATAACTCCATCTACATAAAGCATAAAGTGAGACAAAATAGGAAAGTAGTTCTCTTTGTCAATGAGTGTGAGAATGGAAGGAGGTACAAGGTGAGATTTTGTAAAGCTGTCATGCTCCTGATGTGGACACTGGTTATGCAGCTGTGCTTAACACGTACACTTAGCATGTGTAAACTCTCCCTGACAATATTAAACTCAACAACATTTGCAGAAGTTCAGCATATTAATATCGATGCATGACAAGCTGTCAGAAAACCAAAGCTGAATCAATCTTGATGGTTAACATGAAGGTTCACCATTACCTTAGGCATGGTTGGGACCTAAAATATTACTGTGACCTTTGCACTGCCTGCTCCCTGAGCAGCTGAAAGATCTCCTGGTGACTTATAGCTGACCCAGCCTAGTATGACTTCATTGTAGTCATAAACAAGGATAATGCTGCAGACTAATAAATGGCCATATAATGAACCCAAATGGATTGTTTCTAAGGGGGAATTAAAAACAAAACAAAAACAAAGAAAAAGGAGCATGTTGCAATAGCAGAATCTTCTGACTGAGAAGGTGGTGTCATCCCAGAGAAGTCAGGGTGTTCTCTGTCATACCCTCACAGCCCAGGGCCATTGTCCCAGTAAGGCTGTAGTAAACTAAAATGTCAAAACATGATTTAATTAACTTTTTCTTAATTCATTCAGGAGTAACCACATTAAGACAGCCATTGTTTTATATTTCTGACTTCTTCCACAATTATTGAGCTCATTTCATAACTCTATTTCTTTGTGTCTCTTACAAGCTTTCACTCCCCAGATAGTAGTTACCACTTACATTAGCAGTTATGACAGGAACGATGGCTTGGAGTAGTAAAAAGTTAAATTATATACTATCTGATTAGACCTTTGGCACAGTGCTATAGAAGAAAATATATCATTTTGATTGTGAGAGTTTTAAAACATTTTCAAATAATAAAATGTTGGGGGCCACAATCTGATAGTTATAAATTCAGTGTCTATTTTAATAAGGTAACAACAAAATTACTTCTAATTTAGTAGCATTTAAAAAGCAAACTTGAAATTTTCTCATTGTAAAAGCTTCTACATACATGTAGAAAACAATAGTGAAAATTTCATTCAAAATGGTATCAGGCCAGTCTCTAAAACTCTATTGCAGCCTAGAAGAAGCCCATCCAGAAAATACACAGACTTTCAGGGCCAGGGTCGGGCACAGATGAACATTAGTTGCAATGAAGTTGGATCTGATTTAAGCAAGCAAATCAGAAACATACTAACTACCCAGAGCAGCAGTAAACTCAAGGTTCACACAACTTAGCACCTGGTAAAGGGGAATATCAGCCCTTCGTCATAATCCCTAAAACTAAACAGTTTTATCACCCACAGCTAAGAAAGAAACGTTGGGGTACCCCCTTGTGTGTACCCCCACTTAAGTCAGGCAGAGCTCTAACCAGTTCCTCCCCTCAAATGGCCTTTCCACTAACATCTCTTCTAAATTCATTAAACCGTAAGAGGCACTGAAGACAACAAAAACCACATCAGCAGCCATGAAAAGACAATAGGAAGGAGAACGGGTAGTCCGGTGATCCTAAATGTGAGGTGTGTTCTCTGTGAAGCACACCTCAGCACACCTCTAGCGGTCACCAGAGGCTTGGGCCTGGGTGCAAAGCGGCCAGGGAATTAGACTGGTAAGGGTATAAACCCTGGCAGGACAGCTGCTGCGCTCTGAGTGGAGGAGGATGGAATTAGGGAAGCAGAACACAACCCCCAGGATATGCATCCTCTTCTGTTATTTGTCATGTCCTGAGAGTCTGGATCCTAATCGATTTTCCTGATTAAAAGATGAATAAGAACACAAGCAAAAACATGGCCAAACAAAAAGAAAGAGTGGTCTGTGAAGCAGTATATTTTTATGAAAATGCTCTAATATGAGCTACCAGAGAAAACATGGTCTTCAGTTTTGATGCATGAGATGTCCTTCTACAATTTTATTGACTTCTCACTATGTGCTAGAGATACAGAAATAAACAAACATCCTGTTGTAAATGAATCACATTCTAGAGGAGAAGACAAAAAATAAGTAAATAAATATAATGCAAGTAGAGTTTTAAATGGTAAAAAAGACAAAAGCTAGCATGATGGCACACATCTCTGATCTCAGCTCTGGAAGGCTCAGACAGGCAGATTGCCAGTTTGAGGCCAGTTGGGCCACACGGCGAGTCTATGTTATAAAACAATAATGAAGAGAAATGGAGAGGGGCAGAGAGCAGAGAAAACAGAACGATGGTGGCAGGGATTGGTCTGGAGAAAACTGGAAATGTTTTTGTGGAAATGAGTTCTCTCCCTAAGGAGAAAGCATTTGAATAAAAATAGCCCCAATGGGTCCACAGGGACTATCACTATTAGGAGGTGTGACCTTGTTGGAGGGGGTGTGGTTTTGTTGGAGGAAGTGCATCACAGCTGGGTAGGCTTTGAGGTTTCAGATGCTGAGGCGTGGTCAGTGTGTTACAGTCACATCCTGCTGCCTGTGGATCTAGACGTAGAAGTCTCAGCTACCTCTCCAGCACCAGGTCTGCCTGCACGCCACCATGCTTCCTGTCATGACAGTAATGGACCAAACCTCTGAATTGTAAGCCAGCCCCAAATACATGTTGTCCTTTATAAGAGTTGCCATTGTCCTGGTGTCTCTTTTCAGCAATAGAACCCTAACTAAGACAGAGACCAAACAGTCTAAGCAGCTTGGAAACACATGCAGAAACCGAATGGAAACAAGGGCAGCACATTTGAGGACTGATAAGAATCTGGTGTGACTAGAGTATGGCAACAGTAGTTGCTGGAAAGACATGGAAGCTATGGGAGACACACAAACATGCAAGCCACAGAGGGAAATTCTATTTTGTTCTAACTTATAAGAAGCCATGAGGGAAACACAGCATCCCACTTATGTGCAACAACAGCCAATGCTAGTTGGTAAGCAGTGAAGAATGCAGAGTGAAGAATGAGGGGAACCAACCCTACGTGCTGAAACTAATTCATCCAAAATCAGTTTATGAGGGAAAACTAGCCAGCCATAGGAGAATGCTGTCCCTTCCCTAACAATAAGAAAAGTAAAATAATTCACAGAACTACAAAACCATAACTTCATTTTGAACAAGAGGGTTAAATCTCAAGAGATAACATGGACCTTCATGGAGAAATGAGACAGCACACTATTGGTCTTTGGAAGGAAAAGGAAGGAGATTCGGCAAAGCGGGAGCAATGGAAATGCCAACCAATGTGTGTGAACGTGGGTCAGCACAAGCACTCAGAACCCCGGAAACCACATGTAGGACTGTTAGTGTTCTTAGTCACTGTTCTATGGCTGTGAAGAGACACCATGCAATGGCAACTCTTACAAAGGAAAACGTTTAACTGGGGCTTTCTTACAGTTTCAGAGCTCTAGTTCTTTATCATCACGGCAGGAAGCATAGTGGCATGCAGGCAGACATGGTACTGGAGAAAGAGCTGAGAGTTCTCTATCTGGATCTGCAGGCAGCAGGAAGGGAGAGCCACTGGGTCTGGCTTGGGTTTTTGAAACCTCCAAGCCCATCCCCAGTGACACATTTCCTTCATCAAGGCCATACCACCTAATCCTTTCAAATAGTGCCACTCCTTAAGCATTTAAATATATGAATCTATGGGAGCCATTCTTAGTCAAACAATCACAATTAGGTACCCATTTTCTAGATCTTTCACACAGGCCTCCATTTGGCGATCCCAAGAAAGACTAGGGTCAGAGAAAATGCCCTGGGAAGCTGCTTCAATGGCACCAGGATGTGGATGCTTCTGGAAGACAGGCCACAAACATATTTCCAAGAATCTTCTTTGCGTGAAGTAGAAAATGGCCCTGCACATCACTTCCTGCACAGGCCAGGGTCAATGAACAGAGTTGTTATAACTGCATTTTCTTCCCTGCAATGACATGAAAGAAGACACCTGTAGCTCTGGGGAGGCAGAGCCCTCATGTCCAGGATAGGTTGCAGAGATCTATTTCTTTGGTGTAGGAAGGAGAAGTATGGATGGAACATTGAAAATTGAAGAAAATACTGAAAATATTGAAAAGCCCACTTTTAAGCTCAGACACCCAGGGACTGGCTAGGACTGAGGGAAAGAGGGACAAGAAGCCACATTTTCCAGAGCAGACTCCTGACGCCGAGTCACTGGCAGAGTGAACAGCTTGTATCTGAGGAAAAGTATAAGCAGAGAGGCACATGGTAAGGTGCAGACACGCAACACTTCCCAGAGCCGAGGGACACTGAGCTTCCCAGAGCTAGGACACTGGGCCCACTCCCCCCGCACCCAGACCCCAAGCTAAAACAGAGGAGCTTTAGCTTACAAATAACATGAACACCCAAGTTAAGAACAGAAACTAGATCAAAACTTAACTCTACTCCGATTAGATCTATACAACCTTCTTCCTACTAATGGCTATAGAAAAGAGGTTGTAGTACGTGGTGCATAGACAGTATTAACCTCAGGCTCTTCTGGTCTCCTATACATGGTATCTAATATCTGATAGAAAATAGTAAAATACAAACTAGGCAAAAAATGAGACAGACCCATTATCAGGGCCAGACACAAGTATCACTGAGACATTTAAGATATTAGGCAAGAATTGCTTTAAAATATAAATGAGATATCTGTAGATCTAATAAAAAGATGGGGCGTTTCATTAGAAATGTCAAGACTATAATACAGACCTATACATGCTAAAAATACAGCCTATTTATAAATGACTTAATATTTAAATGTACATATTAAAAATTCAAACTTTCTTTATATTTATAGATTTATCAGAGAGTAGAAGATATTTTAAAAGAAGGTACAATATGGTTAGACTTCAATGCCAACTTTACTGAATTTGGAATCACCACAGATATGTTTTTATGAGAATTTCCAGAGATGTTTCACTGCAGAGGGAAGTCCCACCCTGAATGTGAGTGGCACCATCTCAGTGACTGGGTTACTAGACTGAATAAAACCAGAAAAAGAAGGGCAGAAGAGCCACGACATTCTCCTTTCTCTGCTTTCTGGTCAGTACCATTGATCAGTCTGCCCTTGCCATCCACACCAGGACAGATTCCATCTCTCTGAACTTTTAGCCAAATACAACCTTCTTCTGTTAAGCTGCTTCTTATTAGGTATATTGCTACAGTAAGAAGTAATTGGTATAGAAAATGTGCACCAGAGTTGGGGCTATTGCTATGACAAAGTGATCGAGTGAATTGTAAACATGGAAACTGATTTATGGGCAAAATTTGGAAAGTTTGGACCCATTGAATACACAATATCTAGAATATTATCAATAGAGCTTAATGAGTTTATTCTGGTGGAAGTGTGAATGTTAAAAGAAATGTAGAGAGAAAGCCACATCGCACAAAGTTCTATGTGGAATAAACATTGTATCAGGACTCATGTTACATTGTGATAAAATACCTGACTGCATTCTGCCCATATCTTGAGAACCCTAGGGAGGTTTAAATAAAAAATACATACTAATTTGTTTGGTGGGAAAAAATCCACCACAACATAGATGCAGGCTGTGGTGTGTTGCTGCTCACTGTTCCTTGCCTGATCTATGGCTAGAGAGAGCATAAATGATAAGAGAAATACACGTTTTATCAAGAAAGGGGTATGTGATCCTAAAGTTGCAGGCAGTCATAGAGAACAGCTGCAACTGCAAAAGATCCAGGAAGTCAAGACAAACCCTCCCTGTGCACTGGGACAACAGGAAAGGCACTTTGAAGTCAACTCCTACCATCAGAGACTCTGGCTGGTAAAAATACAGATTTGAAAGAAAGAAGACTGGATTGAAAATGCTGGTGATGGGCTTTCTGCTTTTCAAGACTAACTGCCTAGGGATGTGTTTTCCCAGGTTCAGCCACCAAGGTGTGTGCAGAAGCCACTGTAGCTGTAGAACGGGCTCCACCAAACCCCAAACAGGCAGAAAAACACGCGAGCGCTATCCTCATCTCATGGGGCTGCTTCTTCAGGATGCAAAATTAAAGACTTGTATGGTCATGAAGACTTGCACCAAGGCACCTAAAAGCCACCGAGGCCACATAATCTATGGAAGGGTCAGGTTCTCTTGTATAAGCTGTGCAGGTATTTCTCTAAAGCCAGACATACTCACTGATTAACTCTCAGTAATAGGGTGCTCCTGTGATAGTATTTATACTCCATTTTACAAATATACTGCCCAATCAGAAGTCAAAAACATACTTATGTCTTTTTGCTATTTACTTTTGTGGTGTATTTGAAGATGCTTCATGCTTCCTAGGTTTATTTTTATGAGGCATATTTTAAGGGATTGCAGGAGTATTGGAGCTACAAAGTTGGAAGACTGACATATTTCCAATCCCAGGAAACCCTCAATTTTGCAGCAGCAAAAATAATTAAGTGTTTAAAAAATATGATCTATTAAAAATGAGGAGGAGAACCCAGGCCAAGGGCTACTGCTCCTGCTATCATGCTCCTCTGGCTGCTTCACAATAGATGACAGGGAATCCACTTTTGATTTATTTTCTTTAATATAAATCCTTTATTTGACATCAAACAGAATCTGCCATATTATGGCTACACATGGGAGTGTAATGAGGTGCTTAGTAATTTATCCCTTCCAGACTGACCTGGGCAAGTTAGTAGTCTTCTCTCAAGTGTGGAGTGAAAGTTCTAATACAAACTTATCTGTGAAGTCTGTTGTGAGAATTCAATGTGATGATGATTTATCCCTATCACAATGGCTGGCACAAATGTGAACTCCTTAAATGTTTGCCCTTATTGCTCTAATTATATGAAGATGGCCTCAGAAATTGCACACAATTTTCTCTTGGAAAGATTCCCTTGGGATTTTGTGGAATATGTGTAGATTCCTACAGATTGCTTCACAATGCAGTAGCTCAATGTTCTGTGTGCTGCTGGTTTGACGTAGAGGGAGTATCAATCACAAGCACATGCTATTTAGAAATGTGGCAAATATTCTAAAAATGTTGTTTGCTGAGTCCAATTTAAAACAGCATGAACTGATTCCATTTGAAAATACACATGTGCCACGAGAGAGCTGGGTTACATTCTCATTTGTATGATGTATTGCAAAGGGTGAAAGTTCTAGTTTAAGCAATGACAAACACTTAGCCAACTCTTGAGAACCCTAGAGTTACTAAGTAACCTGGAAGCACTAGGTTTGCATCAAAGCCTCTACCATGCATCTGGGGTTAGTTACTTGTGGTTTTGACGGCTCAGGTTTCAATTCCGATTGCAGTGCAGAGCTGGTGACACTGGGCATGGCTGTCTCTCTAGCAGGCCTTCACCACAGGGGAAAGCATCAAAGGCTTGGCATAGCTCATGGGGAAATGAGAAGCTGGTATAAAAACATTTCCTGATACCACATTTGGGTACCTTGTGGAGTGGAGAAGGGAGAAGGAAGAGGGATTTTTATTGTAATTTCAGGCATGTATGGTGCAGTACTGTGGGAAGATCGAAGAAGATGCAGTGGCCTGTGAAAGGGGCCATTTTATCTGTTTCAACCTGAGATCTAATCATTTATGACTTAATATCATCATATATTCATTCAGCAAACTGAAATAAGGTAAGAGATTTCACAACGTTGCCTATGAACTCTCTTTCCTACAAAATGAAGATCATAGGCTTTAGAGGCAGGCAGACATGCTGTGGGACATTCTGTATGGCAAATGTGCTGCTCTGATTGGTTAGTAAATAAAACACTGATTGGCCAGTGGCTAGGCAGGAAGTATAGGCAGGACTAACAGAGAGGAGAAAAGAAAGAACAGGAAGGCAGAAGGAGTCACTGCCAGCCGCTGCCAGGACAAGCAGCATGTGAAGATGCCAGTAAGCCACAAGCCATGTGGCAAGGTATAGATTTATAGAAATGGATTAATTTAAGCTATAAGAACAGTTAGCAAGAAGCCTGCCACGGCCATACAGTTTGTAAGCAATATAAGTCTCTGTGTTTACTTGTTTGGGTCTGAGCGGCTGTGGGACTGGCGGGTGACAGAGATTTGTCCTGACTGTGGGCAAGGCAGGAAAACTCTAGCTACACAGACAGGCCAGGATTTGAACTCTCCCAGGAAGCCCTTGAACTGTCTGAGGCCCTCTTTCTTTTCTTTTTTTCTTTTTTTCTTTTTCTTTTTTTTTTTTTTGGACAGGGTTTTTCTGTGCAGCAGTTCTGACTGTCCTGGAACTTGCCTTATAGGCCAGGTTGGACTCAATTCACCTGCCTCTGTCTCCTGAGTGCTTGGATTAAAGGCGTGTGCCACCACCACATGTCTGAACTCCTTGAAAGTAGAAGTTAACAACTGTCCTCAGTGCTGAGGCAACAGTCATTGATCAGTGTACCACTTGAAACTGGAGGAACGTTCTATCCATCTAGTTCCATAATCTGTCTGAGATTTTAATCTGTTTTATTATCAGAATGCTTGCCTAACAGACATGGTATATGTTGTTATTAACGTCGTTTTCTCTGAGAGCAGTTCTCAAGCAGTTGGGGGACAAGGAATAAACTGGAGTGGAAGGCAGCTAGGACCAGGCCATATTAGGAATAATTTGAAAATGCAAAGCCTGGTATCTCCAAGAGTCTGATCGACATCTACTGGGTAGAGGAAACATGGGATTTCCACCACAGCATTCAGCTGAGAAATACCAAACTCCCCCATGGCAAATATGTTCTTGTTTCCTTAACATACATCCTCACAGGCCTGTAATACAGTAGTATGAAATCAAGCTGATTTCTCTGTTTAGTAATAAAGTATGACTCAGAACCAAGCTGGTTTATTCTTTTGAAGAAAACAATGTTCCCTCTTGTGATCAATGCAAACTTAAAATCCATTTCCCATGAATTACTCTAACCTTTATAATTTTAGTGACATAAACCTATTTAAAGAAGTTTACTTTCATCTACTATGTAATATAGCTCACTTTATCTCAGTGATCAGAATAAACATGAGCATATTTTTTTAAAGATTAACCTTTACTATAGTCTGCAAAGGTCAGAACTATGGACAAGAAATTAAAACCAGAAATAAAACATGTCTTAAAAGTTCAAGAAGAGATCCTGGTCATCATACTGGAGTAAATTTACACTTACTGCTCCAAACATGTGGCAAGTAGAGTGGAATAATAAAAAGTGAAAGGCAAAGGTAACCATTTGCTTTCTAGAAGCAGACAAGCCTGACTTGGCACCAAACCCACTTGAGAGCAGATGATAAGATGGGTGAAGGTGCAGAAGGATTCTTTTGCATGTTTTGGGAGCTTCTCTTAGTTTCCTTTAAATCTTTTGTGAGCCAGTCTTAAAAGTACGGGGGCCATTCATTACTGTAAGACTAAAAAGAGTATGCACTTGCCAATTCTATGCTCCAGTAGCTTGCAATATTAGAACCTTATAAATCCAAAGTCTCTCTGTGTGTATGTGATTTTAATCCAAGACATTTAAAAATACTGTGACAATGTAGATCCTGCCATAGAAACTGGTTTAAGATTATTTAACTGTGGATTTCTGAGATATTTTAGCCATGCTTTCAGCAAGCATTTGCCAAACCACTTTGGCTGGAGACAGAGTGATGAATGATGGCATGGAAATCCTCTGCTCTTCTGAACCCACATTCTAGCTAAAGAATAGGTGACCTACAAGTGGACAAGGATGACTCTAAACAATGGAAAGTGCAGTGAAATGAAATGATGCGCCAGAGGCATAGGGCCAGTGACTAAGAAGAGAAAGTCCGAGCTGAGGTGGGAACGGCATGGCTACTCAAGTGAAAGGCTGGGAAAGAACTGCAGCCAAAGAGCGCAACAGCTGCTGCCGCCTATGTACGGATGGCAGGTGGGTGCTGAGGGCCGTTCCATGTCAACTGCATCTCCTTCCGAGAGCAGGGAGCCAGGGGCTCCACTTAAGAAACACTTGAGATGTCATGAATACTGGTTGAATTTAAATTTGGTGAGCATGATAATTAATTTTAAAAAATTAAAAACACCTAAAAGCTGACATCTAGGAATGCTGATAAAGAATGCCTTCTCTAGTAGTGAATTGCAATGAATTCGATTTAAAAAATGACACAGTAAAGATTCAAAATAGCAAACTAAGATGTGATTCTTAGAATTATTCTTCTATTTTTGGTTGTGAGCCTAGCCTTTAACGGCTGAGCTATCCCTCCAGCTATTTAGGAATATGTAGAAACCAGTAGATGGAGGATTCATACCAGGCAAACATGATGAAATGAGAACTATCAAATACGGCAGAAGCAGCAACTGATTTAGTCAAAAGTAGAATTTATATCAATAGAGCAGATTATTTTACAGAAGTGGAAGTACTTCCAAATCCCAGATCTAACCTGAAAGAGGTGCTAAGTATGGATATAAATATAAAAACTAAACATGCTGCTGGGCATTCAGAAACTGCTCAAACAAACCTTTTATGGGATGGAACATCCTGATTAAGTCAATTTCCTGATTAGCCAGATTAGATTTTTAAAACAGAGTTGTCAATCTTTCTTATCGGTACCGGCTAAGATCAATGGAACAGTATGGATGGTTAGCTCAAAGTACACCTGTGCATATGTGTACAAAATAATTAAGTGTATCCCAATAGCTGTATGCCTTGAGCATTATGGAACATGAATAGCAACTGAAAATGAAGTGATATAAACTTAGGTTTTCTCTTTCCACCCAACAATGCATGTTCCCACTTCCACTTTGTAGATCACTGTGCTCTCTACCAATGTCAATCCTTGCTGGACTGGAGCAGTTTGCCACCAGGAAGGTAGGATCTAGGGCTGCCTTGATCATTATCCAACCTCTACTGCCTTAGGACATCTAAGAATTAGTCTCCAAGTGATCCTTCCTCTTTCTGCGGGATAGCAGATATGACATCTGTCTGCATTTGCTTAAAGCAGTCTCATTCTATAACTCCAGAACACAGCAGAGAAGCTCTCTATAAGCAACATAATAAAAGCACCAGGATGTAGAGTGAGCCTTTTAACCTGCCACTGTGGCTGGAAGGAAGGGGATTTTATACCCTTTAGGAAAGGCAGTCTATGGAAGGAAGAATTCAAGGTATTTTCCTCTATCTAGGCCACTTGAAGAGGTTGGAAAAAAAGTAAATATGCCAACACTGTAACCTTTCAAAAGTACAACTTTTTAAAAAGAACACACTGGTAGTGTGCTGTTCAAATATTCTAAAACAATGAGTATCCTGACATTTTTCAAACAAATATTTTAAAACGCATGTCCACATGTGTCTGGAAATTAATGCCATTTGTTCAACAATAATAGACTTGATTCATATTCACTCTCATATAGTGGATTATATTTTCTGATTTCATTAAACCTTCAAAAGGTTACAGCTGGTTGACATATGAAAAGCTTTGCACCTCCAAAATAGAGAATTGCACCAGGCTCTTGGTTACAAAATTACTCCCCAGAAGAAACGGAGAGCAGAGAACTGTGTTCCTTCCCTTCACTGATTATACATACGAGCTTTTATTATGCCAGATAACAGAAGCAGTGGCTACAAACATGAGGCTGAGCATTGGAGGTTCTCCTTGGAGCTGAGCTCTAAGGTGTGCCTGGAGAGGGGTCCTTTGCAGTGAGTCCTGGGGGTCTGGGTCTGCAAGCCAAGGCTATAAAATGTAAAGCTGGCAGACACTACAGTGAGACCACATGTACACTCATGGCTGGTGACCAGGGGATATGCTTATCAAGACACAACTCTGGATTCAGCAAGCAATATCAAATGTCATTCAGCAGTTTCCTTTTTCAGATTGCTAAAAACAAACAAACAAACAAACAAATAAAACAAAATCTTCAAAAAGGTGTTTACTGGGAGTGAGAGAAGGTCTGTGTGACTCTAGAGAGATTAAGGTCAGACTTGAAATATGCTTACCAGCCTACTTGAATCAGAAAACAACTGTTTGACCGTGCCCAAACCACATCATGATCAATGTGGGTTAATTACAGTGATTTCCTCAATAAGAGCTTTAACAGACACTAGTGCACAAAACCTCCCCTCTTGAAAGATAGTGACACCAATGAGTATTGTAGTCCTGAGTGATAATAAAAGTTCTGAAATTAAACCCAGGGTGCAGCAGAGGTTGATGTGTTTGTGCCTAGTTTCCTTTCTGAAAAGCATCATATCTTTTTTTGAGTTCTGTTCCTCTGATACCTCTTTGTGTTTATTTCCTTTCTCTTTTGAAAATGGAAGCTTCTGCCCACTACTAGCTTCCTTAATGATTTCATGTTACCTCATACAACCAGGAGAGCCAGGCTGCTACTTTCTTGCTGTGAGGCATTAGACATGTGACTTAACCTCCCTGTGCCTTCGTTTTCTACCTATATAAGGAAAATAATCATTCTGAAAGTATTAGTAGTCATGGCAGCTGAATATCTACAAAAATGAGGACAAGGCCTGACACATAGTGGCCAATTATAAATGATTTTCACTCATTTTATTAGTTCAGTAATGGCTTACATTATATGCAAATAGATATCACATTGATATGTAGAAGGGGAAAACTTTCAGATTTTTGATAATTTGCCTCTGGGTTCTTCATCTTTTCTAATTAAAATTCCTGTCTGGAAGTATCTCTTATTTGATGCTGAAGTGCTAGAGGGCTTTCTGGGTGAAGGTCTATGTACATGTGAAAGCAAGCTGCTGACTCCAGCTCTCTGTCATTCAAACTATTGGACCAGAGGGAACCCTCCGGAAAGTCAGATTTCCAGTAAATAATGTACCTCTAGTTCTCTCAGATAGGGTTCAACAGGGTTACCCAAAAGTATATCAAAGGAATTCCTCACTTCTGCTCACATTAAGATTACATTAAAAGTCACTTTGTGAAGGGGAAGGGAGAGGCATTCAGTTGGGGTTGAATGTAGCCTCAGAATCATCTAAGCTACCTACACAAATGCAGATTGCTATGTTCTACCCCAGACCTACTGAATCAGAATGTGAGCATGTGTCCCAGGATTCTACATCTCTATCAAGTGTCCAGATACTGGCTATATCACTCTAACCACTCCAGGAAGTCCAGCACAGGGAATGGAGCTGGTCTTCAAACCTACACTGTTGATGATGGAACTTTGGGGTTGGCTGGCAGAGCGGTAGGCTATTTGATCTAGTTCACCTCTCTTATCCCCCCAGGGTCCTTTTCTCTATTTGCTTGCCATATGCTCAGCCTCAATCAGTGAATACAACCCCACAGATCACAATGGCACCAGAGCAGGCGGCTGAGTAGAACAGGATACTCCCGAGAACTTGGCTCTAGGAATGATGTCTCTGTGGATTCCTTCCTTAGTGGGACACCTAGCAAGATTAACCAGTTTCCAATTAGGAAATAGCCATGAGGCCTCAGGCAAAGACTCTAAGAATTCCAGTTAACCTGGAGCCTGACTTAAGGAACATGGCAAATGTGTACCAGACAGCTTGCTGTGAGTCATTAAGTTGTAAACAGTCCTTGCACAGACATGCTAGTTCAGGTTCTGCTAATGAGAGAATCCAAACTGTCTCTATAAATTATAAATCAATTTGTACCCCCGTCCCTGATTCAGACATGGCAAAATAAGTTAATCTTCACTAGAGAAAAGGGAAAATGGCAAGGACGAGGGTAAACACTGAAGTATTTGGTAGCAAACTACACGGCTAAACATCTTCCTCTTTCAACATTAACTGCTCATTTTCTCTCCTAATCAGCTCCTTTTTGTACTTTGATATCTTAGAAAATGAAAAGTAGTTATGCTTGGTTCAGAGCCATAAGAGAGGACCTAGTGCATAGTGCATGCAAAGGTGTGCCAGTGATGCTTACCCCATCAGCAACAGGCTCCTGGAACAGAACACATTTTCCCTGCAGTAGATTTTAGAATCATGGTTGTCAGCCATGCTCATGGCAGGTAGGGAAAGGAAACATCACCACTTTTATAAGTGGAATGTGGGTCTCAGAGTGACTTGGTAAACTTTCTGGTATCCCACAGCATTAGCTGGGGAACTATCAGCCTTGAACTATCTTAATCTATCCATCTATTCCTTCTTCTCCTGAAGCTCAATAACAACTCATTACTGCTAGTAGCAACCGCACCATGCAATGTTAAGCTACACTGTCGTGCTTTGGATAGGAGCCTACAAAAAACAAAAAAACAAAAAACAACTCTCTGCAGAGTGCTAACTAGGGCAATATATGGGCAGCTCTGAGTCTGAGGCTGATTTACAAGCTAGCCAGCCAAGCCAGAAGATTAAAGAAACTAGGCACCAGGCAAATTCAACTGGGCTGTGGCATGCAAATAAAGTTTATAAATGAGAAAAACATCAAGGTTACAATGGAGAGCACGAGGCTAGCACAAGTTCAGCCAATCCCAGCAGCTCATTAAAGGCAGTTCTCCCCCATCCCCCTGAGTCTGTTTCCTGATTTGAAGGTTACATAACCCTGATAAAGCAGGGCCCCAAACCCCAGCCATTACCTACATTCTGTCCAGCGAACCACCAACCACCGAGCAACAGCATACTACTGGAGAGGGCTCAGGGCAATTTTATAAGTCCCTGTGTTTTCATTAAGGTGAATCTCTCAGCATTTCTAGGTCAGAGGAACATTGGGTGATAACTAGCTCTTGCTTTTGTGGAAGGGTAAAGGCTGGCATGTCGTAAGGAGCTGAGGCCACTGCCCAAGACTTAAAGAAAGCAGATGAGGTATTTGAAACAATACAGAACATGATCTAAAAATAAACAAAGAGAGTTCAAGGAATTGATAGTGTTGGTTTTATGCTGTGCTCTTATCCTGCGAGGAAAAGTCATGTTGCACAACAAAACTCACTATCAGAGTTTTATTAGGAGGAGGGAGGGACAGGACAGAGTGCGTGGTTAGGTCTGCTGAAAAGACATGTGTGTGGGCTGGGGGAGTCTGTGATCAGCTTCTTATAGACTCTCCTGCACATGCGCATATGGGTTTATGGAGCTACACTACGCATGTGCATAGATTGCGTGATCACACTGGGCACAAATTACACAATCATGCAGCACGCGGATTACGTAGCACATAAGACCGCTTATTTGGCTGCTGAACTGCGCATGTGCAGTCATGTAGCTAGGGGAGTAGCCAGGAATTGCAACAGATAGGCTACTTTATATTTCCTGAAGGAATCAATCAAGAAATCAAATATAGTATTTAATTTTCAAAGATTAACTCCAGTACTAAAACATAGATTACTTGCCAGAATTGAAAACATTTTGTAGCATTGATTCATTCATTCATTTAGCAAATACCCAGTAATGTATGTAATCTATGCCAGGGCTAACATGCACTAAGAAAATATGGATGCAGGCTCCCCTTCTGCACTTCAGGAGCCAAGCCTTCCCCACCATCCCCCCACAGGCTACAAAGTCATAATTCACTGGTATTTGTTTTCTACACTAAGTTTTTAGCTAGTTACTGAATGAAAATATAAGAGCCAGAATAAAGTAGGACAGAGGTAGAAAAGAATGAAGGGAGGGAGCAAGAGAACGATGCAGGAAGAATTTCCTTCTTAATGCATACACATTTTGCCAGATCTAAAGAAATGTTGGTTTGCACCTGTCTCTTCTCCATATGGCCTCAATCCAAACTTTCAGGTTTATGGATCAGAGTTTACATACATCCTACCAGAATCACATTTATTTTCAAATTGAAAAGAATTAAAAGTTGCATGTGACAGATTTTCAATGTCTTTAACCACCATTTATTCTAAATAACACATATTTAGAATGTGCCATAGTGAAATTAGGAGAACAATATTGGAAATAAATTAGTTCAAGAAAAGGAAAAGATTTTTTTATAGTGACTACTAGAACTATTTTCTTGAGGAAATGGCCAGGTTAAATGTTTATTATGATAACAATGGGGCTTTCATTAAGCTCTTACTTGGCACCTCTGAACAGAATACTAGTGATTAAAAAATGAAGATGCCTGAAAATGGAAAGCATGAGGGAGGACTGGACAGCCAGCGGTCTTACACACTGTTGGTGGGAATTTAAGTTGGCACATCCATGGAAAAATGATTTGGCATTACAGGGCAAGGCTCAGTATTCATAAATTCCATGACCCAGGAATTCTACTCCTAGGTATATGCCCCCAAGGCCTCTTTCATGCATGTCAGAAGGCAGAGACAGAAATGTTCATAAACAGAGTGCTTTGAAACTGCAAAGTCTGGAAAGAATCCCAAAGCCCATACTGAGTGGCCTAGAAAGGTACACTGTGGAATGTTCACATGAACAGTCTAAGCTTAGAAATAAGTAATGTTTATCTGCACACAGCAAAATAGATGCAGTACTTAAAGTGTAGAAAGTTAATAACAATTACAACAGTGATTTGATAATGCTTTCAAAAAGTAACACTATACAATAGATCATTTAAAGATACACACAGATATGGAAAAATTAGCTTTAAAATTATAAGAGGGCTCATAACCTTCCCAAATTCATATTGGTGGGTCCAAGATAACAGGATACAATAGATGAGTGGAGAGGACCCTGAGGCAGGGTCTACAGTGTTGATCTTAGGGAGAGGGCTGAGATCACAGATGATCATTGTATTACTTGGCTTCATAACTTGCAGAGATGATGTATATAATCTATGGAATACACACACACACACCATTACACACATATTTTAAAAATATCCTAAAATCACATGATTAAATATTTCACAATGAATGAAATAGATCAATTAGTTCCTTATGCACTGATCTGAAAAGATTTGAGATAAACTGTCCATGTTAAAAAGCAGAACATGGTGAAACCTTGCCTCTATAACAAACCAGCAGAAGGGCCCAGAAAACCATTTGTTAGGTACAGATTTGCATGGGAGACTTCATGTGCCCTGCAGTCCTGTCCTACTCTGCCCCCAGGCTCAGGAGGCTGGCCTGCATAGACTGAATCCCTAGCTTTTCTTCCCCTTGGCTTCCCTTGGGTTCAGTCAATGGTGAGCCTTGGCAAGAGACTGGAAGGAGTCTACTGTTCCCAGTCACTTCTCTATATTGTCTGCTGCAAGGCCCTTCTTCAGCATCCCACGACCAAGTCAGTGAACAGCACTCTTAAAGCCCACTTATGCTTTCCCCAAACCCTCCCCATACATTGCACACAACCCTTTTATTAAATCTATCTTAGGTGAGCATAATTTGAGCATATTTTCTGTTTTCTACCAGGATGCCAACTGATACATTAATGTATAGAGAAGGAGGTATAAATAATAAACTCAAAAGATATACAAATGAACTGACAGGGGCTAGGGGTATTGCCAAGGACAACACCCACAGAGCTCATTGAACGTGGAGAAGTCAAGCTGGTGCCTGCATGGAGCCTTCACTGCTACCTTCTAGTCTCTTTGTCTTGGGAAGGTTCTCTGCAGGCTAAGGAAAGATAAACTCGGACACCAACCCAGCCACAAAACCCTTGACCTACAATCTGTCCTCCCTGCAGAATGTGCTGGGGCAATGGTGGCACAAAACTTATGGGAGTGGCCAACCAATGTCTGATTTAACTTAAGGCCCCCTCCATCAGATGGAGCCCATGCCTGACACAGCCTGGATGGCTAAGAATTGGAGACTAGATACCCCAGAGGCCTAGAGTGGAACCAAACACCAATGGTCTATAAAAATAACACTGACAAAACAAAAATAAACAAATTTAAAAAAATCAATGAAATAATTGGTAAGTTTTAGACTTCCTGAAGGTCTCTCAGCTGATGCAGCAAGCCAAATTAGATCTAACTGGAAAGTCCAGGTTTAATGGGTAAAGCGCTCCAGGGCAATTCCCTGGCCCTGCAGAGAGAAGATGGGATACAAGACCAGAAGAACCATGAGTCTGTTTTTGGGGGATCCCATGGTCTTAAGCCTTTCTGGGGGGAGGAGCTGTGTTTGGCGGGCTTTGAAGGGGCGGGTTTAGGGAAAGAGATGGGGAGTGGAGGTAGATCTTCCACCAGACTCCTTCCAAACAATGATTCCTAAAGATATTCTACTATATTCAGAGATTAGTGCCTTGTCCAGTGTCATCAGAGAGGCAGCAGATGGGAGCAGGAGCAGAGACCCACAGACAAAAATTAAGCAGAGAGAGAGTCTAAATTTGAGGACTCTGTCAGGTTCCCTCTCCATCTGGAGCTCAGGGAACCCCTTGGAAGAGGGGAGGAAAGATTGTAGGAGTCAGAGGGGGTGGAAGATACCAGAAGAACATGGCCCACTGAATCAACAAAGTGGGCACATACGGGATCACAGAAACTGACACAGGAGTCTTCACTCTGTCCTCTGTGTCTATGTTTTGGCTGTTAGCTTGGTGTTTGTGGGATTCCTAACTGCAGTAGGTGTGGCATCATTTACTTGCTCCTGGGACTCTTCCATCCTATTGGGTTGCCTTGTCCAGCCTCAGTGGGAGGGCTTTTTGCCTTGTTTCCTTGTCATTTGTTTTGTCTTGTTTGGTTGTTGTCTCTTGGAGGCTTGCTCTTTTCTGAAGGGAAACAGGAGTGGATAGGGGAGAGGGTAGGTGAGGGGAACTGAGAGGAGAGGAGGGAGGGGAAACTGTGGTCAGGATGTAGTGTATGAGAAAAGGCTATTTTCATTTTTAAAGAGATAGTCAAATTTGATGAGTGTTGCTAAAGCAAGAATTGGGGGAAGGAGGACAATACTGTTTTTGCTCTCATATTTCTGAATTGCATAACTTATTTGTAAGAGGAGAGTAGTCATATATTTTGATAAAATAAAATTTTAAGGGTACCAAAATTACTAATTTTTCTTAAAGCACAAGGAAAGGAAAGTAGTTTGGTGTGTGTGTGTGTGTGTGTGTGTGTGTGTGTGTGTGTGTGTGTGTGTTTGGGGGGGACCACACCAGGTGCTTTTGCTCTTCTTTCCTTGTGCCCAGCAGAGCCCTAAATGGCACAGCTTAAGAGAGGCTTCTAAGAATTCTGTCCTTGCAACTGAGCAAACAGCATGTCTCAGAAGCCAAGTTAGACTCTGTGAAGGATGGTAATGAAAGGAAGAGAGAAATACCTCCTAGGGAAGTTCAACAGAGGCTCCAGAAGACATGGCATAGTCCCCAGTGACCACCGGTGCAGGGACAGTGGAGCAGTTATCCTGTTCTTTTGCCGGCACTGTGTACTAGGCCCCAGCTCTAAAAGCTGAGCGGTGCCATGATATCTGGGCATTAGACTCACATCTGCCCACACAAATGCTTTTCCTAATGTCTGACAGACTTCACAACTAAACTCTTTGACTATCAGGCTAGGACTACTAGAGACTATCAGAGCAAAGATAGCGAACATAAGACACCTCCTCATCCTAGGCTCAGGCCCCTTTCACCCAGCTCACTCTGCCAGCAGAAACAAGGTCTAACTTGGCTTAGCTTTCCTGTAAAATTTTATTTTTCTGATTATGAAAGTGTAAGTAACTTCTCTCCTCCCTATATGACTACTATGTCCTACATACCCCCTCCCCATCATAATAATTACTATACCATATTGAAGCCCATTTATCCATATCTATTTCTTCATTAAATCATAAGGTCTTTAAGGGCAAGGACTAAGCTTTTAACTCGGCTTTTCACCATTAGGATCGCTATCAAGAGTAGAGGTCCATTGAATATTGAAAGGAAAAAGGAAGAGGGAGAGTAAAGGAGGGTTCAGAGAGAAGAAAAGGGAGTCAAGGAGAGGGGAAGGTAAGATCTCCCCGGCTACCAGAGCCATAGATAAAACAATGCCAAATAGAACAACCTGTGTTACCTCTTGTGATGTTCTTGAAAGCTTGGTAGTCTATCACTGTGTAGTCTCCCATGCACCCTGAAAACCTCCTCTCCACAGTCCCCTACACCAAGGACCAGATACAGTAGCAAGGACAAACCCCAGCACCCCCATGCTAATTAGTGAGGATACTTTGGTTTCAAATTTCTAATGTTTGGAAATATTTTTCTAAAGGTTTGCCTGGGATCTTTGGGGCATTCAGATATTTCTCTGTTTTTGCTAGTTGTCAGGCAGGAGATTTTGTGAAAGTGATTTAATTAGCACTAGCTTATCTGGCAGAGACCCACACTGGTTCTTCTGTGCTAAATTATCTCAAGACTTCTTTGCCTCACTGAGGAAAATATCTACTGCAGCTCCTCTAGCTTGCTGACTGCTCACAGAGCTCTGTGGTATTTGAGGAATTGGGAAAGGGAAATAAAGGAAGGTTTGGTGTTTCCATTTTGAAACACAAATGAAACCATTAAGCAAGTGAGTCAGAAATTACATAAGGGAACACAATGAATTAAAACATGCCTGAAAATAATTTCTGAAAATCTTTAGGTGAAAATTCCACTCAATTTCATCTACATTAGCCACACCCTGCTGGACTATGCTCCCCTTTAACTGCCCCTTGCCATCCTCTCCCTCCTTCCAGCATCTCCTCCTGGTACCCCACTGCTGTAATGCAATGAAATAGAGCAGCTTTTTCTTTCCTAAAAGCCACAATTTTCCCCAGTCCATGAACACCATAAAAAGGTGGTAAAAAAAAGAGAGAAAAGACATACATAAAGTTAGAATTTCTTATGGGATGCTCACTTGACTCATGAGACACTAGTTATACTCATGAGGCGGGAGTTTACACATAGTAGGAAAAGGGGTAGTCTAAAGGAGAGGCAGTTTCCAAAAGACTGGTAATGTTCCCTGGTTCCAGTAGTGGGCACTTGGTGTTGTCTGCAATAAACACATCTCTATAACCCCTCACCACAAGGAAAGTGGGCACACAATTCAAGCCAAACTAATGAAAGCTCTATGTCGGATTTTTTCCAGAAACTACCCCATAATTTCTCTTAGGACCTTAAGAAGGAAGAAATGATGTAATCGTGGTGCTATTAGACTTTCTGGATGCTATCAGGAGGCAGCCTGCCTAGTAATGGAGCCACAGCAAGAAAAAGGGGCCTTGTGAGAGGGACCCAACATCCCACCTTCCAGAATCTTGGGCTTAATTCTACTGAACTTTTCACTTATGCAAGCCAAGGCCTTCCGTTCATGTTAATGCTTTCTATGTTTCTGACACTTAAAACCTCCAAAGCTCTGATTAATATACAAGTATTGATATTCTGCCTCAAAGAATTCAATAAAAAGGATACTGGAGAGAGATGGGGGTATGCAGTGAGGGAGTGAAAGTGTGTAATAATCTGACTCTGTTCATTTCACTAACTGCACGCTTATCTGTGGATGTGCTCCTTCATAAGTAAACAATGGGCTTATGATAATGAGCTCCTGACTCCACTTAAGCTTGACACACTGTGACTCCAGGCATGCTTTTGAGGGTCAGGAATGATTTACAGAAGTCTGCCTCAGAGAGCTTATTTTGCAGGACTGTTAGGTGAGGTGGGAATGGGATTGTGTTCAGATGAGCAGGGGAGAATGCACAGCAAATGAAGGACCACTGACTGGAAGATGAATGGTTTTGCAGCTAACCTCAGTAACTTGGTAATTTTGCCAGCATCAGCCCTAACTACCAAAGGAACAACCATCAGAATTAAAGTCAAAACCTTTGTCTTTCCCATTCTCCTCCACAAATAAGGCTTCCCCAGAGGGGAGGAACCAAGGAAAGATGGGTCTGTGTGATGTGGCCTCTTTGGCTCAGTTGTGCCTTTCCTGGAAAGTCCTCTTCATTTAACTATCCCTATCTAAATCCTACCTGACCTTCAGCACACTCCCAAGGTCATTCTCCACAAAGTCTTCACTGTTTAGTGATCTCCTCCTTGTCCTTAATCTTAAATCCTTCCTATATATGATCCTCATTTAACAGTACCTCATTCCTGTATGGGCCTCTCTGTATTGATGGGAAACACCAGTGAATGTCAATAATACATCCAAGGACAACAAACTTCTCAGTGAGTCAAGTGAAATCGGAACCCCAAACTCCACATCAAGAGTTCTTCCCTCTCTGTCTGATGACACTGCTGCTACCTTCTCTTCATGCTCCCTAATGTCTTCTGGAATGTCCTCCACTTACTATAGCTGTGTTAGTTCCTTTTAAGGATAGTTTTTAACCATTGTGATCATGTTGGAAGGCAAAATCACTAGTTTCAATTTATATGAGACACAGAGGGGCCAAATGACTTGCTTAAGAGCACAGATCTAAGAAGAGAAATAAATAGGATTTGAAGCAAGGACTGTGCAGTTGTGAAGCCATTTTCTCCTTGTCCAACATCACTGTCAATACTGCACTGTCATCACTGCTCTAACTAAGGAAGCAACAGGGAGCTAAAGGTCATTTCCCTAAATTCTCTCTAGCATATATCTGGGTATTTTACAGATGAGGTCATTTCACCAGGAAGTCTGTGCTGGTAAGTGGGTCCTCCTTTGCACCTCTGCTTACTCTCCTGACTCTAGTGCTCGATAATACCACACACTCAGGTGCCTCAACTGGATCAAAAGCAATTCACTGGGTAGTAGGGGTAGTAGTAATTAATGCATGTCAATTGCTCATTCAGTAATTCATTAATGAGTGAGGTTGACCACAGCCCAGAAGAAGTCTTTGCTGATGGCACTGAACAGCTTTCCCTTCCACACCAGCCCCTCCTCCAGCCATTTCTTAGAGAAAGCCACATCTATTCTAGGCAGAGCAAGCTGATCCTGGGCTTTGGAGAGCAGCAGTAAATGGGGAACCAACTCCCTTACACTGAAGCTGCAGCCTTGGCATTATCTCACCAAATCGGGCATTCATGGCTTTGTTAGGGCCCAATCAAAGCCAAATCAAAGGTACTTTTCCAGGACAGATGGCAAGATTGCAGAACATCTGCCAAGATTTTCAAATCACCATTCCCTGGTGCTAGAGATTTTGGTGGCTCTTTGCAAGCATCCCATAGTCTTTGTCAAGCCATGCCTGAGTGTACAGTCTGAAAGAGTTGACAAAAATCATCTTTTTTTCCCTCATGACCGTACTTGAAAAATAAATTCACATGAAACCAGAGGATGGTATACTTTAGACAAGGTCTTCATACTGTGCTCTTACATGTGCTTCCCACCACTGTATTAAAACTTTCTTCCTGGTCAATTTCTTCTACTCAGGCAAATATTCATCCAATACATATATGGTGTATATCTATTAAGAATCAAGAACTCTCATGCATGCTAGAAAAATAATGGCAAAGAAGCAAAATATATCTCAGTGAACTCTCTTAATGGGAAGAGGCTACTTAAGAGGCCATTTGAACCCTCTGGGGTCAAAGCACTTGCAATTAACTTATCAGATAAACTAATGAATCTTTTGAAAAGCAGGATTTAGGGTTCAAGACTTTGTGACTCCTGATGACTGGAGTGGGTGGGGGCTAGGTTTTGAAGACTATAACAGAATCAGTTTTATATAATGAAGTGGCATTTGGGAAAAAAACACATTTAGTATAATCTTGGTGTTTTTTTCATATAGTTTTTTAAAAATGAATAAACAGAGCTACATAGATTAGCACGGAGAAGCTTCTCAATATTGAGTAAAAATTATGTTTTAAAAGCATGCATACCTTAAGATACTGCCTATTTAAAATTGGGCTAAGGAGGTCATTCAGTGGGCAAGGAACTTGCCACACAAGCTTGAAGACCAATATTCAGATTCCCAGAATCCATTTAAATTCTGGAGAGCCATAGTAGCCTGTATTCCCAGTACATGGGAGACATAGCAGACTAATGGCATCAGTGAGTTCTGGGCTCAAGGGAGAGACTTTGCTTCAATAAATAAGGTGAGGCAAAATCAAAGACAACACCAGACATTCACTGCTGAACTCCACACATACCAGCAAGCAAGTATACTTGGACCTGCACACACACTTGCACCCGGATACAAGCTAAACATGCCTATAAACAGGCAAATCACACATATACATATACCAAAAAAATCAAGTCTATGATATGAGAATAAACATATGAAATAAAAATAATGAAAACATTCATGGGAACAATACACACAAACTTCAAGTGAATTCTACAGGGAAACTGGGCAGAGCTTTAACCATCATGTGGGTGGGTCTGTTTTTTGCATGTTTTCTTTTCTCCCCTTGGTGTGCTTCCTCCCTTAAGGAGAAATTGGAAGCAAATACAGCAAAATGTTAGAATCTGTTCAATGGGAGGTGTGACTATATACATTCTTGTCTTCCTGACCTCTGAGAATTTTTATTTTGTATGTTTGAGACACTTCTGATTCAAATAATAAATGAATAAACATTGGGATAGGCTAAAGATCCAGAAATTTATAATAAATGTCCCAAATTTCCCTCTGGCAGAGTTGGCAACTGGCTAGACGAAACAGTCCATAAAGATATATAACATCAGGTGATGTTCACCCAATGATGGAGAAATGGGTGAGATCTACATGAACAGCCTGGACATGAGTGGGAGCAATGAAGGGCGAGGGTCGAGGGAAAGAGAGCGGGAGATCCCAGCTGGATCAAGAACAGAGAGGGAGAGCAAGGAATAGGAGACCATGGTAAATGAAGACCACATGAGAAAAGGAAGAAACAAAGTGCTAAAGAGGCCCACAGAAATCCACAAAGATACCCCCACAAAAGCCTGTTGGCAATGGCCGAGAGACAGCCGGGACTGACCTACTCTGGTGATGGGATGGCCAAACACCCTAATAGTTGTGCCAGAAACCCCATCCAAGGACTGAGGAATCTGGATGTAGACATCCACGGCTAGGCCCCGGGTGGAGCGCCGGGAGTCTAATTAGCGAGAAAGAGGAGGGTTTATATGAGTGAGAATTGTTGAAACCAAGGTTGGATAAAGCACAGGGACAAATAGCCAAACGAATGGAAACATATGAACTATGAACCAAAGGCTGAGGGGCCCCCAACTGGATCAGGCCCTCTGAATAGGTGAGACAGTTGATTGGCTTGATCTGTTTGGGAGGCATCTAGGCAGTGGTACCAGGTCCCCGGCTCGTTTTATGAGATAGCTGTTTGAAACCTGGGACTTATACAGGGACGCTTGGCTCAATCTGGGAGGAGGGGACTGGACCTGCCTGGACTGAGTCTATCAGGTCAATCTTAGTCCTCGGGGGAGGCCTTGATCTGGAGGTGGTGGGAATGGGAGGTGGGCTGGGGGAGGGGAGGGGGCAGGAAGGGGGAGAACAAGGGAATCTGTGGCTGTTATGTAGAACTGAATAGTATTGTAAAATATAATAAAAAAAAGATCTATAACATCATCAAAAACAAAAGGTCAAGTCAAAATAAGGTCATGCACTAATCACCTAAGCTGGTGCTGGCGAAGGCCTTTCATCCTAGTATTTGGGAGGAAGAAACAGGTAGATCCCTGAGTTTGAGGTCAGCTTGATCTACAGAGTGAATTCAAGGAGAGCCAGAGCTACAGAGAAACCCTGTCTCAAAAAGTCAAAACAAAACAAATGAAATCAAACAAGAACAAAAAGGTTAGCCAGTACCAGGAAGATACTGGTCTGCTCAGACCTTTCATGCTAAGGTATGCTTTGGGAGTTCATCTCTAAGACCTAGCCAATGAAGCACCTTCTATTGGAGCAATTTTGATGTAGAACTCTTATTGAAGTGAGCATATGTGGGTGGATGGTAGGTAAGGTTGAGATGGCAAAGAAATCAAGAGTCTTTAGGTTGAAGATACTGAACTATCTATAGTTTGGATTTAAATACCCCCAAGGGACCATTAATTAAAATTCAAGGTCCTTATGGATCGGGACCTTTAGAAGGTCGGACTTATGGAAAGTCTTTAGGTCAATGAGTGTTTCCTTGAAGGAGATAATGGGTCCCCAGCATCTTCTTACTTTTTAAATTTTTACTTCCTGATGAACAGTTTTGGCTTTGCTATGGAATTACTTTTATAACTGATATGCTGCCTTGCCACAGGTCTAGAACAATGGAACCAACTAATTGTGAACTAGAACCTTTAAAATCTTGAGCCCAAGTATACCTCCTCTCTTTATAAGTTAATTATCTCAGGTAGTCTATCATAGGGAAGGAATGCAGACATTGCAAAGACTAATGTCCCAAAGCTCAACTACAGCAATTGATAGGATTGCAGATGCTCAGGGGAAGGGCTCTAGAAAAGAAAATAAGGTCATGCACTAATCACCTAAGCTGGTGGCCGTGCCCTTATTTCCCTTCTGCTGTGCTTACTCCTCCTTTAAAACTCATATTTCCTCAGCTGTGGTAAGCATAGGAGCTGGATATGTACCAGGAAAGTCAGATTTAAATTTGGTATATCAAATAGTAACAAAAGAAAAAGTGGGGCTACAATGAAAATCAAATAATCAATAATGTTGTGGAACCAATGATGAGGCAATTTCTCTAGGGCTACTGTAAATTTGTACAATCAAAACTTCCTCAAGTGAATAGGAGATGCGCCTGTCTTTTTGTGGCACAATAGAAGGATTGAAGAGAAACCAGTTTGCTTTTTTTTTTTTTTTTTTTTTTTTTTTTTTTTTTTTTTTTTTTGTCTTTCAAAGTGTCAGTTAAAAACAAAACAATTTGAAGTATTTTGTGTTGGAACTTTGTGTAACTACAAGGAATGAAGGTCATCTTTGATCCCTGGGATTCTCCAGAATGGGAAAACTGGTACTGGCTATCCAATATTATGAGCTGTTTCAACAAAGCCTTAATAGGGAAGACAGGCCTGGATATGCATGTGTGTGTAATGAAAGGTCAGAATGGCCTTTGGTATGTAACAGCCATTGGTATAAGAGAGGGGCCTTTGGACACTCAGCCTTTCCTTCTGCACCACCCACCAAAGTAGTTGATAGAAAGGAAGTTTATAAGATGTAGAATACTGACCATTACATCGGCCATGTGAACATCCCTATGTGGGACACATAACCCCACCTCCACTGACAGCATTGACAAACCCTAGTTCTCAAAGACATGCCTAACCTTATAGTTCCCCATCAACATTCTTATCTTGGAGCCCAACCACAAAAAACTATCTCAAGTCTTAATGCTTTCCCTGGCATGCAAATGACATGTGTGTTTGTGTTGCTGAGAAGTAAGTTAAATCTGTCTTCCAAATTCTGCTCATCTGGAAACTCATTGCTGATAGAAATGTGCAGCTTCTAGAAGTTAAGTAACTGCTAGGAAGGAGTGCATGCTAATTCTAGTTCAAGTGAAACTCATGGTTTAAAACACCCATATAATTCTAGCACTTCGTAATTTGAGGTAGAAGTTTCAGAATCAACATGAGTTTTAAATCAGCATGTGTCACATAGTGGGTTTGAGGCAGCCTGAACTACAAGCTTTTGATATAAGTTCTAAAAATCATACAACCACAGAAGTTAGGTACCCAATAAGGGATTAAGGGGAGTAGACGATCTCCTAAGGAGGGGAAATAGAATATATTGTTATGAAGAGATGGGGGAGACTGAAGTAGGGAAGTAGGGGGGTTAAATGGGGAGGAGGAAGGATAGAAGAGATAAAGGAGGGAATACTGGGAGGGGCACTATCACTAAAGGCCATTTGAAGGGCTCTGTGGAAACATGCTACTTAAGAAGCTTACACACACACAAACACACACACACACACACACACACACACACAATAAATCTAAATAGAATAATAGGGGAAACAATGCTTACATTGTTTAGACACCTTACACCACCAAGGGAAACATCTAGTGCCAGGAATGGGCTACATCTAGTTGAGTCATTGACTAAGGGGGCCCCATAAAAAGTCCCAAATATCTTAGGCGATTGCCAAGCCTATTGATTTCTGTATACCAACGGATGGAAAAGCCCTATTGCTGAAGATAGCACTGGCTTATCTTATCAAACATGGAGAAGTACAGCAGGTACCTAACTAGCGGCTTCGCCCCTAGTGACTATCTTTCATGGTACTGGGAGTTACTCTGTACACTACAAGAGAAGAAGCATAACCATCCATCCAGCATACAAACTCTGTGATTGACAAGAGTGACATGCCTGTAAGAAATGCTGGTGCAACAGAGGTACAAAATGTTGTAGGAATGACCAACAATTATCTGATTGGACTTAAGGCCTAGTCCATGAAGTGGAATCCTTACATGGCTAGGATGGGTAGAACCTGAGACTGGATAGGCCATAGTCCTAACAGAAAACCAAATACTATTGTTCTGTTAAGAAACACAGCAATAAAATAACTAATGACATTCTGCTATGCCCAAAGACCAGTGCCTCACTCAGCCATCATCAGAGAAGTTGCTTCTTGTAATAGATGGTAACTAAAACAGAGATCCACAACTGGACAATATTCAAAGAGTGAGAAACTTTGGATCATTCAGTTCTAAGTAGGATACTTTCATCAAGATCTCCCCTAAGAGCTCAGGGCTATATGTGGAAGAGGGGGCAGAAAGATTATAAGAGACAGAGAGAATGGATTACTCCAAGGAAATAGTGTTCTCCAGACAGAACGGGGCTGGCACACATGCCTTTACAAAGACAGTGAGAGCATGCACAGGGCCTGCACAGGTTTAAGCCAGGTAAGTCCCAGTGCTGAGAGGGGAATTCGGACATGAGCTCCCAATCCTAACCAAAAAGCTATCTGCAATTGGTACCCACTTGAAAGGGAAAAATTAGTCTTCTCCAATGGAGCCTCATTGGATATATTAACCACACTTCAGGATAGGCCCCATGAACAGTAGATACTCAACACAAAATAAACTCAATGATATTTTTGTAGAGATTATTTTTAATCTTTGCTTAAGAGCTAGAGATTGCTTTGCTTGGGCATTTTTTGTTTTCCTTGTCTTTTGCTTGTATATTTTGGTTTCTGATTTTTTGGTTTGTGTGTGTGTGTGTGTGTGTGTGTGTGAGTGAGAGAGAGAGAGAGAGAGAGAGAGAGAGGGAGGAGAGAGAGAGAAGAGAGAGGAGAGAGAGAGAGAGAGAGAGAGAGATTCTTATTTTGTTTGTTTTTAAAAAAGAGAACAAGAGGGTGTAGAGTTAGGTATGTAGGGAAGTTGAGAGGATCAGAGTGGAGTTGGAGGAGGAAAATGGGTGATCAGAATATAATTGTATGAAAAAAATTATTTAAAAAAATCAAAACTAAACCCACTATGACTCTCGAAAAAATGCAATCATTATACTAGAGATAAAACCTTTGGTAATCTTGTTTCTGAGGGTTCCATGTGTAGTTTGGAACAGCTAGCTAAAGAGCCAAGCTCCTGAGACAGTAATTCTGTGAGTTAGTTAGATTACATAGAGAGCTGCAAATGAGATGAATTCTGTATTGCAAGTAGCCCTGAACAAATGAATAGGACTGATGTTTCTAGTCTTTAAAAAAACAAACACATGATCAAAGCACTCAAAATAAAGGGAAGCAGCAGTTTTCTTGACTTGACTCCTCCTCACATGAAGATACCCTAAGGAGTTCTAATCAGTAGCCACTTTCTGGACATTTAGAGGAACATGTGTCCCTTTCAGTCCTGTGACTTTTGTGTGTTGATTCCCTTGATCTGGGATTTATATGAAGCTGGGATGTTAGGAGGTGACAATGATTGTATTTTTATTTTCATTTCTCTTGCTATAGAAACACCAGTACTTTCTGAATATATCCCAGAAAACGTCTATGTCCTATTTGATCTCCTGATAGCAAAATTCAAAAAGGCTAAGAATCTCCCTTCTTGGTTTCTGACTGCTTCAGCCAGGGATACTGCTATATCTTACCTCAAGCTCTGACCAGATCAGAGCTCTCCACTGAGTTTTCAGTATAAATAACAGATTGTTTCCAGCCAAGGCATTACAGCAAAGAAGCCTTTACCTGGAGAAGTACTCCACCATACACAGCTACTGAGTTATCCATCTTGTTTACAGTGGATTTTTTTTTTCAGGTGGAAGCAGACTTGGCCAGCTGCATCTCAGAGCATAATTCACTCGAGTGCCTGTCTACATGATACTGAAACAAGAGACTACTTCTACAGTTTAAGGACAAACATAGGGGGCATGTAAGCAAGATTCAGAGAGGGATTCCAAATTGTGGAGTCACTGAACTTTGCTGAAGAATATTGTGGAAATAGAGAACTCTATTACTGGAATTAAAACAAAGAGGTATCAAAAGACTGGTTTCCATCCTGGCACTATAGCTGAGAAGCTGGCATTGACAGAACCAAAGAAGAGATAGAAAGACGAACTTCTTTATTTAATCTTATGACTCAGGACACAGGAGTCATGCACATTAACTCTTTCATGGCACAGCACTACTAAAACCACATTTAAGCACTGTAAGGCATCTCATTTTCCATTTTCCTCCTTCAAAATACAGTGGTCATATCTGCTCACCAAGTCTTAAGTAGGCTTGAGAAAACACAATGTTAACATTTTTTATTTCTTGGTCCTGGAAAAGTCTGGTCTTGGCCCTGTCTTATCTTAAGAAGCGGGTGGCGGGGTGGGAGAGGTGTTGGGTGGGTGGGTAAGCACCTAGGCTTTTAAACTATCACTCATTTAAGCCAGAGGGATCTTCCATCATTCTGGAGGCTGAGAAAGCCCTCAATACCAAGCATTATTAATAGTTTCTTGGAAAGTCAAGTGCAAAATGAGGTTGGAAGGGGAGAAGAGCCTCTCACTAGGAAGAAGTTACAATAAAATACAGGTCTAAAATAATTTGCAGTTCCTTAAAGGCAAACTGAGTTGAGGAATTTAGGGTCTGTTTGTTTTCAGACTCAGCAGAAAGCCTTTAGGTCCTGGATTCCTGAAATTAAAAACAGACCAAAAATCCAAAAAAGTCGTTTGTCTGATGTGCCACCTTCACACTCAGAGAATAATTTCTTTTCCTCCAGAAACCCATCCTGCACGTAGTTTTCAGTTGGGAACAAAGCGATGATGTGGGATCTCTCTTCAGAATCCAGCAGCTCAGCCAGACACAGCTGGGTGGGTACAGCCTAAACACTCCGGGATGTTTGTTTTCAGCAACTGGAGAGCTTGAAGATAAACTGCTTGGCTGGGATCTCCTACTCAGTATACTGTGAGCAGGAGACTTGATTGAGAGGCAAAGAGAACTGACAGATATGCTTCACCCAATTTATAAATTGGCTTATTTGCTGATGAGGGCAAGGTTATCCACCCCTCCCCCAATACCCTCATTTATACCAGTGTCATAGTCATAACTTATTCTTAATTCTAAGTAGGTAGATACCAGTCAGTTCATAATAAAGGAATGTTAACTCCTTGATATTGAATTTCCTGACATTTGATTTATACTATTATACCAATGTTAATTCCATTTAATTTAATTGCTTTGCCTTCTTTTGAAAAGCATCACAAAGGAGGAACGTTATTAGTGTATAAGTACCCTGGGGTTTGAAACTGAAAAAGTACTTTTCTCTCATTCTCTGTCTTACAATATTAGAAGATGCTTTCTGAATGGAAAAGATGGGCACATCAATCCATGAAATGAACTGACTCAGTGGTGGGCTGTAAAGCACTGTGATGAACTTGAGTTGTGTGTGGGACCTGCTGGTCTGAGCCTGCATCGTATCAGTACGGACTGTCTCCTTTAACAGTGATCTGGTTGGAAGAAGGTACAGTTACATGATAGCATAAGGCATGCACAGGATAAAGCCAGACAAGCTGGAGTGATAAACTAGAGCACTCTGAGATTAAACAAAATTCATATCACCGTTAGTGCTGAGTGTATTTAAAAAGGAGGCATTTCAAATCTAAGCAGGCAACAGAAGGTGGTGGAAACATCTTAGCCAACTTGGTTCCTGGAGTATAAAATGCTTCTCAGATATGTTTCCAGTGAGGGGTAAGTGGACCAGGGCCACACTCACCTTGAGGACAAATGATGTGGTTAGAACTCTAGGAAGCAGGCCTTTCCTGGTATTAGAAGCTTCAGAAATCCAGGGTGACACAGACCCACCCTTACTGTGCCTTGATTCCCAACAAAACCTTCAGCTTCAGGGAACTGACAGAGTCAAGCACTATTGGATCAAGAGCGTGTCTGGGACCTCATCTAGTTGCTTCAGATTTGTGAGGAACCAAAAGGGAGGAACCATGCTTATCTTCCCCACAAACATCATCAGGAAGTCAAGGATTATCTCAGTCATTCACTCCACTTTCCCAGGGCATCATTTAGAGACATAGAATGATGCAGAAGGCACTCTGAGAAGTAGTGCAGGACATTGCCCTCTGTCCTGAAAGCAGTATATAAATGGAGTCACATGGAAGTGTGTCCTATTTAACTCGTCAAGGGAACATTGCATAAGCTTACTCAGAAAACTGCTCTGAATGTTTGTTGTTAGTCTGCTGGCCAGGTTTCTCATGCTTAATCCCATTCATCCCTTTACAGAAAATCTCTAATATATATATATATATTAGACTGAAAGCAGCAAACAAAAACAGGACTAGATGTCAAATTCCTCTAGAAATCTCCACTTTTGTTTCTAATGAGGAGTAGTCTGTAAATAGTAGGCATACCATAAACAATCTGTAGAAGGAATGATTTGTTCAGAATTTAACTTGCTGGCAAGATTTCCCCATCCACAACCAAGACTGACAGAGAAAGGAAAGTCAGATGGAAGGTACAAAGAAGAGAAGCAAATATCAGAAGTAGTCAGAGCTGCCCAAAGAGAGAGGAGGCTTCACACAGAATGAAGTCCACGTAACTATTCAAGCTGAATGATACGAAGGCTGTCAGTGCTTTCTGAGAATTGAAAGGTGGTGGCTAGCTGATCTCCAGAGCACCTGGAGCCAGAATGCAAGGTCAGTTACAACTGTCTTTGAGAGTCTCGGCCACGGTTATCTGGGTCTTTGATTAAAGGATCCCAGGGGGGTAGTATTTCTCAGTGCTGGCTACACAGTGTAACCACCTGAGATTTTAAAAAGGCATAAGCCTGAGTTCTAACCCCAAGGCTCTCATTGAAGTGATTTGGTACACACCTTGCGAGAAAAAATGTAGTTTAATAGCTTCATCAGCATTGAAGTGACAGACACTGGGGAAGCCACATATCAGGATATAAAGGTTTAACAATATTCAAATGCAACGAGAGAAAGGAGGAACATTCTTGATATAACACACTATGTGTTTGATAAACTCATATAGAACATCTATAAATGAATCCCAAAAGGCTAATTTATTGATTTTTATAACTCATTTTGATACATTTCTTGGGATTATTTTAATCCCAAATAGCTTGTTTTTCATTTATTCAATAAATATTTCTAATATATTAATTAATCACAATGACTTATTCCCAGCTCCCTAATCTGGTGTGTCCAGTAGACATGAATGTATCAAGGGTGCCTTGGTGGCTAAGTCACTTGCTATGCAAGCATGAGTACCTGTTTGGATGCTCAGAGCCCACATAAAAGCTGGCTGGGTGGAGAGTTTGGAGGGAGGAAAGGGAAGGGAGAAATGTTGTAATTACACAATCTCAAAAATAAACAGATAACAAACAAGCATAACAGTAAAAAAAAAATGGGTGTAGTAGTATGTATTTGTGGCCTGTGCACTCATGTGCTCACACAATGAAGATTGAAACAAAACAAAACAAAACGATTGTAAATTCAGTTTGAAAGAGTTAATAAGAATCCTTTTAATGGGCCCCAAATAGGTGGTATTTAAATGCTGGCACTGGAAAGCATTATATAGGGAAGTATTTCTTTTTATTTTTTTTCAATCAATTTCATAGCACCTGGTATATTAAGTTCACCCACCTAAGTCCTCAACAACATGTAGAGTTTACCTCTCCCTTCTCTTTGAAAATGAGCTGAATAAGCATTTCCTCTCCAACTTGCCAAGCATAGTGTCTGCTCACTAGACATAGGCTCTTAAAATCTTTCCTCTACTCTTCCATAATGATCCCTGAGCCTTGGGGGAAGAGAGTATGATATTAACGTGCCATTTAGAACTGAGTGCTCTACAATTCCTTATTCTCTTGAGTGACCAGCTGTGAGTCTCTGAATTAATCATCAACTACTGAATAAAGAAGCTTCTCTGATGAGGGCTGAGAGCTGCACTGATCTATGGATATGAAATAAGAACTTAGGGACCAGTTTATTGCTGTGTCCACTCAACAAAACATTAATATTTGGTTCTCCCCTATTAACTATAACAGCCAATGAATGCTTTATAGCTTTCCCCTCCTTTCTCTTTCATTTTTACTTCCTTTTGTTTTCTGGAATCATCTATCAAATAAATAGTTGCATTCAATTCTTAGTATAAGGTGTTTTTTTGGAGAGCCAAACAAACACAGAACAAATAATCAGTCCTAAGTTGACCAGAGAAATAAAGCTTTGACAACATGCCATGCACAAACATGGTGAATGCTCAGTAATGACTGGATGGATGAATGGATGGATGGATAAGAGTGTGCTACTGGAAATCTAATATTACTACAGGAGCTATGGCAGACAGTAACATTTGACAGCAGACATAGAAAAAAAAAAAACTATCAGAATAGGAGGTTTCCATTGGCCAGGTTTTAGGATGTAGGTAAAGGATTCTTGTGGAAAGACATGATGATATAGGAGTGGAAAGAAGGCATTTTGTGGGCTTGTGGGGGTTAAATACATTTAAAAGGGAGCTCTTTGAGTTCTCAGAGCACATGTTTAACTTTCTAGCTAAGGTATGATTCAATTTCATACTTTATATTGCTTCCTTAAACTTCTTTGCATCATAATTTTAACAACTTTTGGCTAATGTATTACTTTTAACCTTGAGGTACAATTCTGATTCACAGAGATGATATTTTAAAACTTAAGCAAGGGTAGTTTAAAGCTAAAGAAAGAGAATATCAAAGCCACAGTGGTAGAAGGTCTCTCTGTGCCACTAAGAAGCTTGCTGTGTCCTTGACTAAATGCATCCCTTCAGCTGGTCGCTGCTCAGATGACTTTACTGTGCAGCAGACTTCACAGGCTCACGGAGACATTGTCAAACTGCCCACAGTTTCTACCTCCACTCTTAACTCCTGCACAGCTACAGGAAATTCATTCCCAATGAAGCAAAGGACTCTGATATAGGGTAAGGGCCAGTGTTTCAGAGTTGTCTCAACTGTACAGTCCTGCCACCATCTCAACTTTAAAAGTCAATGAATCTTGGGTTCTGCCACCCCACAGGACTCCTCTGACACTGCCTTGGGAATGCTGAGTCCTCTGCACATTTCAGTGGCCTCAGGAAAACCAAGCATGTATACATTTATCCTAGATATACTGACTCTTCAAATATATGATGACACATCACATAGTCACTTGAGTGTTGTCTCTAATTAGAATGGAGGTGACTAGGTGGAATTTAGTTAAAAATCACTACATTTAAGTGGCATTGTTGCATTCTATGAAAGGAGGGTTTCAAAATGAGTCCAGGATGAAGGAAGCACTGATTTATAAATTATACTCTTGCTTCTAACTTTTTTTTTCAAGTCCTACTAAACAGAGAGGGAAAACAATAAATTGTCCCTGTTCCATGTTGCAGGGAGCAGTTAGTCAAATAGTTTCCAATCCCATTTGGCAGCTCAGGCAAGGACATGGAATTCCCAGTAGTCTATCCCAGTCCAAAAGAAAACAGAAACAAATTAGGGGTTTAATCCTTGCTGTCCGATGAACCCCCACTGTCCCGATCACATGCTGCTGGACAAACAGCTTGCAAAACACGTTTACAGCCGGCCAAAGGCCGGTCCTGCCCTGCCCCCTCCACACCGCAATTTGTCCATTTGTAAAAACAGTTGGGAAAGTATTAGCGGCTGAGCATGGTCAGGAAGAGGGCATTATTGCTGTTACTGTTTATAAATACAGGCTGTGGCCCAGTTCCAGGGAAGATCATACTTTGGAAGCATCTTTTTTGTTAAGTGGAAGAAACTTAAAAGTTAGATACTCTGTCATCACACAAAAGCTACAGAGGCTTCTGAAATTAATTTTTTAAATTTAATTTTAAAAAGACAATTGAAAGTTTATTATATTCTTAGGGAGAAAGATGAGGTGGTCTACATCCCTTGAAGTCATTTTTTAAAGAGCTACAGAAAACCTGTAGTTTTTAAATAGGAACATTTTGTTAAATGAAGAACTAATCTGTGATAGTTTTGAGGGGAAAATGAGTGGAAAAAGACACATTACTAGCCTAAAATAACAAGAAAGAAATTCCACACCAAATGTATTACTCAACTATCTCCTTCCTATCTATTCTTGCTTCCTCCAAGATGTCTCTGAGTACAGGTAAAAATTAAATTGTGAATGACTGTAACAATGAAGTTAAGATTACATGAAACTATTCATATCAGATTTCTTCCTATATCACTTGAGACATGTGTTTTCAAATTTCTGCAAACGTCTTCTAAGAATGAAGAAGAACAGTGTGGAAATGGGGAAAAGCACGTTTTCATAGAGCTGAGAAGCTAGAGTACAAGCTTGTGAACTGATCTCACTGGCTCAGAACAGTGCTCTGTTCAGCATTCTCTCTCCATGCTATCCAGATTCAGGGCTTATAGTAAGTCTTTCTCTCTCTCTCTCTCTCTCTCTCTCTCTCTCTCTCTCTCTCTCTCTCTGTGTGTGTGTGTGTGTGTGTGTGTGTGTGTGTGTGTGTGTGTGTGTGTGTGTATGTGTGTTATGGATGAATACCTAAAAGTTGATCTAGCCATGCAAAATGGCAAAAGCACTAAAATAAAATAATAAACATAACAATATTTTGTTCTTTACTTTTAGTGGAATGATGACAAACAAGTATAAGACAGTAGATTCTGAAAGCTAAATGATAAAAATGATCTTTTCAGACCTATCAAGTCTGTGTTTTTTATCAGCCCAGAATGAGACGACTGTCCACATTTTGAAATGGCAACCTGCACATACAAGTATAGATGTTTCATTCCCAGTAAGGGGAGAGAGAAGTGAGACATACAGGTAATAGAGAGGAATTAAAATCAAATAAATTTGGTTTACACTATACCTGTCCCTTGAACCATTGTGTGCTTATACAGACTCTCTGAGCTCCACTAGCTTCCTCTGTAAAATGGAGTTGATGGTGATGATGATGATGATGATGATGATGATGATGATGTAAAAAGGCAGGATGTGGTTCAACTGATCTACATAAGTGATTTATAAACTAACTTATAAGGGATAAAGTAAAACAAGAAATGCCAGTCTAAAATTTGCTCCTTGATACCAACTATATGAGTTTTCTAAGGTTTCTATGACTAAATATCACAGATGGGGGATGTGAACAACAGAGATGTATTTCTCATAGCCCTAGTTTGGCAGCTGATGGTCAAGGTACTGCAGGTTTGACTTCTTTTTCCTTTTGGCTGTCATCTTTGCTTCATTGTGTGATTATGTGCTTGCACACACCTGGCATCCTCTTGTTCCATTTTCTCTTTCTCCTCCTCCTCCTCTTCCTTCCCGTCCTCCTCCTCCCCCTCCTCCTCCTCTTCTGTTTTTTTGAGACAGGATTTCTCTAATAGCCTCAGCTGTACTGGAACTTGCTCTGTGGACCAGGCTGGCCTCCAACTCATAGAGATCTGCTTTTGGCTCCTAAATTCTGAGATTAAAGGCGTGCACCACCACTGCCCAGCTTCCACTTCTTATAAAGATATCAAACCTATTAGGTTAGTCCTTACACTACTGGCCTAATGGCCCCATGGTCCTGTTTTACTTACTCATCTCCTTCTAGGTCCTATATCTCTAAATATAATCATATTCTGAGCAACCACAGGTTAGTCTATGTTTGGAACTGGGGAGAATAGATTTCAGCTCAGAAATGCATCTAAATGTGTGCTTCAGTACAAAAATGAGTTGGGATACTGAGACAATGCTGAGGCTGATCTGCCAACTAATTAGCAGAATGCCAGAATTAAATTATAGCATTCGTAGAGAACGATATATTATAATTGTTAAGAAAACAAGTCCATTACCAAATAACACATTTATTTACACCAGTGTCCTCACAACATTAACCACTAAATGGAGTAGCTAATGGACTTTAGATCATAAGAAATGATTCACACAGCTACTCTTTGCTTTGGCTGATAGAACAGTCTTTCACTTTAATAGGGCTCAATGAAGCAAGGGCCACTGCTTCCTGAGATTGCTATGTTCAACTCCCAACCTCTACTCTCCAACATTTTTCACTAAACTTTTTCCAAATTATTTCTGGTAACAATCAAACAAACATCTTGGACATTATAATGATTGTCATGATAGATAATAACAAACATAGGCAGCAAGAAGAGCTCACCACTTGCCAAGTGTGTGCTAGGTATGTTATAGATATTACCTGTTTAAGCCTCAGACATATCAATAATGCATGCCTTATTTTTTATTTAATTTTTTAAATTTTTTTCATTGGTGTTTTGCCATGGGTGTTGTGTCCCCTAGAATTGGAGTTATAGACAGTTGTGAGCTGCCATGTGGGTGCTAGAAATTAAACGTGGGTACTCTGGAAGAGCAGCCTGTGCTCTTAACCATCTCTCCAGCCCCATGCATGCCTTATTTTAACTCTGAGGCTCAGAGTTGGCTGAGTTGTGAGGCCATCAATATTATAAGTCAGTCCTACTTCTAGAAATGCTTTCCATTGTTAAAAGTGAACATTTCTAAAGACTTGGATACACCAAAATTCCAGCCAGTCAGTAAAGAAATGAAATTTTAGTATAAAGATATCTCTACTTAGTAAAACTCAATTTTTTTGGAGGAACCTCCAAAATTACAAGTCCTTGGTTTTCTCAGTTCTTCCTGGGTGATCTAGGAATACTGTCTTAGCAACAGCACAGTTGTACTGCATAAAATGATGCTTAGCCTCAGAAACACAAGATTCCCATTCAGCCTGCACTATTGTTTTGGAGATGGTGCCTGGGCAAGTGTGATGATCTCAGTGGTTTCAGCACCTGCTTAAAGTTAATGCAATCAACCTAGTGCTGCGTGTGGACTCCTCAGACTCACTAGTGAGTACACCTCACAGGGCCTGGGTAGAGCAGGGTTTATGGTGTACTTATCTTCACTAGATGGTAGTTTTTGCTCTAAATGAGCTCATAGGCTAATGGGGAAAATGCATAGAACTATTACAGTAGAGCAGGGAATATGCCCTGACAGAGGGGCGCAGGCTGAATGCTACTTAGATTTCAATTTAGATGAATGGTTGGACACAGATAAGATTTAAAGCATTGTTCCTGGGAAAAGATTGAGGTGGGGCAGGAGTAGATGGAGGGAATGAGGATAGCCTTGATTGCAGTTCTGTCGATACTGTTTTCCATCTTTAGCTATGTATTCTGCCTTGATAAATATCAAACACAAACTTGAGAAGATAATGGTGTGAACAATCTTACTGTAGAAGACACAGTGTGCTTCTCTCAGTCAGTTAGCAAGTAAGTGGACTCTACCAGGCAAAAATGAACAAAGTCTGTACTGAAGTAACTTTATTGTAGTTGATAAAGTTGTTCCCTAAAAGGATAGAGTTAATGGTTCTGAAATATCAGCACATGTATATTAGAAATGAACAATGAAGGAAATGGATAGTGGATAGTAGAAACTGGATTTCTCTCTCTCTCTCTCTCTCTCTCTCTCTCTCTCTCTCTCTCTCTCTCTCTCTCTCTGTGTGTGTGTGTGTGTGTGTGTGTGTGTGTGTGTGTGTACTAAAATCCCAGAGGATAAGGCTTGAATATGGTAAAGGATTAGAGTTGGAGAAACTAATGTGAACTCATTTGTAGCTTCAAACAGATTCAGGTGCTTATGTATAGAAATATTAGTAGATGTGTATCTGGGTTTATATGCACAATTCACTTTTCAGTTGGAAGAACCTGGACCCACGTTTAATTTCTAGCACCACATGGCAGCTCAAACTGTCTGTAACTCCAATTCTAGGGAACACAACACCCATGGCAAAACACCAATGGCATTCAAGTAGTAACAAGCATACCAAGCCATTCTTCAAAAAAGTCTTGGCTTGGGAAGGAGATAAGTTAAATCCAAGAAAAACTAGGATGAAAAAGTAAGAAAGTGAAAAATGACAATAACAATAATAATAATAACAATGAGATTATGTTGAAGGGATATAGGAGAATATTGAAGAGCTCTCAAAGCTGAGACAACAAAGGGAAAATTATTGAGTGAACTAGTACCAAATACTCACCCCAGGTATGAATAAACATTCGTGGACTAAATAAATAAGTAGAAAAAGAAGGTAAACTAGACAAATCTTCTTGCTAGAAATTACTAATAATTTATACAGATATTAGGACCAAAGGAGATGGTGAATAACACCCCCCACACACTCATTTGGAATACATAGATCAATTATAGAAACTATAGTGTGTAAACAGGAGAAAGGGGAGGAAATTTACAGAAGAGCCATGAAAGAAAACCGCCTTCAAGGTTAATATTAACAAAAATGAACCTCCAAGGTTAGCATTAGTGGAAAAAGTGAACTTGTGTGGTCCAACAAGAGCAATTTACTTCTGTGGTCTTCCCCCAAGAACAAATTGTCCAGTCTACCAGGTGCTAGGAAAATGGCAGAGAAAAATCCAGTTAACATCCTACAAGACATCTCTTCAAAATTAGAAAGGCCATTGAAAACAGCCGAAGTCTGAGACTATGTCACTCCAGAGATATGACTTCCAAATAGAGTGTGGAATCCCAAAGAAGATCCAGGAATAGAAAAAACTAGGGGAAAATTGAGGGACCTGAATAAAGTATGGAACTTTAGGTCAAAATAATACTTCACTATTGGTTGATTGACCATGACATGCGACATACTGAGGTAAGATATGAGTAACAGGGGGCACAGAGTGTGTGAAATTTTGGAACTCAGTATTGTTTGCAAAGTAATTTTGCAAATTTAAAATATCTAAATTTAGATATAATTATCATATCTCTACTTCCCACATTTTAAACTTACAAGTTCCTTAAACTATCACAAGAAATGTAGTGGTGAAATGGAGAATATTATGTTTTATTTATGATTTCTTTGATACTAGAACTTTGGAATTGTTTTTTTTTTTTTTACTTTTTGTTAAATTTTTGACAATTTCATGCATTGTGTTTTGATTGCATTTGTCTGCAGTTTCTCCTTCTAATTCCTCTAAGATCTACCCCCACCTCCCTATCCACCCCATCTCCATTCCTTCTTTTTTGTTTAATAACTTATTATTTGGTCCAATTTATGCTGCCCATGTACTTTTGGGTATGGAGCCACTGACTGGAGTTTGTTCAACCTATCACGTACCACACCCTTAAAGAAAAAAATCATTCTCTTACTTTTGGAAGCCTCCAATTGTCTGTAACTGCTCAGTTAGGGGATAAGCACTTTCCCAATCTGTGTTACCATGTTGATGGCTTGATCTTATACAGGTCTCATGTAGGTATCCACAGCTAGTGTAAGTTCAGGAGTGAAGTGGTCCTGTCATGTCTAGAACACACAGTTTCCCTAAACTACAGAATCTTATGTAACAACCTTTGTTGTGCTTTCAAAGTGCTGTAGACATTATAACACAAAAGTAAGGAATAGAAAATGGAGGCTCTCATAGGGCACCTTGTCATCAAACTGCTTGTTTTTGCCAACTAAACTAAAAGAGGATTCATAGGAAAGTTGTGGGGCAGTTTACTGAAACCAAGGTTAAACTGCTCACCAGATACTGGGAAAGGATAGCAGAAGTAGGTGGTTGAAGGCAGATGAGGGATCTATTTTGGCTTCTCTTAAAAGAATTCCCCTTATAAGAATCAGTTCTATGTGTCTTCAATGCTGAGGGTTCTGTTCAAAGCTCAAGTTCTCAGAACAGAGGCAGAGAATTTGGATGGCCTATTTTGATTCATCTGACCACTTCTAGGCAATGGAGAGCTGTGTATCTTTACTGGAATGCCACTGGGCCTGAGTGCAAAGTGAGAGGCTGAGTTCTAAGAGTAACCAAGATTCTGTTCCCAGAAGACTTAGGTGCTGTGCAGGCTGAATCATCAGCTATCCAGGTTCCTTCAATGAACTTACAATTCAAAGAGAAGACTGAGACAACAGAGTGTTTAGAACTAAACATCCCTGTGCTGGCTAGTCATATATCAACTCGACATGCAAACTAGAGTTATCTGAAAGGAGGAAGCCTCAACTGAGAAATGCCTCCATAGATCTGGCTGGCATTTTCTTAATTAGGAATTGATGGGGAAGGGCCAGCCCTGGGCTGGTGGTCCTGGGGCCTATAAGAAAGCAGGCTGAGTAAGTCGTGGGGAGTAAGCCAGTAGGCAGCGTTCCTCCATGGCCTTAGTATCAGCTCCTGACTCTGGGTTCCTGCACTGCTTGAGATCCTCCTCTGACTTCCTTCAATGACGAACTGTGATGTGGAAGTATAAGCCAAACAAACCCTGTCTCCCCAAGTTGCTTTGGTCATAGTGTTTCATCACAGCAATAGTAACCCTAACTAATTAAGATGGCCCCCAAACAGAGGATGGTGGAGAAAACACAAGGCAGGGAGGTGTTACTCCCAAGAGTACCCATCAAGTTCTGACTCCAATAATGGAAGCACAGTGATAAGCAGACTCAGACAACTCTGAGGCCTCCTACAAAACACATTAACATGAGATGAAAAGTCCAATTACTTGCAGTTCATCAAGAAAGAGAGTAGTCTATACAGTCCATATCAGTAATTGGTACACTTCTTCCACTTATCTAGATTTTATTTTTGCAGTGGGATGAGGTTTGTAATATATGTAAATTTGTGAATAAATATTCAATTTTAGGCATGCTTCAGTGATAAGCTGGAGCAATTTTGAGTGTCCAGCCCCACAGCTCCTTTTTGGCAGTTCAACTTGTCTGATAATTTGGAAGACTTCCCACTGATTATTCCATCAATGATCAATATCAAAGAGGCCGTTGCTGTATGCAGTTTTTCTCCTTTTGACTGTACAATGGACCATCACTGGGAGAAATGCATGCCGCAACACAACTTCTAACCTACAACTTCAGCTTACATAAACAAAGTCTTCCAAACTGCTCAGTATTATTCTTTCTGAGCCTTATTCCTGGCATCCTAGTACACCACTTCCTGTTCTGTATGACCTAGGGGTCTGGGGGACCATTTATGGCTAGTTAGAGTCAGATAATTTGGTTTAAAACTAGTCTGGTGGAATTCTGACCAAAAATCGCTTACTATAATTTTAAAATAAATTGTCTGCAAATGACAAAGTAGGGCAGGGTTGTCTTCTTATACTAAAAACTAAAATTTTTAATGAAAAGAAAAATTCCAAAATTGCTATTACACAAAAAAGTATTTCAGATCCCCAAATCCAAGTCAATTATCATTCTTAACTCTGTTTAATGTATAGATAAAACACCATGATTGGACATTTATATCTGTTCATTTTTTTTACCACCAATATTTGCTGGAAAACCTGAAGAGCATCACTTCCTCTGCAAAGGAGCCTGTCCTCTTCCTTTCACTCCAGCCTCCATAACTTCTCTGGGATGAAGCCTTCAGGGAATGAATCAAGATAACTTTTTCCTTATATCTAGGCTGCTGCCTTTTTATAGTTAGAGTCCTTAGGTTGCTGTATTCTTTCACAAAACTAATCAAGGCAAAGAAACAAACAAAAAGCTCATACCCAAAGAAAAATAGTCTCCTTATTACATATAAAGATACTCAATAAAAATTGTCAAAGTAAGTCAAAGTAAGTTAAAAATGAAAGAATTTACAGTATTCATATAAATATAATTTATATTTTGTCTTGAAAACAGCTAGATTTGTCCTGGCCATGTACCTCAACAAATCACCACAATTCCCCAACACACATGTGATACAGTTATGAGTAGAACCTTGAATATAGTAAAATGAATAGGAATTATTTTTCTTAAAGGCCATTTATATTGTAAACCAAGTCTGTATTCAGGAAGCATTATTGTAAATTTTCTTTTTAAGTGGTGTTCAGGGTAATCATCTGGGTGTGTAAATAGCACAGTAATTGATGAAAATCAAATGACCACAGCACCCCTTTTCTTTTCCTTTGTAATATTTTTGCAATCAGCAGGTTTTAGACCAATAATGATAATAATTTATAAATAGCCAGATAACTGGAACTACTCTCCGTATCTCCACTTTGGACACTTCGGCTGATGAGGCCCTCTAAGTGGTTAGAAATAGGATATTTACAAAACACAAGTAATTATTTCTCATCTGGAAATCACACCTTGGAACCTTGGCCAGACAGGAGATTAGAAAGTCTGTTCCAATGAAGCTGAGAGGCTTGGAGTGGGAGGCGTTCAGACCCTGAAGAAAAGGCAATTCCAACCCATTTAATTTCTTCTTCCTACACTGAAGATTTGCTCCTTTGTTCAAAGTCAGGGTAATAGGAAAGCTTTATACACTTCATTGGCATTTAAGACTGAACTTAGCCACATCTCATGCTAGGGAAACATATGGAGTTCACAACTTGAGAATGGATATTTGCAATCCTGGAAATACACAACGATAATATGGTTAGATTGGTAAGCTTTAGACGCCAGTGCAGAAGGTAAGGGGTCACATATTGTTATGACCATGTTTTAAAGTGCTGCCAGCCCCACCAGTGGCATAGACAATGGTCCATATGTGCAGTACATCTGTAGCTTCATGTGGCTGCCTGATTGCCTTGCTCAATGTGCCTGTGTGCTCAGTAGAATTAAAGGATTTAATGCAAATTACTCTTCACAGTAAGGACTGGCACTCACTGCAAACCTCCCATAAAAATCATCTTTTCAAAAAAAATTTCTAAGAAACTTCAAATATCATTTCTAAGAAAAGGAGCCACATGTTGGTATGTAGGAGCTCCTATGCAAAGGGGCTGTGGGAGGGGGAAGGAGGGAGGGTGAAGCAGGAGGAAGCGGAATAGTAAACAGCCAAGTGACTTCTCCAGAGTGAGGCTGTCCTTCCTGACAGCAGGGCACTGTCACACACTCTCCCCAGCAGAGTACCTACCCTACTTTTGCTCTCCTCACATGGAACTCAGATCAGGCCACTTCAGGATGAAGGGGCAGTTTCAGGGGAGCACATATGGGACCATTCTGGGTAGCAGAGGGAGGTCTGATCTCTGAGACTATTTAAAGACCCAAAGCCTGCAGCATTATAACTGTTTTTCCTAATACTCCTTTGAGGTAGGCCAGACTCTACTGTTTCCTTTAAAGAACTGGCAAAGGAATTCACATTCATTTATGTTAGCATTATTTCAATTAAGCTCTAAAGAAACTATATAAAAGCATGCATTTGGCCAGTGCATGCCTGATTTAATACAATTATGTAAAAATAATAACCTGTTTATATGCCCCTGAGTGCTAGAAATATCTTTATCTTTTAATGTGCATTTTAATAAGTATTTTTAGCCATCATAATTATGCTGGAACTTTGAGAGCTTTTTTGACATTAAAAGCCTAGATTAAAACAAACAATGTGCTTACAAAGACATACTTGGTGAATACAAGGTATTTCCTAATGCAGATGCAGAAAAGAAAGAATGCCTTTACCACCTTGCCCACAGTGAAAGAAAAGGAAGAAAGTAACCTGAAATAAAAATGTACAGTGCTGTGAGGCTTGACTCCTGAAATAGGGAGGAAAACTGGAGAAATAATATTTCTTACTTCTTTCAATAAAGTGAATTCATTTCATGTGTTGGACTCCTACATGACACCCATCTAACCAAAGCTGCCTAATGAGGGAAAACATCATAAAGAAATCCTTCATGTGTTTGGTGGGCATGAGAACAGGCGCTGTGCCACTCTGTAATTGAGGACTCTGCAGGCAGCAGCTGCTTTGATTCCTACTGTGTCCACCAGTGGTGAGCACTGTGACTGTCACTTTATAGATGCCAGGTGAGACACAGAGAATGCATCTGACGTCCAGTAGTCAGGCTGTGGAGCCAGGGTGCACGCTCAGGGCTGGCTGACTCTCCAGCCCGTGCTCCTCTCATCAGAACAGGGCTGCTTCTGGGCTGTTTTGTAAGCCTGGGTTCCACAACACATTCACAGATATAGCAGAAAGAAATGGCAGAACAGACTATCAGGCTACATGGGGAAACTCTGAATGTCAATGCTTACATTTAAAAATTTTGCACGGTTTCTCTACTTAAGGTCAATAGCAGGGTCTCTCAGATTAAAAGATTTAGTTTTATTGGTAAAAAGCACTGATATTTAGGAGCTTGTTTACTATGTCATAGGTCGAGATAGCTCAGGGACAGCCTGACAGCATGGCTTTACACAGGCAAGACAGTTTTGAGGGAAGCCACTGTGGTGCTGCTGTCATGAGGGACCACTATACCACACTGGAAATGAACAGAGGCCCAGAGCTGACTGAGTGAAGAGTGGACTTCCAATAATGAGAAGGGTATTGGAAGGAAGAGAGAAGCTTGGGACTCAAGCTTCTCTCTCTTTACCCACTGTTGAGTTCTCAGACCCTCGTTGAGACATGAACCAGCCTGAGCCTTACTGGCCTGGAACTCAACTTTGGCAGCAAAATGTGAAAGTGTCTTCATTTATGAGCTGCTCATTCTCATGTGAAGAGCTTTTTGTAGATGGTAACTGATATGTTTTGTTTTGTAACTGTTCCCACTGAAAATCTACAGCCTCTTGCTCCATTGTTTTACTTACTGAGGGAACTAAATGTACACAAATTACAGATACGTGAATGACATAACTCAAGACAAATGCTTTGGTCTTAGAGTTACCTCATCCTAAAACAATTCCTGAGCCAGCAAGATGGCTCAGCAGGTAAAGGCACTTGCCAACAAGCCTGATGACCTGAGCTCTATTTCTAGGATCCACACGGTAAAAGAAGAAAAACAACTTCAGCAAGTAATGTCTGACCTCCATGTGTGCACTGAGGCATGTATGCAAACATACATGCATGCACATGCACGCACGCACGCACGCACACACGCACACGATGTAATAAAGACTACAAAAGTCTCAACTATAGTTACTAAATGATAGTTACTGACATTGTTTTTATCTCTTATTCATGTCCTGTATGCATTTGTGTAAAACTGACAGTCCTCTCAGAATCAACTAATGTTCACAAACTTTTAGTCTCACAGGCCTAGGTTTAAGTCCTCACTGAACTTGTAGCATCACATTAACACAATACCTGGTCTTTCACACTTTCTACTTCTTCAACTGTAGAGTTGAAATGAAATGTAGAGTTCAAATGAGAGTAAGGATAAGATGACATCACCTCACCATGTTAAATGGAAATGAGTGTATTAAAAGTACTTTGAAGTTTTTTTGTTGGTTTTTTGAGACAGGGTTTCTTTGTGTAGCCTGGACTGTCCTGGAACTAGCTCTGTAGATCAGGCTGGCCTTGAATTCACAGAGATCCACCCACCTCTGTCACCTGAGTGCTGGGATTAAAGGTGCACACCACCTGGAAATTTTGAAGATTTTTTAAAAAGCATACAAATAATCTTTATAATGGCTATTCTTTGGGCAAAAGTAAATTTGGTATTAAGTATGGAAAAAGGTTAACAACGTGTCTTGATATGAAATGGAAAGAACAATATTAGAATAGGGTCTTGGAAAACCATGGCTTCTAATTACAGATCCACCATGAACTAAGGATATGACATGGGGCAAAGCACTAAGCCTCTGTGCATACCACAGTAGCTCAAATGCTACCCTGTGCTGCTGTCTCCAGACGCCATGTACAACTTGACCAAGCCCTGTAGAAGGAAAGGAGAGTGGCTGTGGCTTTGATGGAGGTAGATTCTAAGAGTTTCTTTTAACTCTAGACATCTTTGAGTCTATTATTTAATTAGCTTTCCCATTTAATCTCTCTCCACAAATGTTCCTGTATTTTCCATGGCTAAGGCAGGATAACCACCAAAGCTCCTTAGATGTCTACTCCCGCCCCTTCTCTGGGGAATGGATGTGACTCAGGCATTAGGCTATTACAACTCCTCTCTCTCTTCACATAGCACTGACTAATAACAGCAGAACAATCAAATCACTTGCTTCCAATACGGTGAGAAAGAGTTGACCACACTCCCTAGCTCTGAAGACAGAAAATAAACAAGAGCTCTCCCTCTCACTTAAAGAAATGTGCAATATTCTCATGGTGATATACTGAGAAGAGGACAAGAAATTCTCCTCTCTAACAGACGCCTACAAGGGAAGGAGAGAATCAGAGGAAGGCTGCCTTTGGTAAGCCCAGGCCTCTAGCTCCATTTCATTCCCACTGTTGCTGATGTAATTGCGAATTCCTGCTGCATTTATAATTAAGAAAGGAACAGATGGTAATGCTTAGTATTAGGCAATAAGGAGTGGTCATTAAAACAATCTAGAATGCCAGCAGTTTATATGATATCAGAGGGTTAGTTTACCATAACAAAGTTTTATATCCATGGAAAAAGAGGTATTAAGTCCCCTCAGTCTCATCACAGCTGTCCCCGTATGGAAGGCACATTGCACATCTTGGGCAGACTCCAACCTTTTTCAAATTGCTGGTCATATCTTGGCTTTATTATGAGCTGTCATCACAAGTGGCAGAGCATGAAATCCAAGATGAAATATTCACCAAGCTATAAAGAAAGGCAGTTGGGAAAGCACTAGATGCTCACTGGGTGATGGAGCAGATTGGGGGAAAAGGAAAACTCCAGAATCCTCTGAGAATGTGGCTGGAAGCCTAAACATCCTGGAGAGTATAAGGATTATTTAGTTGTAATACAAAGTGAAGCAAAACACCTCTTTCCTTAATGCTCAGGTTATCTGTGTATGTAACCAGAGGGCACAGTTTTTCAGGAAGACAAACTTTAATGGCAATATCAACTAGCTTTTAAGAAAGTAATCTATTTCCTGCCCCCAACCTATACATGGATATTTTTGCCTCTGATAAACTGAGATCTCTAAACAATTTCTCAACTTTCAAATATATCTACAGATTTTCATCCCACTTGAAGCTGGCTTCTGTATCACCAGGACCAGGTTTCCATGGCAGTCAGTCTCTAAACAAGTGTATCACCCTATGTACTCTCCTGCTTCAGTCTGCTGCTGTCCTTCAGTGTCTCTCATCTTCTCACCAGTATCTGACACCAGTTTGTGTCACTACTACTGAAATATGATTGGCAGCAGAAGACTCACGTTTACTTTTAGAATGCCCAAGGCAGCTAATTAACAGAATTTTCTGTTATTAATAGTGCTATATATCAAAGAATGATGAGGGGAAATTAACAATTATAAAATATATAATTAAAGAAAATTACTTCCCTCCTCTCTCTCTCCCTCCCTCCTCTCTCTCTCCATCTCTGTCTGTCAGTCTGTCTCTTTCTCTTTCACACACACACACACACACACACACACACACACACAGTGGAAGGAAGGATGAAATAAAGAGATAATACAGAATAAAGAGAGTGCATAGAGAGTAGCAGCTTGGGAACTATCAGTAAAAATGTTGAAAATCTTTAACCCATTTTCTGCCTGGACAATCCTTAAGAAAATGCTCCGAGCCTCCAAGTACAGACAATAGTCACAACTGAGATTCGTTATGATATAAGTGCTGGAAAAACAAATGGAAGACATTTCACAGCAGCGCCTTTGCCAGTGTTCTCCAACAAGCAGTATGTAAGTTCGATGTAGGAGAGGACACATGACGTTTTAGAATACTAAAACAGAGAAGTAGGAACAGTAGTACTATATTGTCCAGAGTAATTCTTAGATCTAGACACAAGTCTGAAATTGACACGTCACAGATAGAACTACAGAAGTTATTAAGACCTCTGGCCAATCAGTGAAATTATGGACAGTGACAATTCCCACTTGCAAAGGTCCATATTCCCTTCCTGTAATATTAACCGTGAACTAGTCACCAGGCTGTTTCCTTCTTTGACAGTATCTGAGGTTGTTGTCCTGATTTTTTCAGATTGTTGCTGCCTTTTGAGGCACAGCTGGCCAAGTCAGCACCGACAACTCTACTGCTATCAGCAGCTGCTGTCAGCAGGGTTCGCTGCAAAGGCTGCAGCCCGAGGGTCTCACAGGCTCCAGCTCTTCCAAAGCCACTAAGGGAACTTATGTAAATCTCTGTCCCACTAAAGAACTCAAGATTCAAACGTTGAGGTGGAATTCTGCTCCACAGAGAGGCTGAATAGCAATTCGCTCACCTCCTCTCCTTCCTCACATCTGCCCAAAAGCCCTTATGCTTTTCCCAGCCCCCACTTTAAAGTCCTTCCTCTCCCCTCCCCTCCTCTCTACCACTTCCTGTCAGCTAGTTGCTGCTGTGGACGGTCTGTATGTCAAATCTGTTGCTCTGATTGGTCAATAAATAAAACCGGATTGGCCAGTGGCCAGGCAGGAAGTATAGGCAGGACTAACAGAGAGGAGAATTGAGAGAACAGGAAGGCAGAAGGAGTCACTGTCAGCTGCCGCCAGGACAAGCAGCATGTGAAGACGCTGGTAAGCCATGAGCCACGTGGCAAGGTATAGATTTATGGGAATGGATTAATTTAAGCTATAAGAACAGTTAGTAAGAAGCCTGCCATGCCATACAGTTTGTAAGCATTATAAGTCTCTGTGTTTACTTGGTTGGGTCTGAGCGGCTGTGGGACTGGCAGGTGACAGAGATTTTTCCTGACTGTGGGCAAGGCAGGAAAACTCTAGCTACAAATGGTGCCCAACGTGTTGGCAAGAGTTTCCACTTAAAGCCTGAGTAAAAAGATTCTAAAACAGAGCTAAAAACAGTTCCTAGTTGTCTCTTTCAAGCTAGCAGCAGCCTGCATGTTTGAGCTACTACAGCGGGTTGCTGGCCTGTGCGCTCCACCTGCAGTATGACAGGAATGAGGCCTCAGCAAGTGGTATATTAAGCTGTGTTGTGGATTTAGACTTTGCTAGAACAAAACAAAACAAAAAAAAAGAGGTTTCTGGGCTACATGCTGCTTTTATAGAAACATAGACCCACTATTTCTCAGAGTTGATGGCTCCCAGAGCTGGCGGAAAATGTACCACCTTCATGTGGGAAGCTAAAGTGGGCAGAGCCAGCAGCCACAGTGCCAGTGCTGTTTCAGTCTTAGAATGCTGCAGTTTAAAGCAATAGGCTCAAGGTAATATAAAAAATAAGCCATGTAAAGATGGCTACCACACAGAGAATCTGGATTATGTTCTCTTTGATATTCGTAACTAAAGAAAGACATTTGATTATAAAAGCTGTTGAGTTATGCTGAAATGTAAATTTTAAAGGTATCTTGACTTCAAAATTTGGATATAAGGATATGTTGCTTTGGAAAGGAGGCTCTGCTTTTGTTTCCACAGAAAGCCAGAGGCTATGGATTTGTTCCAGATTAAGATACATCAGGTTTAACCATCCAAGACCCCCTGAAAGGTCTCTGATGACACCATGGCTCAGATGATCCAACATCCAGAACCGTTTCAAGACACTGGCTCAGACGATACACCCTCACAGACTACTCCATAATCCTAAAATTTTCTTTCTGTCCCCATAAGATACAGTGACGCCCTCTAGCAGGAAGTAGTAAAAGAAGCTACGCCCAAATTCCCAAATATACCAAGCTGGCTTTGGAGATGTGTAAAAGTTAAAACCTTCCTTTTCGAAAAAAAAAAAAATAGGGGACGTGCTGTGGGATGGTCTGTATGTCAAATCTGTTGCTCTGATTGGTCAATAAATACAACACGGATTGGCCAGTGGCCAGGCAGGAAGTATAGGCAGGACTAACAGAGAGGAGAATTGAGAGAACAGGAAGGCAGAAGGAGTCACTGCCAGCTGCCGCCAGGACAAGTAGCATGTGAAGACACTGGTAAGCCATGAGCCACGTGGCAAGGTATAGATTTATGGGAATGGATTAATTTAAGCTATAAGAACAGTTAGCAAGAAGCCTGCCATGGCCATACAGTTTGTAAGCAATATAAGTCTCTGTGTTTACTTGGTTGGGTCTGAGCGGCTGTGGGACTGGTGGGTGACAGAGATTTGTCCTGACTGTGGACCAGGCAGGAAAACTCTAGCTACAAGTTGCTGACTCAGCCTCCTGACTTCAGGTGAATTTTATTTAACCAAATGAATATAACACATTATGGTGGTATTCTATTTGTACTGAAATGTGATTTTAATTGTATGTTAATAAATAAAGTTGCCCTGGGGGTCAGAGCTATTAGAGCCATAGAAAGAGCGTGGCGGTGGTGGCACACGCCTTTAATCCCATAGATCTCTGTGTGTTGAGGGATACAACCAGCATTGGAGACATACACCTTTAAGACCTGGAGGGCAGTACTTACAGGCAGTCATGTGTTTGGGTTTACAACCAATGAGAAGGCAGAACAGAAAGACTATTAAAAGACAAACACACAGGAAGTAGGTCTCTTTCGAAGAGGTAGGACCACCACAGGAGGAAGGGTGAGATTTTAGCTCTGAGCTCTGACCTCTCAGCTTTCTCTTTCACATTGGTTCTGTGTTTCTTATTTAATAAGATGGTTGGTTACATCTACAACACATCTTTGCCCTTAAACAAATGTTTCAGAGCATAAATGAAAGTAGCACACCTTAAAATAATATTCTACATTTCCCCCTTTTGGTCTAAACAAAAAATAAAAGGTTTTAACTTTAACATAATAAGACTGTATACAATATGAACAATTATCAAGTAAAGATTGCAGTCACAATGTAATGAATTCCAGTTCATATGTGTCTGGCAAATTAAAAGAAAATATTCCATTATCTTTCTTATCTTAGTGAACCTAAAGTTTTACACCTTACTTACTCTCTATCATAACTAAGGAAAACTGCAGCTATAACTATCCAGTAATATTATCTAACAACAGAGACAGATGGCTGCCTGGACAGTCATCCAAAGTTCTTCTGTAATGTTGGGGCATCCATCTTCAGCCCACAGGCCTAGAGTATCTGGTAGACTTTTCAGTGAAGCAGTAAATTTGAAGGACTGTCCTGCTTTGTATTGGCAAAGTTCATCAGTCACTTTCCTCAGTGTCCTACAGAATGTCTGGCAGACTCTTCCATGAAGCAGGAACCTTGACGGACCATCCCACCTTGTTTTGGCAAAGTTCAGCAGTCACTTTTCTGTGGGTCTTGCATTTCCAGTTTATACAGCATACTGTCAAGTAGTCAAGGCAAAAGTAGTTTCTTGCCCAAATGGCTAATCTTGCCACAATAAAAGCAAACAACTACAGCGTTTCTTCAATGTCCATCATCCTTTTATGAAGTAAATCAGTGCTGCTAGGAGCAGATGTGTCTCATTGTCATGAAAAACTTTAAGTTAACAAAATATTTTAAATGCCATATTCTATATAGGTCTTTGAAGTATTTGAAGATGATTTATCTAAAATATATGTATTGAACCTAGAAACATATCTAACATGTCTATAAATTTAATTGTTATAAATGACTAACTATTTACTTACGTTTCTTGATTGTCCTATATAGTTTATAGTGATAGCTTTCAAAAACTAAAGCTTCACCCTACATTTCCAAATGAATTGCATAGGCACAATATCTCAAACAAAAATAGAAACATGTATACAATGTGTGGTAACAAAAATATTCTTAAATTTTCATCAATATACAAAAATCCTTTAAACAAGAGTAGAAACATATATACAGTGTAACAAAAATAACTTTAAATTTGTATCAACATTCTCTATTTCGGCAGCTCCAGTTGCAAGCCAATAGGCAAGACTCCTGCAGGCAGGCCAGACAACCACTGCCCCCATCAGACCCTGTAATTTACAAGCCCCACTCCATTCCCCAAACCCACCCATGCCCCAAGACTGAAGCTGCTCCCTGAGACACAGAAGCTGCCAGCTCTGATTAGAGTAAGAGGTGAGTGACTGTTCTATTAGCTAGTCATCCCAGCCTCTATGCCTTAGACCCAGGGGCACAACATTTGCCCACATACCCTCACCATTGCAGCCCCAGTTGCAGGCCAGCAGGCAAGACACCTCTGGACAGGCCCAATCACCCCCACTCCCAGAAGACCTTGTAATGTACGAGCCCTACTCCATCCTTCAAACCCACCCACCACCATAGCTGCTCCCTGAGACACATACTCCACCGGCTCCAACTGGACCAAGAGGTGAATGACTGTTTTCCCAGCCAGTCACCCCAGCCTCTAGGCCCTAGGCCCATTGTGCCCCTCTACTCCCACCCATTGTAGACCCAGTTGCAGGCCAGCAGGCAAGAATCCTGAGGACAGACATGCCTACCACCACCACCCCTCATTGGACCTTGAAATCTACAAGTCCTAGCAAGTCCCTGAGGCACAAACACAGCCAGTGCCCATTGGACCAAGAGCAGCTCTCCAAGACACAGACATCATTCTCACCAATTAGAGGGTAGATGCCAGTGTAAGAATACATTCAACAACATAAAGAACAATATAGCACCACCAGAACTTAGTGGTTCTACTACAGCAAGAACTGAACATCCCAACATAGAAGAAGCAGAAGAAAACGACCTTAAAAATGACTTTATAAAGATAATAGAGGTCTTTAAAGAGGAAATGAAAAATTCCCTTAAGGAAATCAAGGAAAAGACAAACAAAAAATTAGAAGAAATCAATAAATCCCTTAAAGAAAGTCAAGAATACCACGAAAAAGCAAACAGGTGAAGGAAACAGTTTAATACTCGAAAATTAAAATAGAGGCAATAAAGAAAAGATACAAACTGAGGGAATCCTGGCAAAGGAAAATCAGACTAATGAACAGGAACTACAGATGCAAGCATAACCAACAGAATGCAAGAGATGGAAGAGAGAATTTCTGGCATTGAAGATACAGTAGAGGAAATAGATTCATCGGTCAAAGAAAACATTAAAGTCAACAAAGTGGTAACACAAAATGTCCAGGAAATCTGAGACACCACAAAAAAGACTAAACCTAAGAATAACATGGATAAAAGAATAAGAATATCAGCTCAAGGGCACAGAAAATATATTCAACAAAATCATAGAAAAAACTTTCCCAACCTAAAGAACAAAACACCTATGAAGTTACAAGAAGCTTACAGAACACCAAATAGACTGGGCCAAAAGAAAAGTCCCCTTGCCACATAATAATCAAACAACTAAACATATAGAATTAAGAAAGAATATTAAGAGTTGCAAAGGAAAAGGGCCAACTAACATATAAAAGCAGACCCATCAGAATTACACTCAACTTCTCAATGGAGACTCTGAAAGTCAGAAGATCCTAGACAGATATTAGGTACATACTAAGAGACCATGGATGCCTGCCAAGACTACTATACCCAGGAAAACTTTCAATCACCATAGACAGAGTAAACAATATATTCCATGACAAAACTAGATTTAAACAATACCTATCAACAAATCTAGTCCTACAAAAAGCCCTAGGAGGAAAAATCCAACCTAAGGAAGTTAGACGTACCCATAAAAACACAGGCAATACATAATCTCACACCAACAAATACCAAAGAAGGGAAACACACACACTGCCACCAAAAAATTATAGGAATTAACAACCACTGGTCATTAATATCCCTTAATATCAATGGACTCAATTTGCCTATAAAAAGATATGGGCTAACAGAATGGATACAAAAACAGGATCCATCCTTCTGGTGCATAAAAGAAACACATCTCAACTTTAAAGAAAGAGAGACACTAGCCCAGAGTAAAACAGTGGGAAAAGGCTTTCCAATCAAATGGACTTAAGTAGAAGGCTGGTGTAACTATCCTAATATCTAAGTATGCTGTGAATATACGTTGTTCCCATTGGTTAATATATGGAATGCTTTGGCCTATGGCAAGGCAGCTTATAAGCAGGTGGGAAATCCAGGACAGAGACAGGAAAAGGAGAGGCACAGGCAGAGGAGATGCCAGTCGCTGCCAGGAGAGGCAAGAAGTGAAAGTACTGGTAACCCATGGCCACGTGGCAACTTATAAATTAATAGAAATTAGTTAAGTTATAGAAGCTAGCTAGTATGAAGCCTGAGCCATTAGGCCATACAGTTTGTAAGTAATATAAGCCTCTGTGTGTTTACTTGTCTGAGTGGCTGCAGGATGGGTGGAACACAGGAAAACTTCTGACTACAAATGGTGCCCAACATTCGGCACCAATTGTAGATGAATTGCTAAATAATCTTATTAATAAAAAAAACCTAGAGCCAGATAATGGGGTTAAAACCTGAGAAATCAGAAAAGCAGAAAGAAGTCAGCCATGTTCTCACCACTTTGAGATCCTCAGCCAAAGAGATTTACTTCCTATATACCCACGCCTATATGCCTTTCTGTTCTGCCATCTCATTTCCTCACCACCCAGCTATATCACTTCCTCTTCCTGCCCAGCTCTGTCACTTCCTATCTATCTGTACAGACCTCCAGACTTCTATGGTTAACTAGTGTTAGAATTCAAGGCATGTGCCACCACGCTTGGCTCTGTTTCCAGTGTGGCCTTGAACTCACAGAGATCCAGATGGATCCCTGCCTCCTGAGTGATAGGATTAAAGGTGTGTACTACCATTGCCTGACTTCAGTGGTTGATACAGTGGCTGGCTTTTTCCTTTGAGCCTCAGATAAAATTTACTGGGGGACACAGATAAAATATCACCACATTTCCCCTTTTTTTGTCTAAATAAAAAAGTTATAACTAATATAAGAAAAAACTATATACAATAAGTACAATAACTATATACAAGCAATAAATACATCAACAATGTCTAGTCCATTTGCATTTGACAAATTCAGTGAAAATATTCCATTATTCATCCTATTTTGGTGAGTCCAAAATTATTCACTTTCTATTCTATCTTGTATTAATAACAGAAAACTATCTTGCGATATCTTTCGAATTTACACACTTTACACCTTAGTGAGTTTCTTTTCTGAAATTGTTAACAAGGAAAATTTTCACTGCAACTATCTAATCTTCAACTCCCTCAGAGACCTGAGCAGGAAATAATATTATCTAGTAAAACAGGAAGTGAAAAGAGGTGACTTCCAAAAACCGTGTTATGACAGAGAAGGGTATCTTGACTTCAAATTTATGTCTAAGGATATTTTGCTTTGGAAAAGAGGTTCTGCTTTTGTTTCCACAGAGGATGAGAACTTGTGGATTGCTTCCAGGCTTATATGGTTTGATCAGCTAAGACCCCATGAAAGGTCTCCGATGATACCATGGTCCAGATCATCCAATGTCCAAATCAGCTTCAAAGCAACTGGCTGAGACAATCCATGCTCACAGATGCTATAGCCATTATTTAACTATAATTCTTAATTTTCTCAGGATCCCCATAAGATTACTAGTACCCTCTATCATCAAGAAGTACTAGGAGAAGCTACACACAAATTCCCAAAATGTTGTTTATAAATGTTTATTTTTTATTTAAAGGGAGTTGATTATAAATGTAATCTCTTTCTAAAAAAGAAAAGGGGATAGTATAGATATGATAGGCTAAAAGGGTAGACTATCAAATCTACTTTTAAAGAGTAACAACTTGTTTAAAATGTTTTACATTGCTATAGATTTTAGTTTATTACAAATTTAAAGTGAATTTTGGTATCTTTATGTATATTTATACTCTTGTTTAAGGTATTATGTTTGTACAGCTCATTTAAAATTGTAATGTATAATTAAATACAGATTAATAATTAGTCATCCATGATAATCAAACTTATACTCATTTTAGTTAAAGTTTCTAGGTATACATTGATATATTTCAATTAGGTAGGTAATCTTCAAACACTTCAAAGACCTACAGAAAATAGCATTTAAAATATTTTAAAAACAGACTTTTCTGGGCAATGAGACACATCTGCTCCTGGCAGTACCAATTACTTCAAAGAGGAAGATGAACATCAAAGACACTCTATATGGAGTTTATCTTCTTCTTGGCAAAAATAGCCATTTGGGCAAGAAACTGTTCTTGCCTGGATTATTTGACAAAATGTTGTATCGACTGGACACGCAGGACCCATAAGAAGGTGACCACTGAACTTTGCAAGACAAGATGTTCCTTTAGGTTCCTGCTTCACAGAGGAGACTACCAAACATTCTGGAGGACATCAAGAAACTTTAGGCCTGTGGGTTGAAGATGGATGCCCCAATATTGCAGAGAAACTTTGGGTGACTGTCCAGGCAGCCAGCTGTCACTGTCATTCTAGATTTTTGGAATTTGTTTACAATGCTCTTCCTGTTTACTAAGGTAATAATAGTATATTATTGAAGACTAGATAGAATATTTTCTTTAATTTTGCCAAATATAAATAGACTAGATATTATAACTGTTAATTCCTGCTTGAATACTGTTCTATTATATATAATTTTACAATGTTAAAGTTAAAACCTTCCTTTTTTATTAAGGTTTATTTATTTATTATGTATACAGTGTTCTGTCTATATGTATCCTTGCAGGATAGAAGAGGACACCAGATCTCATAGATTGCTGTGAGTCACCCTGTGGTTGCTGGAAATTGAACTCAGGACCTCTGGAAGAGCAGCCAGTGCTCTTAACCTCTCAGCCATCTCTCCACCCCTAAACCCTTCCTTTTTAATTAGACAGAAAATAGGAAGTGCTGTAAGATGTCTTTCTGTATGTGAATATATGTTGCTCCCATTGGTTAATAAATGGACTGCTTTGGCCTATGGCAAGGCAGCTTATAAGCAGGTGGGAAATCCAGGACAGAGACAGATAAAGGAGAGGCACAGGCAGAGAGGAGATGCCAGCTGCCACCAGGAAAAGCACCATGTGGAAGTATTCATAATCCATGACCATGTGGCAGCTTATATATTAATAGAAATGGGTTAAGTTATAAGAGCTAGCTAGCAAGAAGCCTGAACCATTAGGCCATACAATTTGTCAGTAATATATGCCTCTGTGTGTTTACTTGTTTGAGCAGCTGTGGGACAGGCAGAACACAGGAAAACATCTGACTACATCTAACAAAATAGACTTCAAACTAAAATTAATCAATAGAGATTGAGAAGGACATTACATATTCATCACAGTAAAAAATCCATCAAGATGAAGTCTTTCACCCAAACTTAAAATAATATACTTTCTCAGCAGCTCATGGAACCATTCCTAAAATGTACCACATATTCAGTCACAAATCAAATCTCAACAGATACAAAAAAAAATTGGAATAACCTTTTGTATTTTATCGGACCACCATGGCTTAAAGTTAGAATTAAACAACAACACAAATTACAGAAAATCCACAAACTCATGGAAACTGAATAATGCTCAAATGAAAGACCATTGGGTCAAGGAAGAAATAAAGAAATAAATTAAAGAATTCCTAGAATTCAGTGAAAATTAATGTATGCCATATCCAAACTTATGGGACAATATGAAGGTAGTGCTAAGAGAAAAGTTCATAGTTCTAAATGACTGCATAAAGAATTTGGAGTAATCACATACTAGCAACTTACCAGAACACCTGAAAGCTCTAGAACAAAAAGAAGCAAACTTACCTAGGAGGAATAGATGCTAGGAAATAATCAAATTGAGAGCTGAAATCAATAAAATAAAAACAAAGAGAACAGTATAAAGAATCAATGAAACAAAGAGTTGGTTCTTTGAGAAAATCAACAAGATAGACAAACCCTTACCCAAACTAACTAAGAGGCAAAGAGAGAATATGCAACTTACCAAAATTAGAAATGAAAAGGGAGACATAACAACAGACAATGAAGAAATCCAGAGAATAATCATGACATACTTCAAAAACCTGTAGTCCACAAAATTGGAAAATATAAAAGAAATGCACAATTTTCTGAACAGGTAACACATACCAAATTAAATCAAGACCAGATAAACCATTTAAATAGGACCTATAGCCCCTATGGAAACAGAAGCAGTTATTAAACATCTCCCAACCAAAAAAAGCCCAGGGCCATATGGTTTTAGCAAAGAATTCTACCAGAATTCAAAGAGATAATACCAATACTCCTCAAACTGCTTCACACAATAGCAACAGAAGGAACATTGTCAGACTCTATGAGGACACTGTTACCCTGATACCCAAGTCACACAAAGATGCAACAAAGAAAGAGAATTACAGACCAATCTCCCTCATGAACATTGATGCAAAAATACTCAATAAAACTGGCAAACTTAATTCAATAACACATAAAAAAGTCATCCAACATGATCAAGTAGGCTTCATCCCAGAGATGTAGGGATGGTTCGACATATGAAAATATGTCAATGTAATCCACTATATAAACAAACTGAAAAAAAAAAAAAAACCCACATGATCATCTCATTAGATGCTAAAAAAAAGCCTTTGACAAAATCCAACATCCCTTCATAATAAAGGTCTTGGAGAGATCAGGATTACAAGGAATATGCCTAGACATAATAAAGGCAATTTACAGCAAGCCAACAGCCAGCATCAAATTAAATGGAGAGAAACTCAAAGCAATTCCACTAAAATTAGAAACATGACAAAGCTGTCCATTCTCCCCATATCTATTCAATATAGTACTCAAAATTCTAGCTAGAGCATTAAGACAACAAAAAGAGATCAAGGGGATACAAATTGGAACTCAAGAACCTAGATATCAAAACACTAAACAATCCAGTTAAAAAATGGGCTATAGATCTAAGCAGAGAATTCTTAACAGAAGAATCTCAAATGGCAGCAATACATTTTAGGAAATGCTCAAAATCCTTAGTCATCAGGAATATGCAAATCAAAATGATTCTGACATACCATCTTATATCTGTCAGATTGGCTAAAATAAAAAAAAAACACTGATGACAGCTTATGTAGGAGAGGATGTGGAGCAAGGGGATCACTCCTCCACTGTTGGTGGGAGCACAAACTTTTACAGCCACTTTGGAAATCAGTATGGCAACTTCTCAGAAAATTGGGAATCAATCTACCTCAAGACCCAGTGATACCACTCTTGGGCATATACCCAAGAGATGCTCAATTATACCACAAGGACACATGCTTAACTCTGTTCATAGCAGAACTCAGAATAGCCAGAGCCTGGAAACAACCTAGATGCCCCTCAACCAAATAATGTATGAAGAAAATGTGGTACATATACACAATGGAGTATTACTCAGCTGTAAAAAAAAAAAAAACGGCATCATGTAATTTGCAGGCAAATGGATGGAACTAGAAAATATCAACCTGAGTGAGGTAATCCAGACTCAGGACAAACATGATATGTGCTCACTCATAAGTGGATACTAGATGTAAAGCAAAGGATAAGCATACTATAACCCACAGATCCAGAGAAGTCACGAAACAAGCAGAACCCTAAGAGGGATGTATGGATTGCCTTGGGAAGGTGAGAGAGATGAGATCTCCATGAGTAAATTGGGAATTAGGGGGGCAGTAGAGGAAAGGGGATGTATGAGAACATGAGGAAATGGGATGGTTGAGCTTGGGGATGGGCAGAGTGGGAGAACAATGAAAGAGATATCTTGATAGAGGGAGACATTATGGGGTAAGAGAGAAACCTGGTGCTTGGTTAAATCCCAGGAATCCACAAGGATGACTTCATCTTAGACTACTAGCAATAGTGGAGAGAGTGCCTGAACTGGCCTACTCTGGTACTCTGGTAATCAGACTGGTGATTACCCTACCTGTCATCATAGAGCCTTCATCCAGTAACTGACGGAAGCAGATGCAGAGATCCAGAGCCAAGCACCAAACTGAGCTCTGGAAGTCCAGTCAAAGTGATGGAAGAGGGATTATATGAGCAAAGGGGGGGGGGTCAAGATCATCATGAGGAAGTCTACAGAGACAGCTGAACCAAGCTCATGGGAACTTACAAACTCTAGACAGACAGATGTGGAGCCTGCATTGGACCAGACTATGCCCTCTACGTATAAGTGAAAGTTGTGTAGCTTGGTCTATTTGAGGGTCCCATAGCAGTGAGGTCATGATCAAACCCTGGAGCATAAGCTTGTTGCTAGAGTTTTCCTGCCTTGCCCACAGTCAGGACAAATCTTTGTCACCCGCCAGTCCCACAGCCGCTCAGACCCAACCAAGTAAACACAGAGACTTATATTGCTTACAAACTGTATGGCCGTGGCAGGCTTCTTGCTAACTGTGCTTATAGCTTAAATTAGTCCATTTCCATAAATCTATACCTTGCCACGTGGCTGGTGGCTTACCGGCGTCTTCACATGCTGCTGGTCATGGCGGCAGCTTGCAGTGTCTCTTGCCTTCCTGTTCTTTTATTTCTCCTCTCTGCTAGTCCCGCCTATACATCCTGCCTAGCCACGACCAATCAGGTTTTATTTATTGACCAATCAGAGCAACTTGACATACAGACCATCCCCCAGCACAGCCAAGTGCAGACCATCTCAGACACCTGCACTCAGGCCCATGGTCCTAATCATCCTCTATGCGGACCTGCTGGGTAACGCCACAAAGAACCCAAGAAGGGCTCCCACAGGACATACAGAACATCCCACAGCATAAGCTGGTGACACCTGGCTCACCTGATGCAATGGGGAGGGGCTTGGTCCTGCCTCAACTGAATGTACCAGGCTTTGCTGACTCCCCATGGGAGGGCTTCTCTTTTGGAGGAGGGGATGGGAATGGGCCAGGGAGTAAGCTGGGGGTAGTGGGATGAGAGATGAGAGGAAGATCTGGGGTTGGTATGTAAAATGAATAAAAAAAATTTTAAGTAAAAAAAATTGGATAAATAGGTGTTCATGCATGCAGTCATTAGATGACTAAAAAACAAAAACATTGTACCTAAAGGATAGTCAGTCAACAATGCCATAACAGTAATGAAATGATCACAAAATGAAGTATTAATTATTAAAAATAAATGTGCAAACCCAGTATCTTATCTAATTGTCATAATAAAGTTTATTACATTATAAAGAATATTCTATATTCCCCTAAATGATAACAAATATCCATAACCCACCAAATAACCAAAAATCACCCACACCCCCCAATTCTTGTGAATGTGGGAATAGTTTTCTCTAAACTATGCTTCCTGCTGGCTGTGGGCAAAGACCTCGTTAGGGGTCCCAAGTCCTGGGAAGACCAGCAGTAACTTTTGTTTACAGATATCACTTGTCAAGATTCAGGAGGTCTCCCCTGATCAAATCTGATCCATATTATTCCTGAAGGAATCCATCCCCTCCCATCTCCTGTGGGAGCAAAACTCCAAAGCATTTTGACTTCCATTTGACAAATATATACTTTTTAAACTTCTTTAAAGTTTAGGCATTCCTAAAGTATATAGGCTGTTTTATTTCATCAGTCCCTCTTTCAATCCCATGTCTCTCAGCAACTGTTGTATGCTTATTAATAATCAAGAAATTCAAAATCAACACAATACTATACAGGATCCAGACTCCCTGTGTGTTTCCCATCTCTATGTAGCTTTTTTTCTTTTATATTACTTTTACTCCCTGTTTAAAAACTTTATTTTTAAACTATGTCATTCTACAACTATCTATACTCTTTCTTTCTTAACCTAATGTACATTGTACAACACACTGGAACCTGTTTAGAGGTTTTTTTCCATCTGGATCTCTTTTATTGAGTATCTTTTAGCTTTTTTTGACCATGTGAGCAAACCTTTAAACTGCTAACCTAGACCTGGATCTTCTGTGTGGCTCTTGGCTGGTTCTGCCCACTTCTCAGCAAAAGCCAGGCCTAAAGTTCATGGCCCAGTCAGAGGTGCACGACCAGGTACTGCATTTAACCTTCCTAGAGTTCTATAATGCCAATGCTTGCTCTGAGGCAGGTGTTTTTACTTAATTTTTATTTTTGTTCCTGCTTAAAGTATTAGCTGCTCAAGGGCTCACTGTCTACCAGAAACTGTCTAGCAGAAACTCTTTTTTTTTTTTTTGGTTTTTCAAGACAGGGTTTCTCTGTGTAGCTTTGCGCCTTTCCGGGACTCACTTGGTAGTCCAGGCTGGCCTCGAACTCACAAAGATCCGCCTGCCTCTGCCTCCCGAGTGCTGGGATTAAAGGCGTGCGCCACCACGGCCCGGCAAGCAGAAACTCTTAAAGGAGTAATTTTTTTTTTGAAATTTTTTAAGCTTTCTCAGGCACTTTGGAAATTTGAGGGCCATGTTAGTATGCTAAAATGTTGTTGGTTTTTTTTTCTTTTTGGGGGACCCACCACCCAGCTCCCAAATAAATCACATGTAGAGGGATATCCTTTGTTATAAATGCCTAGCCTTAATTTGGCTTGTTTTTTTTTTTTTTTTTTTTTTTTTTTTTTTTTTTTTTTTTTTTTTTTTTTTTTTTTTTTTTTTTTTTTACCAGCTTTCCTTAATTTAAATTATGCCATCTACCTTTTGCCTCTGGGCTTTTACCTTTTCCTACTTCTGTGTATCTTACTTTAACTTTTACTCCATGGCTTACTGGCTGTGTAGCTGAGTGGCTGGCCCCTGAAGTCCTCCTCCTTCTCTAGATACTTCTTTCCTCCTCCCAGAGTTCTCCTTCTATATATTCCCTCTGTCTGACAGCCCTACCTATTCTTTCTCCTGCCTTGGTATTGGCCATTCAGTTCTTTATTAGACCATCAGATGTTTTAGACAGGCATAGTAACACAGTAACTGTGTTTTGCTTGCATCAAGGGGATATGTAATATGTAAGAAGAATATGTAATATGTATAATATGTAAGAAGCTTCCATCTGAGGTACATGGGTACAACTGTCCTAAGCAATGGTCAGAGGAGCATGAATTTTGGGGAGAGATTACCTAGATTTGAAGTCAGTTTCAGTTATTTATTAGTTATGAGACATTTTGACTCCTTAGTATCTCAGTTACCACACCTGCCAACCAGATTAATAACTCTACCTGCTTCACAGACTTTCTATGTGAACTGAATTACCTAAATGTATCAAATAAAAAATGTCTGCCATGAAAAAAGCATCACAGAGTGAGTACTCACCATTTCAGCAATCTATTCTACAGTCTGACCTTAATTTCCTAGGTCTCTGGCTTGGACCTTCTGTCTTTATTCTCAGTCCTCTAGCTGGAGTACTATTTCCAAGATGGGCTTCCTGCACTGAACCCAGCCTATTCTCTCGCCTCACAGACCTTCTTCCAATGCTTTGGATGTCTTGACTCGGTGTCAGATTTTGCTAGCCCACACATGGTCACCAACCTCTCAGTCCTGGTCTGATTAATTCTATTAGTTCAAATGACTAGGGTGATAAGTAGGACATTTAGACATTTTGCTAGGTCATGAAAGACTACCAGGATAATCAAACACAGGGAAATCATTTTATAAGTAAAAATCCCAACTGGTTACCAGTCTGCATTGCTCAAGTCTATTGGAGAGGGCCCACAGCTCTGGCTCATGCCCCCCCAAAATGAGTTCATTAGAAAGCAGCCAATGAAAAAGTGACTGTGAAATGACAGATTATTTTGGCCAGTTACCTCAACAGCTAACTCAAAAATAAAAGGCAATAGTTTCTACACTGGACACAGTGCTAGAACACTGCCTCTACACATAAAATGACTTTCATTTGTATTTCAGGCCATTTCCCAGCCTCCCTTCTACCTTGCCTTAATTTAACATGAAAACACATCATTTTCAAATCTCTGTGACATCCAGGATATAGTGGACTCAGATTATTTAAATAAAAACATTTGAGAGTTTATAGATACCATCATCAAAAAAGTTTGCTGTGGGATGTTCTGTACATTAAATGTGTTGCTCTGATTGGTTAATAAATAAATAAATAACTTGATTTACTTATGAATGAGGAGATGGAGAAGTTGAAAGAGCATCAGGAGTGATGCTGTGTGCTATTTCCAAGTTTTTTAACTTTCTTGTGTAGTGGACATTTAAGACTCTTCATTCATTGCAGATCTAGGGATAGCTAGTGATGTCTACATACAGAAAGGATTCTGCCATCCAGGGAAGCCTTTTTGCTAGGAGAAGCTACTGAAAGGACTAAGATGTGTCACTCTTGACCTCGTGAAAATGCAAATTGTTTCATTGCATCAAATTCATCACAAAGTCTCTTGATCCTAGCCGGGCGGAGGTGGCACATTCCTTTAATCCCAGCACTCAGGAGGCAGAGGCAGAGGCAGGCAGATCTCTGTGAGTTTGAGGCCAATCTGGGCTATAGAGTGAGTTCCAGGAAAGGTGCAAACCTACACAGAGAAACCCTGTCTCGAAAAACAAAAACAAAACAACAACACAGTCTACCAGAATTTGGTATCAAATAATTTCCCCTTCTATTTCCTTACTCCAAATGCTCCCATATACTCATCTTGCTCTTTCAAATTAATTGTCTCTTTTGTCAATGATTGTTTTACACACACACACACACACACACACACACAATGTAATTATATCATAATCTCAAAAATCGAAGAAAAATTGAAAAGTCTGTGCCCTTGGGATGAATACCTGAAAAAGGGAGGGAGGAGACAAGGGACAGACGATGCCGTCACACTGCAATGGAGCCACTGGCCTCGCTGAGCTCATGAGCAATCCTGATACTAAGATGACTAATTAGAGTTATTGCACATTAAACTAAAATGACATATGAGAGCTAGTCACTGGATGTGGACCAGGCAAGAGTGTGGCCGTGGATGAGTGGCTGCTTTTTGTCGAGTCGGTGTTTTAAGTCTGCTAAGGGGTTACCTAAGAGGTTACCTAAGAGCTATCTGCCAAGTGTATTTCCATCACCTGAGCCAGTGTCTCCCTGAAGGCAGATGTTCCACAGGGAACCACTGAGGAAATGGAGAAGCAATTGAAGCAGTCACTGGGCCTTTTCTTTCATGTCAAATAGAGCTAGGAACTAGAGATTGTCTATATACAAGGAGGATTTTACCTCTTGGATGAAACCACTTTATAGAAAATGCCACCAAAAGAACTGGGATATAAAGCAAAACTGGAATACAGAAAAAAACTCAGAGAAAATTAAGTTCCCAACCAACCTTGAGATTCTATGATTCTAAGAGCCATGGTTAATGCTCACTATATAAATGTATCACTTATGTAACATTCATAGGCATAGCCTTTAGCCTTTAGGCACAAAAATAAGTATGAAAGTCACATTAACCATGAATATGAGAAAATACAATTGCTAAGCAATAGGAATATTGACACTAGGAATTGTAGGCAGTTTCCAACTTCAAACAGCACATTCACCAATAACTACTAGTCTGTCTGTCTAGCTCCCTATCTCTTAGCATAGGTAAAGCTAAATGTCATTTCTTTTGCTTGTGTTCCATTCCAAACCATATTTTTGTCTATTCTTTTTTGTTAATGGTGGCACTATCAGCTCAGATATCCTATGTTCAAAATTTGGGAGTTCATGAATTTTAGATCCAGATTTATGAAACTGTCTTTCCCCAGAGACATTATATGGATGAGCAAATTTACAGCAACCTCTGAGGACTGTGTTTTCATCACCAATAGCATTGGAATTACATCTATATCACAGGTTGTTTTCAACAAGAGTGTTTGGTCAGAGAGAAAAGGTATCAGAAACTGGAAAAAGGGGCATCAGAGACAATACTCTCTTTCTGTCTCTGGTCCAAAGTCTCAAGAAAATGAAGTCTCTTCTCCCACATCCTGTGTCTCCCATGCTGACTTGTTACTCTCATGTCTTGTTCTGACACACCTAATGCTGGAATGAAATAAACAGGCATTTCCATCTCCTACGTGGAAACACATTGCAAACAATTTATGGTCCAACTGAGAATAAATGGAGATTTTTCCAGAAGTAATATAACAAAAGTCATATTTTAAGTGGATATGGACTATAATTAAGGCTTCTAATACTCTCCTTGGGCCTCTGCTCAAGATCAAAGGTACATGCATGACACATTCTTCATGATCTTATTCATGATCATCCAGCTAACAAGTTCCTCTCTTTTTATACCACAGCAGCTTAATTTAACCATAACCACTCACTGACTAGAATATACAAAATCTTAGTCTTAGATTCCTTCACACAGAGGTTTCCTAGATATCTAATTTATCATTTGCTATATCCTTATTATTAAATCCAGTAAGTTCTGTTGCATTTTTTATTCTCTTACCACCCATAGTAAAGCATTTATTAATGAAATTTTCCCAAGTTCCAGCCCTGAGAAAATTCCTCCCAGAGTCCTGGAGAAGACACTATGTCTGGTGTAGGTTATCTGAGGGAAAGGAATCTACGTACACCATGTTCTTTTGTCTGTTTACTTTATTCCTCTATGACAAAATTTTCTCTATCCAGCTTCAGTTCCATCCGACTCTCAGTTCCTCTCTGTATCCACTTTTTCTGTCCCCTCATAGCCCTGGTAATAATTAAGCCCTTATACTTTTGATCTCATCTTCGTCCCCTGTTCCTTCATCCTCCATCTTTTCTTCCTCTTCTCCTCTCCTGATCTGATTCACCTACCATCTACAAGACACTTTTCCTTGCTCCTCATTCCTCAGCCTGAGCCATTCTACCTTCCCATTGACAGAATCTCTGTCTTCCTCTCTTCTCTCTGGCCACGTGGTTCTCTGTCTCCTGTGGAATTCTGCTCCAGTCCTTATGGCACCTGGTTATGCAAAAAGCCCTACTGTCCTCAGTCAGTCTCTCTGCAATGCCAGTTGGCCTGAAGGAAGGGGATGGTCTGAGCTTCATTTGCACAAGAAACAAAGCTATGTAAGCCTGGCCTGTCTCCTAGGCTCTGTTGGGGAGTTAGTTATCTAGTAGATCAACAGGGCTGAGAAGCTGAACTGTTTACCAAAGGCCTAGTAGTATATGGGCCCACAAGAATTTCATAGCAGAAGACAGTTGAAATATTAAAAACTGAATAACACCAAATATTTTGTGATAGATGGCCTCCTCTAGAAAAATACCTTGAAATTTCTAGGTATAGCTTTAATATCCAGTTGAATCTCAATCATATGTTCTTGTGGCCAGCAATAATTTATTACTATGCTGGAATCCAACTATAACTCTTCATTAGAAGAAGGATTTGACCATGGAGAGCTGGACCACAGGTAACTTTGTGAACTGTCAATTTTTTTATTCCCTCGACATATCTTTCTAACCTCATCCCACTAAGAGGGTCTGAGTGTCTTTAGTATCACTGAAATGAAAAAATGAAGTATTGCGGATTTGAACTGTAATATTCTAACAAATCAACAGTATACTTATAATCTCTTAACTGCCTTTGGCTAAGTAATCATTTCAATGGTTGAATTTTTTTCAAGGACCTCTGATTATGCATTTCCTATCTCCTCAGTAGGAAATCCATTTTTGTCTTTACTTCTTTAAGTGAAAAATATTTTGCTCCTGGAACTCCTAAATCTTAAAGCTGGTAACTAATATTCAACTCTTGGCCAAAGCAACCACAGATACCATTTCATTGAATTCTCAAGCAACCCTATTTCACAGAAAGAAAAACTAAGACTGAAATCCTAAAATGCCCCAGAGCATTATCTTGGATGAGTCAACTCCATCTTCCTCTGTCTGTCTTTGTCCTTGTCAAGATTCCAGGTCTCAGTACAAGCCACTAGAAGCACAATGTTAGAGATGCAATGTCCAAAGGGAATAATCTGGGCAAAGATAATCTTTCTCAAGCTCTAATTTCTTTGTTTTAAGTCTTCTATATTTTCCTCCCTATGTTTCTTCTGAAATATAGGATTCGAAATAATTCTGTCTCCATGAGGGTCATGTAGATTCTAGATGAATAGTGTGCAAATTAGAAGAAATATTATACCACCCAAAGCTGTATACTTTTTTGAGACACCCTCCTGTGACTTCAATATTTTTTCCAGCAAAAAATAAACAAACAAAACAAAACAAAAAACAAACAAAAAAGAAAAAACAAAAAAAAAAAAAAAAACAAGCACTAGCTGCTGTTGCAGCAGCATCTGGGGTCAGTTTCCAGCATCCACATGGAGACTAGTTACCATCTGTAGCTCCAGTTCAGGGATCCTACCATCATCTTCTGGCCTCCACAAACACTGCATATACATAGTACACATATATACGTACAGGTAAGATGCCCACATACATAAAATAAAAATAAATATTTATCTTTAATAAATCTTTAAAAATTCAAATATGGAATTTTACTCTTCTTTCATGGACCTAGCACATAAACAACTATGTAAATAAAAATTATGTGCAGTGTCATTGTCAATACCTCCACAGACCACAAAGTCATAAGTAGGTAGAGACAAACACAGAGGGTAAGCTCATGAGTTCCAGGGACTAAGGCTTGATCTGTCATATCCCCATGTACTAGTTCTGTGGACACAGACAAGTTGCCTATATTCTTCCCAATTCCTATAAGATAAGATCAATAAAATTACATGATTCATATAGTCATTTGAGGGATTAAGTGAGGGTTTTAAGAATAAATTTCTTAAAACATATAAATACAAGTGATTTTCATGAGTACTTTTTGGTAGCTCTGACTTATTACAAACCTATGAGAATCATCCTGTTCAATGTGATCCTTAAAACACTATGTTTTATAATGAAAAGCAATAAGAAAGTACAATATTGCCTTTTACTGCCATTTTTAGAGAGGGTAGGATATGGTGGTATGAAGCAACATGAGCAATAGCCTAGGAATCAGGACACTGAATTCCAAAACCTTTTCTGTTATTAAGGTGCACTGTGGAAACTATGCTGAGAGTATTTTGTAACTTCTGCTGGCACTTAATATATGGCTCTTCTTTTATTCATAAATTTATTCAACTATTAATTCATCCATTTTTTTGTTCTTGTTAATCACTTTTTTGAGTATATATTGCATACCCAGAAATGAAGTATATGTTTGTAATAAAAGAGAAGCACTGCATACAGATGAATGGATAGCAAATATGTCTTGAGGATTATGACATTTGAGCATGCCCTTGGATCATGATTGAAAAGGTATTAATGCTTGGTAAATCATTTTAAGTAAATGAAGATTATAGAACTGGTGAATGAATAAATGAACACAGAATAGTCAGATTTCACTAAGAAGATGAAGAAAGAGGGATATGTACAGAAAAGTCTTGTGCTTCAATTGTGTTAGAATGAATATTCAGGGCTTGCTGTAGTAGGACAACTGGGTGGTGACATATTCATTCCAACACAATTGAAGCACAAGAAAAAGACTTTAAAACTAGCTTTATAGAAATAATAGGGGTCCTTAAAGAATTAGTAAAGAAAACATTTAAAGAAATGGAGGAAAGAAAAAATGGAGGAAATGAGAAAATTTCTTAAAGGAAGCCAAGAAAAATAAACAAACAGTTGAAGGAAATGAACAAAACTGCTCAAGACCTGAAAATGGAAATAGAAGCAATAAAGAAAACACAAACTGAGGGAATTCTGCAAATGGAAAATCTAGGAAAGTGAACAGGAGTTATAGATACAAACATCATCAACAGATTCAAGAGATAGAAGAGATAATCTCAGGAGTTGAAGATATGATAGAAGAAATAAATACATCTTTCAAAGAAAATCTAAATAATTCTTGACACAAAACACACAGAAAATCTAGGACATCATGAAAAGAACAACCGTAAGAATAATAAGAATACAAGAAGGAGAAGAATATGAGCTCAAAGGTACAGAAAATATTTTCAACAAAATCATAGAAGAAAAATTTTCCTAACCTAAAGGAGATGACTATAAAGGTACAAGAAACACAGAGAACACCAAATAGATTGGACCAAAAAAGAAAGTCCCCTCACCACATAATAATCAAAATACCAAATATACAAAACAAAGAAAGAATTTTAAAAGCTATAAGGGAAAAGAACAAGTAACATATAAAGGTAGACTTACTGGAATTATATCTGACTTCTAATTAGAGACTCTAAAAAACCAGAAGGGCCTAGACAGATGTCCTACAAACACTAAGAGCCAAAGATGGCAGCTTAGTTTACTATACCCAGCAAAATTTTCAATCATCATAGATAGAGGAAACAAGATATTTCATGATAAAGTCACATTTTTAACAACATCTATCCATAAACCCAGCCATTCAGAAAATACTAGAAAGAAAACTCCAACCCAAGGAGGTTAAATCTATACCCAGGAAAATACAGGAAATAATCTTACACCAGTAAAATCAAAAGAAGGGAACCACACACACCCTACCCCCCCACAAATCATCACCATTATCAACAACAAAATAACAGGAATTAACAAGTATTGGTCATTGTTATCTCGCAATATTAATGGAATCTACTCTCCAATAAAAAGACACAGACTAACAGAATGGATGTGAAAACAGGATCCATCCTTCTGCTGCATACAAGAAACAAACCTCAACATCAAAGATAGATATTACCTCAAAGTAAAAGAATAGAAAAAGACTTCCCAAGCTGGTATAGCCATTTTAATATCTAACAAAAGAGATTTCAAACAAAAATTAATGAAAAGAGATGAGGATGGACACTTTGTACCCATCAAGGAAAAGTCCACCAAGATGGCATTTCAGTTCTTAACATCTATGCCCAAAATACAAGGGCACCCACTATGATTAGTAATGATCTAAATGATTCATTACTAAAGCTTAAATCTCACATTGATTCTCATACATTGAGGGAGACTTCAATTTTCCACTATCACCAATGGACAGATCATCCAGAGAAAAATTAAACAGATAAATAATGGAGCTAATAGACATTATAAACCAAATGGACCTTGTGTGTGTATGTGTGTGTATGTGTGTGTATAATTTCACCCAAACATAAAAGAATATACCTTCTTTTAAGTACCTCATGGAACTTTATCCAAATTGATCATATACTCCTTCACAAAGCAAATTTCAACAGATAAATTTCAACAGATACAAAAACTTTGAAATAACTCCTTGCATCCTATCAGAGCATCACAGATTAAAGGTGGATATCAACAACAAGAGAAGGCTTACAAACTCATAAAAACTGTACAACTTTACTGAAAGAAAAATGAATTAAGACAGAAAAAAGAAACCAAAGACTTCCTAGAATTCAATGAAAATGAATACACAGCATACCCAAACTTACGGGACACAATGAATTTTGTGCTATTAGGAAAGTTCATAGCTCTCTCTCTCTCTTGCTCGCTCTCTCTCCATATATACAAATATATATATGTATGTATGTATATATACACAAAACTACAGAGGTCTCATACTAGCAACTTAACAGCACACTGAAAGGTCTAGAAGTAAAAGACACAAACATACCCACAAGGAAGAGAATGCAAGAAATAATCAAACTGGGGGCTGAAACCAATATAATAGAAACAAAGAGAACAATGCAAATAATCAATGAAACAAAGAATTGTTTCTTAAACAAGATAGACAAACTCCTATCAAACCAACTAAAAGACACAAAGAATATCCAAATTAACAAACTCAAAATGAAAAGGGGGATATAACAGACACAAAGGAAAGCCAAAGAATCATTAAGTCATACTTTAAAAACCTGAACTCCAAAAAAATTGGAAAAATCTAAAAGAAATGGATAATTTTCTCAATGGATACCACTTGCCAAAGTTAAATCAATATCAGATAAACAACTTAAATAGACCTATAATCCCGAAGGAAACAGAAGCCATTATTACATGTTTCCTATCCAAAAGAAAAAAAAAAAAAAAAAAAACAAACAAACAAACAAAAAAACTCCAGGCCAGAAGGTTTTAGTGCAGAATTCTATCAGACTTTCAAAAAAAAAAATTAATGCCAATACTCCTCAAATTATTCTATAAAATAGAAACAGATGGAACATTACCAAATTCCTTTTATGAAGCCACAGTCACCCTGATACCCAAACCACACAATGATTCAGCAAAGGAAGATAATTACAGACCAATTTCCCTCATGAACATTGTGTAAAAATACTCATAAACTGAATCCAAGAACACGTAAAAAAGATCATCCACCATGATCAAGTAGGCTTCATCCCAGAGATGCGGGGATGGTTCAACATTTAAAAATCAGTCAAGGTAATCAACCTTACAAACACACTGAAAGAAAAAAAAAAACACACGATAATCTCATTAGATATTAAAAAAATCTTTTGACAAAATTCAGCACCCCTTTATGATAAAAGTCTTGGAGAAATTAGAAATAAAAGGGACATACCTATACATAATAAACATAATTTACAGCAAGCCTATAGCCAACATCAAATTAAACAGAAAGAAACTCAAAGCAATTCCACTAAGGAACAAGGCTGTCCACTCTCTCCATTTCTATCGTGAAGTTCTAGCTAGATGAAAAACACAACTGAAGGAGGTCATGATACAAAAGGGAAGGGAAGAAGTCAAAGCAACATTATTTTCAGATGATATGATAGTATATGCAAGTGATCCCACACATTCTACCAGGGAATCCCTACAGCTGATAAACACCTTCAGCAAAGTGGCTGGATACAGGATTAACTTAAAAAAAAATCAGTAGCCCTCCTGTATGCAAATGACAAGCAGACTGAGAAAGAAATTGGGGAAACAACATTTTTCACAATAGACACAAACAATATAAAACATCTTGGGTAACCCTAATCAAGCAAGTGACAGACCTGTAAGATAAAAACTTCAAGTCTTTGAAGAAAGAAATTGAAGAAGATATCAGAAGATGGAAAGATCTCCCATGCTCATGAATCAGTAGGATTAACCGTAAAAATGGCCACTCCACCAAAAGCAATCTGCAGATTCAATGCAATTCCCATCAAAATTCCTTACAGTCCTTCAAAAGACAATATTTAATTTCATACAGAAAAACAAAAATCACCAAGATAGCTAAAACAATCTTGAAGACTAAAAGAACTTCTGAAGGTGTCACCATCCCTGATTTCAATCTGTACTACAGAGTTATAGAAACCACAATTACTATACATACATGTTGATCAATGGAATTGAACCAAAGACCCAGCCAAAATCCACACACTCATGGACACCTGATTTTTTTATAAAGAAGCCAAAAATGCACAAGGGAAAAAGAAAGCATCTTCAACAAATGGTGCTGGCATGACTGGATGTCTACAATGCAAATAGATCCATATTTATCACCCTGCACAAAACTGAAGTCCAAGTGGATCCAACGCATTAATCCAGACATACTGAACCTCACAGAAGAAAATGTAGAAAATATCCTTGAACGTGTCAGCACAGGAGACAACTTCCTAAACAGAACACCAATAGCCTAGGCACTAAGATTGACAATTAATAAATTGGACCTCATGAAACTTAAAAAGTTCTGTAAGACAAAAGACACCACAAAACAAAATCGAAGCCTACAGAATGGGAAAAGATTTTTCACCAAATCCACATCTGATAAAGGGCTAATATCCAAAATATATAAAGAACTCAAAAACTACATCAACAAACCAAATAATCCAATTTAAAAAATGGGGTACAGATATAAACAGAAAATTCTCAATAGAGGAATCTCAAATGGCTGAGAAACACTAAAGAAATGTTCAACATCCTTAGCCATCAGGGGAATGCAAATCAAAATGACTCTGAGATTCCATCTCACACCTGTCAGAATGGCTAAGACAAAAAACACAGATGACAGCTCATGCTGGTGAGGATGTGGAGCAAGGGGGAACACTCCTACGTTGCTGGTGGGAATGCAAACTTGTACAGCCACTATGGAAATCAATATGATGGCTTCTTAAACAATTGAGAATCGATTTACCTCAAGACCTAGCTATACCACTCTTGGTATATAGACGACTCATCCTACTACAAGAACCCTTGCTCAACTATGTTCATAGCAGCTATGTTCATAACAGCCATAAACTGGAAACCATCTAGATGTCCCTCAAAGAAGAATGGATAAAGAAAATGTGGTATATTTACACAATGGAGTATTACTTGGCTGTTAAAAAAATGACATCATGAAATTTGCAGGCAAATTGATTCACCTATAGTAAATTTGGAGACAGAGGTTTGCCAAAGGGGCCGCAACCCATAGGTTGAGAAATGTTGGAATAAAATCTCATGCAGTAGCCAACTTTATTCAGAGCATCCGGTAATTTATAATTCTGAGGGTTTATAATTCTGAGGATTAAAAAGAATCACACTGTAATGTGTTCAATTAAGAAGAACACTTGTATTCAATCACAAGGATAAGGAACAAGTGGCCAACCCATGTTTTTCCGTAGAAGCACATGAATAACAACAGCTGATGTAAACTCATTCCTATCTGCTATACCTAGGAAGAGAATGGAAACACATTCCAAGGACAATTCTGTGTTCTGAAGAAACTGAGGTCACAAAGGCTTTTGTCTTGTTTTCTTGGAGTTTTCTCACAAGCACTCAGAATTCCCCTCTCACAGCTCCATTCCTGAACTATGTTCTGATATCTCCCCCTTCTTATATTTTGATAGCAGGATATTCAAAGTGGTTTTGAGATATTATAGATAAACCTCATTGTCATTTGATGCACTAGTATCATATAAGCAAGCAAATTATAATATTAGAACAATGAAATCATGGTATGTAATTACTCTGCCACCAAGAAAAGAGATCCAAATGAGTTCCAGTACTACTAGTTACATTATTATATTGATCAGAAAAATCTAGAGAATAGATTGAAAAGAAACCCACATGATTAGTATCTTGTGGAACATAAGCCCATATTTGCCTTTAATAGGAATACAAATATTATGATGTCCAATGCAAATAGGAAGTGATTTAAATCCCCCCAAAAATTAAATATAGCTCCATCATTAGATGAATGAATAAGTGAGTCTATTATAGTCTCAAGGTCCAGTCATAAACACAGTCATTAGTAAAGATAACAGACTGGATCTATCCAATCTACAAGTTGAACTAAAGTAGCATGAGACCAATACATGTGCTCTGACACTGACCTCTGATGCATAGGTCAACACAGCTAGAGAATAATTTATTCCTTGGTGCAAGGGCCTTAACTTGGCCAAGGTGGACAGACTTGATTTGTAATGGTATGGTGAATATCTCCTTTTGCCATTTAGCTGGAGGTCTACTCTCTTTCTGGTGACCTCCACTGTCTCCTCACCCTTAGCCATTGTCCTTGATGACCCCAGGGCTGGAGGAATCAAAGAGGAATCCTAATATTCCAGTGGATCCATCTGCAACGACAGATGCAGACCTCTTCCCAGTTTTCTTCTGGGGAGTAAAAGTAGGGCAGGTTAATGTATCTGCTGCTTATTTCCTTCTGCAATAAAACCAGGGAGGTTGGGGTGTGCATGAGTGTGAGTCTACTGCTGGAAATAATCCTACAACATAAGCAGAATCTGAAATGATATTTAAGGATTTATGAATTAAACATAATAGATGAATCAAAACAGCCAGTTTGTTGGGCTGAGGAAAAAAAGTATTAATAGATTGATGAATATCTGGGCCATGAATCCCTTCTATATCCTTAGATGAACTATCAATAAAATAAGTATCTGCCTGTGGAACAGGAGAAAGTTGGACAATTTTTGTAATCCACAAATTCAGTTCACATGAGAAAAATCCCATAGCCTGCCAGCTGGATAATAATTTCCTATCCTTCCTAGTAATCAGCAAACAACATTTAAAAATCCAAGGAGTTCTGAATGCTCTTAAAAACTGATTGTTAGTTAAAGTTAATACAATACAGCAAGGACCAAATCTATATACTTGGTGACAATGGATTCTCCCCTGATTTACTAGTTGAACAAGAAGAGAAAGGTAAGTGGTTAGTATTTTTTGGCCCTTATGGTATAAATAAATCCATTCCAAAGGTTTATCCTCTTATGCTATAATACCCAAAGGAGACAATTTAATGGGGAAAATTAGTAAGTTTAAAGGAAGTAAAAGATCCACATAATACACAAATTCCTCTTTTAGTCTGGATTCAAATAGCTATAGGTCTTTTCTTGTCTCTTGAGGTAATGTACAAAGACTGTCAGTGCTGTCTCTGCTAGAGTTTTCAATAGATTGGCTAATGCATATTAGGTGAATATTTTTATTTTGCTGAAATTGCACTATAAATACCAAGCATAGCTCATGAGGCCAGGGAGGAATTGGGAAATTATTCCTTTGCCCTGCTGTGCCCTAGCTTGTCTAGGTTGTAAAGTTAGCATTTTCATAGGAAGTGGAGGGAATTTAAGAATGTATTGATTATCAAACTCCTCACCCCACGTTTCAGGGTCATTTTCAGGCAAGGGAAGATATGTATCTAAAGGATGCTCTAGTGAGGAAGCTGAGAAAACCATCACTGGCATATGTGGCACTGGTTTTATTTTTGAGTTTGCCTATACAGGGAGAACCTCCTTCTTTGCCTCTTCTTTTTTTTTTTTTATCAACTTTAAGGTTTAATCATCTCTTTTTCATGATTACTATCTTCTTTATCTTCCTTAAGTATTTTGATAACAGTCTGAATTAATGCCCAAGTGATCCAAAATTGAACTCAGATCTTTTCTCCTTGCTTATATGCCTTTTTGATTTTCTTTTGGATTTTGTCCAATATTTCTTCACCTAAAGTTCCTTCTTCTGGAAACCAGGGATTATACTTGTGCTCCTCATTTCTTTAAGAAGTGATGTGCAAACTCAAAGGCAAAGCCCTGTCTGGTTTCTGTCCCTTTATACTCACTCACTTCCTCTTGTGAGGGTCCCCACTCTCTTATCTCATAGCCAACTTCAGGTCCCTGATTCCTCACGCCACTTGTTTACCACGGTAATTCGTGGAGTGAACCGGGGAGAGTGAGGCCTAAAATTGAGGTGAACTAAAGTCTCATGCAATAGGCAGCTTTATTCTGAGCATCAGACAATTTATACTCTGAGGGTTAAAAGGAATCAGTGAGTAAGATGTTCGCCACATATGAGAAAACCACATTTTTCCAAAGAGGTGCATGGATAACAACAGCTAAAGCAAACTCATTCCTATCCACTATACCTGAGAGGAGAATGGAAACACATTCCAAGGACAAGTCTATGTTTTGAAGAAACTGAGGTCACAAGACTTTTGTCTTGTTTTCCTGGAGTTTTCTCACAAGCTCTCGAATTTCCCTTACAGGGCTCCATTCTTAGACTGTGAACCAATGACAGACAATGGGGGAAGAGAAAAAAGTGCTTTGCATAAAACTGGGATGAAAACTTTGAATAAATTTGGGGTTAAATATTGTAATTTTGCAAAGAGATGATGCATGACTAAGGAAGAACTTGCATTAACTGCCATAATGACTGATAAAAATTTCTACAACATTAAATTAAGTTAGCTTAACCTTACATTAAAAAACAAGAATGTGCACGGAGTAAGAATATGCTTCATCTAATCATTCATGCTTAATTTATTGAGAAGTATAACAATGATGGCACATTTGGCACATGGCCACAATGCTCATCAAGACTGTAGTAAGGCAGCTCTCTTGTCCAAGAGAAACAATGGTAACCTCTTCCCAAGCTTTCCATTGAATATTATTTAAAGTTGCCCAGTTACCACAAACCTCAGAATCAGTTGAAAAGAGAAACACAAAATCCTCCAACTATCTATATATTTAGCTATGACTCTGTTTTCACTAAGAGATTCATGTCTGATCATACATCCAGTGACAGATTAAATGAATTTTGAAATATATTAAAATTCTGCTTTAAGGGATATTTTGAAAGATTTACTTTATCATTTGTTTGTTTGTGTGTTTTTTTTTGTGTGTGTGTATGTGTGTGTGTGTTGTGCACATGCACATAAGCTTGTGGTTACCCACAGAAGCCAGGACTGTCAGATCCCTTGGAGCTGGAATTACAGTTGGTTGTGAACTGTCTGAGGTGGGTGCTGGAAAAAGCACTCCAGTCTTCTAAACATCAGCAAGTGCTCTTGATCGCTGAGCTAGCTCTCCAATACCTTTGAGAGAGATGTTTTCAATTGTTAAATTAAAAACCAGGATTTGATAGTATTTATAAAATATAAGTATGTTAAACTATTCAGAAAATAATATACTGTGGTGAATCTAAGATGCTAATAGCATCTTTCTGAGTTGATATATATCCAAACAAATCTCTTCATTGTTCTTTATTTTGAAGCATAAATGTTAATTTTCTATTAAAAACTCAACCTAATAACCAGTACTTTACTTTTTTTTGTTTATGTGTATGTTTGTGTGTATATGTGAGTGTAAGTCTGAGGGGGCCAGAAGGAGGCATCAGGTTCTCAGAGCTGGAGTTACAGGCAGTTATAAAGCATCATGTATGGATGCTGGGAAAGAACCAAACTTGGATCTCCTAGAAGAGCAACTAGAGTTCTTAAAATGCTGAGCCATTTCTCCAGGCCTACAGAGCCTTCTTATTTATTTATTTTTATCATGAACTGCTATTAACCCTAGAGAACTGTAGACTTGAAACTGGATACCTAAAGATTTCTGTAAATATCAAAATTGGTTTATGAGTCTATCACTGTGGGAAATAAACAGATAGCACTCAATAGTCAGTCAGTGAATGAGGTATAGCATTGAATAACAAGTCAATATGGGCAATTCTATTCCTAAAATCTCAGCTGGGTAGCATGATGCCAAGGAACTCATTTAATTGGCTATAAAATGTTAATTTCTACATGATTGTTATAGCAGAGCTAGGGCAGTGATGTCCCAGGGAGAACCCAGGTGTTCCTCATTAGTTATTTTCTTGGCTCTACATTAAGCTAAAGTTTTCAAAACATATACCTAGACAGTGAAGTAACCAGAGAAAAGTAGCTGCTCTGAATGTCCCTGACTCTTCATATGACAGTACTCTATGGGTTTTTGGTTTTGAAGTAAATATTTCTTTTTTTTTCTTTTTTCTTTTCAATTTAATTTTTTTTTCAAGACAGGGTTTCTCTGTGTAGCTTTGCACCTTTCCTGGAACTCACTCTGTCGCCCAGGCTGACCTCGAACTCACAGAGATCTGCCTGCCTCTCCCTCCCGAGTGCTGGGATTAAAGGCTATTTCAAACAATCTTTTAATCAATTTCCTACATTCTGAAACAACCCACATGGATCAAAACCACTATATGAACAATAGTTTTTACATTATAATGTGATAAATTCCTCAAAATCCTGTTCATTTTGAGCTGTGTTACTTTTTCTTATCCTGTATTGTGCAGTTTCATAAGTGTGTTTGTTGGCTGTGGCACATGTCCATATGTTTGTGCACACAGCAATCTCTTTGCATAGGACATCTTGCAATACCTTTTCTACAGACTCATTAAACTCTAGCTCATATTTCTCAACTTTACCACTCAGTTCTTGTGACAACTCAGACACAGTTATTCTGTTCTATTCTATTCTACTCTTAAGTGATAGGTGAGTTTTCTAGAAAAATTAGTGTCTTAAAGCAAATATGTATTATTTCCATAGTTTTTGTTGGCCAAGAATTTAGCATGGTTCATCTGTCATGACTGTTGACATGAATTGGCCAGGGTTTCAGTTAGCTGTCTGGGCTAACTTTTCAGTCAGTTTGTGCTATGTGATGGCAGAAGACCTCAGGTCCTTATCACATGGACCTCCCCAATGTGTGGCCTAATGTGTCTTCTCAACACAGAAGCTGGCATCTAACTTAGCAAGTAAACAAACATAATGTGTAAAGAGAAAAATGCACTGCTTATAAGCCAATCACTTTTTTTGCTCAAGTCTTGGCCACCACAAATCACTTCTACCTAACCTCATTCCTTGGAAGCTAGTCAATAACACTTGTTCAAGAGAGGAACTCACCTCCACCTCTCAGAAGGAGATAAAAAGCACTGTGGGCACATTTAAAAGTACCGGCATGGCTGTAATTATTGATTACTTACATGTCTACATTTTAGGTGCATTTCTGTGTATTCTTAAACATATTTATTCTATGCAGTATAACACTTCAACACTGTGTGCAGTGACTAAGTCAAGTTATGCAAGAATCACACTCTGTTTTCTTTTGGGGAATGACCTTAAAGTTGTCAAGAACAAATTTGAACTTCTGATGCCTGATGCCCCTGTTTCTACCTACTGAGTCCGGGGATTGCAAATCCTACCACTCCCATTTTTAATGCAATGCTGGGAATCACACCTAGGGCTTCAAACATGCTAAGCAAACACTTTATTAGCTGATGATACCCCTAGTTTCACATGCTTTGTGGTTTTTTTTTTAATCTTACGCTATGGGTTATATATCTGACTTTAGTTGTTAATCCCATCTGAATCTTCTTCTGCTTCCTCATCTTTACAGTGAGGACCTTAATCAACTCTGTTATTGGGATTGAGGAAAATATAGACAAGCGTATATTGTGAGTTACAAAACTATGCAGCAGTCAGTACCGAGCCAACCAGTATACAGTGCTACAAGCCCTGCAGGGCTACAGAAGAGGCTGAATTCATTCCAGAATTCACCAGCTACTAGGCAAACACCCTAGTGCTTTCTCTCCTCTGCCTCAGAATGATTCCTAATTTTATGCCCTGCATACACAACTATTCAATAACCATTTTCTACCTCTGATGCTGATGGTTGCTTCCATTTTCCTTTATTCAGTGTAAAACAGGGGACATTCTTTGGGTATAAGTATTTTACAAACCAGAAAGAGATTAAGAAGTGAGGGGTGAAGAATGACTGAGAACATATGTTATTGGATAGGACAGACCTGAACTAAAGTCCTGGTTCTGCTGTCCAGATCACAAACTTTGTAGTTTTGTTTCCTTTGACTGTTATATGGGGATAACAACTTTACTTATTAAGGAAATAATATGTTAAAATAATTTAGAATGACGCCTGGCAGTACTAAGTGCTCTGGGGAATGTACATTAGTCATCAACTATAACTATGATCATGATCAAATTGTTGTATCACTAATCAGGCAAGGTGTGAAGCCTATGAACAAGCACATTCCCATGCTTGTGAGTCCCATTTGACAAACCAGGATGACTTGAATCCAGGAAAGACTACTCGCCTAAGTTTGTCTTGCCTACCTGGGTGGCAATCTACTGAAAACAAGCCGTCTGGCTGGGGGTGTTTCCATTTGCTCGTTAGCTGATCCCAGAGGCATGCAGAGCCACAGGCACATTTCAGAAATTTGAAAAATAAACAATGAAATGTTTCATGCTTGCCCACACATGTCTTTTTCCTCCAGGACTTAGTTTGACTGGTTCTAAGCCATAAAAAAAAAAAGAACAGGTTTGGAAGCTTAAAACTTAACCTCATCCCCTAAAATCGTCCAACCTAAGGTTATGATATGGACAAATTTTCTAACCAATATGTTCATGAAGTTTTTCATAATGACTTTGCTCATGAAAGTTTAAACAGCTGCTTAAGTTGGTCAAAGTGTTCCCACCCAGGCAGAAGGTGTTACACATCATCAGACCACAAGATACATGCAGAGGAAGGGGAAGATGCATTGCAGCCTGCCTCTAACTACTCAATTATGTATGCAGTACATACATACTGGCCTGAATAAAGTGAAATTCAGGTCCACTGCAAATGCTCAGTGACTCCAGGCTGCCTACAGTACAAACAGGTCTGTTTCTCCTAAGGCAGCCAGCCCATCAGCATTTTACTCCTTTCCTTTTCCAAGCTCTCCTCTCTCTGGCAAAAGCTGATGTTTATACTCAGAAAGACAATATACTGGGCGGTGGTGGCACACGCCTTTAATCCCAGCACTCGGGAGGCAGAGGCAGGCGGATCTCTGAGAGTTCGAGGTCAGCCTGGTCTACAGAGTGAGTTCCAGGAAAGGCGCAAAGCTATACAGAGAAACCCTGTCTCGAAAAAAAAAAAAAAAAAAAAAAAAGAAAGAAAGAAAGAAAGAAAGAAAGAAAGAAAGAAAGAAAGAAAGAAAGAAAGAAAGAAAGACAATATAACCTACAAACAAAGCCTAAGGGCCAGTGGTTGAAGACTGTGTCTACTAGACTCCGCTAAATTTCATAGACAAGGCCATTGCTATAATATACTAGATACACAATAATTCTGTATAATTAATTATGATAAATTAATGGATAATTCTGGAAAAGGAAAAAAAAAACCACTACCAGTTCTTGTGTCTCTACCCCAGTGTTTCTCAACATATGCTTTATATTAAGATACTTTATGAAAACAATATCCCATGGGCAAAAGTTTGGAGATCATTGCAAAGTTATTCCTTAGAGATTCCCAATGCATGACAATATGTTAAAATTAAATAAAGGTGAAATAAATGTCAGCAAAAAGGTAAAAGTGTTTGTTTAGAATAGGAGAATTGCTAACTGAATTTGAATTACAGAATAAAAACATGCTAACACTCATTCACTATGAAACACTACTCTGCTCCAACAGTTCAGAAGGGCTTCCCATTGTCTCTTCCAGTATCTAGCAGCACATGCCCTGTACCATTATGTTCAACATAAATTTTTTGTTCAAGTAATGCTTAAATATTTTAATTTTTGATATATTGATATATGTTGTTTTACAATATTTTATAGTGTGCCATGTTAATTTTTAACACACATATATAGTAATTATTTGCATCAAGAATAATTAGTTTGGGTAGTATTTTATTGTTTGTTTTCTAGAGCAATAAGGTATTATTTCTACTAACCTTTTTATGATTTATATATTTTTGAAATTTTCATACATTCATATAATGTATTCCTTTGTTTTGTTTTGTTTGTTTCATTATGTTTTTCAAGACAGTGTTTCTCTGTGTAGCCCTGACTGTCCTGTAGCTAGTTCTGTAGAGCAAGCTGGTGTCAAAATCAGAGATCTGCCTGCCTCTGCCTCCTGAATGCTGGGAGTAAAGGCATGTGCCACTGCCACCTATCTATAATGTATTTTTTTAAATGATAGTATTTCAGGGTTGGCAATGACCTTTGGCTTTTCTAGGTAAAGTTCCTTACTTTGTAGGTGAAAGATTAAGTGACTGTCTTAGTTAAGGCTACTATTACTGTGATGAAACAACATGACCAAACAATTTAGGGAGGAAAGGGTTTATTTGGCTTACATTTTCATATCACTGTTCATCATCAAAGGAAGGCAGGAAAGGAACTCAAAAAGGGAAGGTATCTGGAGTGGCTTACTGGCTTGCTCCTCATGGCTTGCTCAGCTTGCTTTCTTATAGAACCCAGGACTGCTAGCTCAGGGATGGCACCACCCACAATGGGCTGGGCCCTCTTCCATCAGTCACTAATTAAGAAAAAATGTCAAAGGCTTTCCTACAGCCTGATCTTATAGAGGCCTTTTTTTTTTTTCATTCAGATTTCCTTCACTCAGATAACATGTGTCAACTGACTTAAAACTAACCAGTGCAGATTCAAGATTATTAAGCTTGTTTGTGGCAGAAAAACAAAAACAAACAAGCAAAACAAAAAATAAAGCCTTGTACCACCCCCTCAGCTTTTTCCTTTCATTCCACAACAATAATTCTCAATCTCAGGTGATTTTTATTCACCAGAGGATGTTTTACATTGTCCAGGGACATTTTTTATTGTTAAAGAGTTCAGAAAGTATAAAATAAGGCTGGGTAAAGGAGCAAAACCAGTGGGGAGAGTCTAAGGATGCTAACCATTCAACTATGCACAAAGAAACCCAACAAGAAAAAAGTATTTAATCTAAAGAGTCAACAGTGGTGATCGTGAGAAACTTGGCCCTACTCTAGAGAGAATAAAGTATTTGGTTAAAAACCTGGTACCTTCATATTGAGTTTCTTGATAGCCTTCAGAACACTGTATAACACTTGAAATAATACAGAATATGAAAATTAAATTTTTCTTTGAACATAAGACAATAAAAAAATACAAGTACAAAAACAATGTGGGGAGAGACAGCTGGAATTGAGGAGCATTTGAGGGATGATATAGAAACCTAGTGAAGTGAAAACTTCCTAAAATATATAAAGGTGATTCTAATTTTGTCTCATAACAGCTGGGATATGGAGTCCCAAGTGGTTATCTCTTGTTAACAAACAAGGCTTCTATCACAGGACTGGGTTGTATTCAATTGAGTTTTGGCCAAGGGGTCCCATGGAAACCTCCAAACAACACAGGCTGCTGCTAAGACAATGAATGGGTTGCTCTCTGAAAACTGACAGTAGGGCCCCATTGCCAAGGACAAGACTCATATAACTCATTGAACATGGACAAAACAAGCTGATGCCTACATGGAGCCTTCACCCTTATGTTCTAGTGTCTTTAGTGCGGCAACGTACTCTGCAAGCCACCAAAAGAGAAACACGAACACCAACACAACCACAAAACCTTTGACCTATAATCTATCCTGGCTACAATACATACTAGGACAGTGGTTGTGCAGAACTTGTGGGAGCAGCCAATCAATGTCTGATTTGAATTAAGGCCCACCCCATAAGATAGAACCCATACCCAATACTGCTTAGGTGACCAAGAACCAGAGACTAGATAGTTCAGAGACTTAAGGTAAAACCAAACACTATTGGTCTTTAAAATAAAAAAATCAATAAATTCCTAATGATATTCTGCTATCCTCATAGATCAGTGCCTTATTCAGTCATCATCAGAGAAGCTTACTCTGGCAGCAGCTGGGAAAGAAACAGACCAATAGACAGAATCTAAATGAGGTCTCTATGAAATGCCTCCCCTCAGAGATCAGGGAACCCCTGCAAAAGAGGAAGTGGAGAGAAAGTAAGAGCCAGAGGTGATGCAGGACACCAGGAGAATAGGCCCTCTGAATCAACTGAGCAAGGCTCACATGAACTCATAAAGACTGAAGCAGCATGACAGGGCCTGTACAGGTCTGCACCAGGTTCTCTGTGTGTGTATTAGAGCTTTCAGCTTTGTATTTTTATGGGACTCCTGAGTGTGTGAATGAGAGTGTCTCTGATTCTTGTGCCTGCTCTTGGGGATCTTTTCCTTCTGTTGAGTTGCCTTGTTGAGTCTTGGTGTGATGAATTTTGCTTTATCTTATTATATTCTATTTTATCATATTTAGTTGTTATCTCTTAGAATATTGTTCTTTTCTAATGAGAGACAGAAAGGGAGTTGATCCAGAGGAGGTGGGTAGGAACTGGGAGGAGTAGAAGAGGAAACTGTAGTAAAAATAGATTGTATGAGAAAGTAACCTATTTACAAAAATTTAAAAAATAAACAAAACCTCTCTCATTGATGCTTTATCAAAATTAATGTGAATGCTATCAATTCTGCAACCCCCTCCAAAATAATCTAAAGAAATTTACTTTTCCTTATTTTCACCTCAGAAAAATTCTTGAGTATGTTAAACTTTTTTGAAGATTACTAAACTAACTAACTAAACTTCAAAAGACCTAGGAAATCTCCAGGGATCAAAAGAAATAGTCTATCCCCAGGAGGAAACATGAGAGACTCATAAATGATTATTTTAATGGAATGGCTGATAAGCTCTATTTTGACTTTATCTATGTGGCCTTCTACTCCACATGGGCACCTGCCTGCTGACTGGTGAGAGTGAAGGATATAAAAAAGGTCATAGGGAAGAGAGCATCAAAAAGTACCACATCCATGTATTTATCAAGTCAATAGGCCAAGGAATATCCCAAATGGCATTCCACTTGACTGAGGGAGGATACATAGAAAAATGTATTAGACACTGGCAAGTGACCCAGGTGAACTCCTGTCATGGGTACACCAGGCAGACAACAAGAGAGTATATCTGAGATACAGGAGAACATCTTGCACCCAGGATAGAGATGTCAAGAGAAAAATCACAGAAGAGTGATAATTTGCCCAGTGTGATGACTCAGAAAGGACAGCACAGTCTAGAGTCTGATTCAACCCCCATTCTTCAGATTTGCACAGCCTTTAACTAAAGCATTCCCAAGTATAATGGAATCACTTAGAGGTAGGAGGAAATGTGTCATCTTGAACCTAGAGATGTATCCTCATTATGCATCTGGGTGTCCCTTTGGATGGGTAACACTGGTGTAGCTCTGCCATTTGAAAGAATAGACTCGGTATTTGAGCCCCTATTCTCTGTTTCTACCACTGCCTTTTTTTTAAATGTAAAAATCCCTTTAATCTAATCAGATATAAATTCTACTTGTGATGGTGACATATTTCCTATGAACGTTCAAACACAAAATAATTCATAAGCAAATGGGAATTGAAGTAACATTTCTACTGTAGTTCAGAAACCGCAGTGTTCTCATTCTCATTCTATTATAGTCAGTCACGCAAGAGAGAGCTTTAGAGATACTATGACACTTGGATCTTGAATGTTCCCCCAAAGACTGTGAAGACTTCCCAGGATGGCACTAGTGGGTTGTGGTGGAAGCTTTGGGAGTTGTATTATGGAGGCAGATGTCAAAGTGGAGAAAGAGAGGGGGTCATGCCTATGGAATGTAATTTGGGAGCGTAGTCGCTTTCTTCTCTCTCCTTTCGTCCCTAATGATGAGTAAGCTGTGGTGATATTTTGCTTGTGCTCTAACAAATAAAGCTTGCCTGAAGATCAGAGTGCAGAGGTAGCCATTAGTTAACCATAGAGGCCAGGCAGTGGTAGTACACACCTTTAATCCCAGCACTTGGAATCTCATGCCTTTGATCCCAGTACTTGGGAGACATACTCCTTTAACACCAGAATTGGAGAGGTAGAGACAGAAATTAATATGGCTGGGTGGGAAGAGACAGGAGCTTGCCCCTTTTTGACCTGGGATTCCTAGAGAAAGTCTCTCTAGTGGCTGACTGCTTTGCTTCTCTGATCTTTCAGAATTTACCCCGATATCTAACTCCAGGTTTTTATTATTAAGACCAATTAGAAATTGTGCTACAGTAAGCTTTCTGATCTACCAGTCTCCCCATTGTTGACATTTAGCATTCTAACCAGAGACTCAAAATGATGGGTCTGCTCACTTGGGAGCTTCAAAGCATACCTTTTCTCCTTATGAGTTAATTATTTCAGTGATGGAAACCAGACAAACTGTTCTGTTGATAATGAAGATATTCAGAGGCTACTTTCATAACTTCCAGAGGACTGTTTTTCTAGTGACATATACCTCCTCCAAGATTTGTTGAATCAAGTAAAATGTCTAAATCATAGAGATGTCAGTTTATGACAAAATAAAAGTAGAGATAGAATTTTGTGCTTCAATCAGCTAAAATTGCCTCAGTGGGTAGGACTTGTATCAGACCCCTATTCTGCTAATTTTACATACATGTCAAATAAAACATATTCAAATTATTGGCATTTGGAAAATTTTGTGGTAATCCCTCTTGAATTATGCAATAGAGTTCTGAAGTGTCCTGTTACATCAATTATACACACACACACACACACACACACACACACACACACACACACTTTGGCAGAGGTGAAATTAATACACTTTATCCATGACTTTTGCAAAAAAAAACAAAAACAAAAAAAAATGATTCTTTATATATGCAAACTACTTATTTTACAAAGGTTCTATGCACACACATTGAAATGTAGGGGGGTTGGTAGGTGGGTGGGTGCTATTCCTGGAAACTGTTAGCTAATTCTTATGAGTCCATCTTCTTCCCCATGGCCTACCCTCAAGTCATCCTGCATGTCCAATCTGAAAACAGAATAACAGTAGATTCCAGATACTCTCTTATCTGACTGAGATTTCCACAACCGTTTCCTTACAATTAGTTAGCACCACTATACTTTATTGTGCTATGCTGCAATGCAGCAAGGATATGCCCAGACATAATCTATCAAAACCAATATTTGTGTCATTGTCAGCACTAACAATAATGAAATAAAAAGTGGGATGGTTTTAGAAAGGTTTGCCAGAATTTAGAGGAGCAGACTTTCTTCACTGGGCTATGAAGGGACAGTTCTTAGTAAAACTAATTATGTCTTCTAACATTTCCTTTATTCTCCATTTCTTGGTATATGCATTTCAAATACTTCTGATCATGCCCTGTAGCATTTACCTTTATCACGACTTTTGTCTAATAAGGAGTAGAAGAGATATGCCTAAGAGCAATAAACACCATGTTTGTGATCATTGTCAATTATGTGCAGCATTGAGCATCAGTGAAAAGAAAAGGAGGTTGGGAGAGGCTGGAAGAAGAAGTCAGGAAAGAAATGGGTAAGGGTTTGGAAGAGGACAGTGAAAGTGCAAAGGAAAGGTGGGAAGAGGCTATGTCAACATAGTTAAAATACATTGAATGTAGATTGAATAGAATGCTGTGCCTGACTATAAAACATTGGTAAAAAGGAGGGACTGGAAAGGAGCCTAAAGTTGGGAAAGATGGGTGGGTGGTTAAGAGTCCACACTGTTTTTATACAGGACCTGAATTTGGTTTTCAGCACTGAGAAATTCACAACTGCTTATTAACTCCAGCTCCAAGGTATCAGACACCCTCTACTGGCCTCCAAAGGCACCCACATCCATTTCACACACCTGCACACACACACACACACACACACACACACACACACACACACCACACACACACACACACACTTAAAAATCAAATGCCTTTTTTAACAGAGAAAAGCAGTGGAAAGGCTTATACCTATGCTGAAAGGTGGATATAGTTCATTCAACAGACGCAAGAAACTGGGGCAAGGAATGAAAGACGGGGAGTCGATGTGTTCAGGCTTGAACACATTGAGCTACATCCAAGGATATCCGGCATACTATGGAGTACAGATAAACCAAGACAATCACAGTGTTCTGAAAAGACAGACATTTTCTAGATTTAAAGATGAAAATTAAGAAAATACTCACACCCATTTCCTTCTTTACTTACTCTCTTAATTTGAATTAAAACAAATACAGGTTGAGAAGCTACTGTGTGATCAGCCTTAGGATAGGAATTAAATAAAATGAAAAGTAAATAAATGAAATATAGAGGCAACTTTAGGTGCTTGCAAGCTTTAGTGAAAAATAGCCCCTTAACAGTGACACAGCACACTGGGATGAGGGGAGCCATCAGAGGATGCTTTTGGGGAGACATGGATAAGAGGTTAGGGTTTACCCAGGCTCATTAACAAATTTAACCAATCTAATTTGGGCTGACATGCTGGCCTTCAAAATGGTACTAGGCAAGTTATAAGGAACACTTTTCCCAAAATGTAGTCATAAAGACTAAATTCTACTAAAGAAATATAAGAAAGATATATTTCTTCTGTGGAAGGTATGCTGTTACTTTTTTGTTGGTGATTTTATTGGGGAACTTCTATTAACTTATTTTGTACATTAATAAGGTATTTATGACCAACTCAAGATAGTGCTATAGTAGACATGGACTTTTTATCTTAAGTTTTGAGAACACACACACACACACACACACACACACACACACACACACACACGACACCTGTAGAGGACAGAGGGTGACATTTGGGGACAGGCTCTTGCCCTCACCTTGCTGAGACAGTGTTTCTCTTGTTTCTGATGCTGTTCTTTCTACCCTAGGCCAGCTGCTTGGCAAACTTATGGATTCTCTGTCTCAGCCCCCCATTTCACCTCAGAGTTGTTGAACTTACAGATCCATTCAACTGCATCTGGCTTGCTACACATGTTCTGGGAATCTGAACTCAGGTTGTCAGCCATGTATGTACCGCAAGCACTTTAACGCAGTGACCCATCTTCCCAGCCTTAGTCCTGAGAGATTCTGAAAACACCCATCTACCCACCTGAAAAAGATAAATGTAGAGAGTGGAGCACATTGATAGAGTCCATTGTGCTTAAAACTCAGACCACACTAGCAATGAAATGAAAATGTAAGAAGACCTAGTCTACAAGAAGACTAGGTCAGGATTATTCATAGAAACTCTACTCACAATAGTCAAAATCTAGAAATCAGTACATATCCACCAATTGCTGGGTAGATAGCCATATTGTTTTACATCTATATAAGCACTATTCAGTGACATAAAAGAAGAAACAGCTGAAACATGAGTAAGTCCCAAAAGTATTTTGTTGAGTGAGAGAAGTCAGGTAGATTGTATACTTGCAAGTGAAATTCTAGAAGACATAAAACTGTAGCTAGATATCATGTCCAGCATGGCATGGCATGTCCAGGAATGGATCTGACTAGGGTGGTGAGGAGATGGAGAAAGGACAAACACTTAAACATGCAGAATAGCTGGGATCAGTTGGATCAGGCTCTCTGATGGAGGAAATGAAGTATCCTGGAAGCTCCTTATGATTATTATATAGAGTTGAACAGGGAGGTGGGTTTGCTGCATACAGCTGAACAAAGAGGTGGATTATTACATACAGATAAACAAGAGGAAGGGTTTATGGTAAACAGCTAGAGCAAGGAGACAGGCTTAGCTAATCTTAGTAGGAGCAGTCTCTGTAAGAAAGCAGGTCATAAATATCTAAGAGAAGACAGATATCATGGACATTTTCTGCACATGCTATTAAAATCTTCACATGGACCAGAGGAAGGCTTTGTCATTCTCCTGTGCATCACCAGGTAGGGATGTGTGCTGAGGGATTGCCTTTCTATATGCTGTGAATATGCGTTGCTCATTGGTTGATAATAAAGCTGTTTGGTCAATGGTAAGGCAGAATGAGGTTAGGCAGTACAATCAAACTAAAGATAGAGATGAAGAAGGGCAGAGTTGGAGAAGGTGCAAGTCAGCTGCCCAAGGACCAGTAAGCTATGGGCCATGTGGCAATGCATAGATTAATAGAAATGGGTTAATTTAAATGTAAGAGCTAGTTAGTAATAAGCCTGAGCCATTGGTCAAACATTTATAATTAATATAAGCCTCTGTGTGGTAATTTGGGAAGTGACCAGCAGGTATAATCAGGAATATGGGACAGAAAGATCTGTGTCTGGTTACATATGGTGTTCCAATACGCTGCACATACATCCACATAAAGCCTGAGAAAGCTTTAAAAAAGAACACAAAAATGGAGCCAATAACAGTTTCCTAGTTGTGTCTTTCATGCAGGCCATGGCACAGGGATGCTGTGACATGTGGGCTTGAGCTACAGTATGGTGGGTTCCCGCAGTCTTATATGAGCCACAGTACAAGCATGCTGCATGGTGGATTTAGGGTTTCTGGTCATACAGACAAAAAGGGTTAGAGATACACAATAAGGACAGATTCAGACAAAAAGTTCTCTAAACAAGTCACAGTATGTTTAAAAGATGTGTGTAGGTGTGGAAGAGAGAAGAGAAAAATATATAAAATCTTAGATTAAAAATATAGATTTAAAATAATAAAATAAAAGTCCTTATAAAAGGGAGTAAAGTAATATAAAGGAAATGAACCATGTGAGGATGGAAAATACACAGAGAGTCTGGATTATGTATGTTGTGTTTGCTTTGGATATTTTGACTGCTAATGAGCTAACTGTTGAGAGACATTTTATTATAAAAGGTACTGCATTAGTGCCGGGCTTTAATGGTGTATCGCCTTTAATCTCAGTACTTGGGAGGCAGAGCCAGGCAGATCTTTATGAGTTCAAAGTCACTTGGTTTTCAGAGTGAGATCCAGGATAGCCACCAAAGCTACATGGAGAAACTCTGTCTTGAAAAACCAAAAAAAAAAAAAAGGTCCTGAATTAAACTCCAAAATTTAAGTCAAAAAGTGTGTTACTTTGAAGTAGAGGTTATATTTTTATTTCCACAGGAAATGAAAGGCTATAGATTCCTTCTGGGTTAAAGATAATCAAGTTTGATTGAGGAAGACCCCCTGAAATCCTGACTACAGACATGGGAAAATAAACCTAAAGTAACTTCAAGATACATAATGTATATTTTACCTGCTCAGACATTTAAAAAAATTATCATTTACTGGCTTATGTTCAATGCACAGTTTATATTTGTATTAATACAGAGATGTATATAACCTTTAAAAGTTTATATATTTTCAGATCAAGGAGACCAGGCACCAATGAAAGCAATGGTCCAAATGATCCAGCATCCAGAACAGCTTCAAGGCCACTGGCTAAGATGATCCAGCCTCACAAAATACTACAGCCAAGACTTAACAATTATCCTAAATTTTCTCATGGTCCCAAAAAGATTACCAGTGCCCAACAACCAACAGGAAGTAGTCTAGAGAACTATGTTCATGGTCCCAAAAAATAGATTATGGATGTTTGTCTTTGTTTAGGGGATTGGTTATAAATTGTTATTGATCATTGTCAATCTCTTTCTAAAGAAGAAAGGTGGATATGACATGGAAATGATGGGGAAAAGAATAGATTATTGTGATAGAAAAAAGGGTAGATTATTGAATCTACTTTAATCCAAAAAACAACTGTTAACCTCAAAATATTATACATTGGTATGGGTTTTGGTTTATTGGTACAAATTTAAAGTCAGTTTTGTTATACTGTATGTATATTTCCACTCTTGTTTAAGGCATTGTGTTTATGTAGCTCATTTAACAATGTAATGTATAATTAAAAATACAGATTAATAGTTAGTCATCTATAATAGTCAAACTTACATTAGTTAGGTTTTCTAGGTATATAAAGATATATTTCAATTAGATAAGTAATCTTCAAACACTTCAAAGACCTACAGAATGTGGCATTTAAAATGTTTTAATAATATAAGGCTTTTCCTGACAGTGAGGCATGTCTGCTCCTGGCAGTACCAATTTACTCTTGAGAGGATGATGGACACTGAAGACACTCCATAAGGAGTTTGTTTTCTTTTTGGCAAAACTGGCCTATTGGGCAAGAAACTGCCCTTGCCTTGACTGCTAACAGTAAGTTAGCAACCTGGACAAGCAGAACATGAAGAAAAGCAACTGCTGAACTTTGTCAAGGAAGGGTAGGACAGTCCTTCAAAATTGCCTGCTTCTGAAAAAAAAAAGTCTGTTAAATATTCTAGGTCTATAAGCCAAAGTTGGATGCCCCAACATTAGAGAAAAACTTTGGGTGACTATCCAGACAGCTGATGTCACTGTCATTAGGTAACATTACATCCTTCTGGACATAGTTGAAGACTAGATAATTATAATTATAATTTCCCTTAGTTATGATAAAATGTAAACTAGATATAAAACTTTAAACTCACCAAGATAAGATAATTGAGTTTTTTTCTGATTTTTGCCAAACACAAATAGACTAGATACTGTAACTTTAGTTCTTTCTTGGTAACTGTTTTGTTATATGTAATTTCACTATGCTGAAGTTAAAACCTTCCTTTTTGATTAGACATGAAAAGGAAAATACTGAGGGATTGTCCTTCTGTATGCTGTGAATATGTGTTGCTCTCACTGGTTGATAATAAAGTTGTTTTGCCAATGGTGAGGCAGAATAAAATTAGGCAGTACAATCAAACTAAAGTTGGAGGTAAAAAAGAACAGAGTTGGGGCAGATGCAAGCCAACTGCCCAAGGTACAGGATGCCAAAGGACTGGTAAGCCATGGGCCATGTGATGATACATAAATTAATAGAAATGGGTTAATTTAAATGTAAGAGCTAGTTAGTAAAAAGCCTGAACCACTGGCCAAACATTTATAATTAATATAAGCCTCTGTGTGGTAATTTGGGAAGTGACCACCAGGTATAATCGGGCTTATAGGACGGAAAGCTCTGCGTTTGGTTACAGAAGGGATTTTGTCACTCCCATGGGTCTGAGGCTAGGCTCCCTGACATGGCAATGTCAATAACATTCACTCAGAACTTCACTACTTAGCGCTTCCTCCACTCCCCATGATTGGAAGTAGAAGAGCATTTCTTGCCAGTGGGAAGAGAGATAAAGAAATAGACTACAAAGAAGGCCCAAGGGAGCCTTTGTGTGATAAAAACAGTCTCTGCCATGGTTGGAGTAATGTTTACTCCATATGTTTTCAAAGTTCACTCTACTACACACTTAAATTGATAATTTATTATTTACATAAAGAGGCTCCAGCTGTCACAGCTAGAAAATACCCATGACCTCCTGGGAGCTGCCAGAGCCAGATCTATCTCAGCTTCTGGCTCCCAAGAACTCACTGCCTCAGAGCCTGACATACCATGGCTGCTACAGAAGAATCCCCCTGCGACCCTGAGATTCAGATTCTGCTGCTAATACACTCCAGTAAAGATTAGAGTGTAAGGGACTTGATGACTCTTAGTTGGGGTACAGGTTCTTGGCTATTCTGCTGTGACCAGTTTCCCAAAAGGACTCTTTTCTCAACATTTAAAGTCAGTTTCTCTAAGGCTAACTCTCATCTACTTCTCACACTAATTCTACTAGTGACACATCTTGCTTTTGTCATGGCACCATAAGTAATGATGCCCAGGTTCTGGAATCTGAGAAGCAAAGAAAGGGTCCTAGCCTTAAAGAAGTCTTTATTGGAGCACAGACATGCAACATCCAGACCTGTGCAGGAATCTCATTTCTCCATCACCAGGCATAACCTTTCCTTCACCTCACTGACTCTGTCACAAGAATACAAATCTGAAATTTGGAATAACTTAAGTTGCATTTTCAGAATTATAGTTGCTACTAATAAAGATTTATACCAGAATGTCTACAAAACATTTTTGCGTATTTTGTATTATATTAAGTAAATGTAAATTCAGTGGGTGCCTATGATGAGCCCAACACATACAAGCTATCTGATGGACACCATCTCATCTACTTCTCACACTAATTCTGCTAGTGACACATCTTTATAAAGATCAGTGACATGCCAGTTTCTTTGGAGATAAGTTCTCTAAAGCCCAGAAACTAAATAGCCCATTATTTAGCATTTGACTAGCATAGATCTGCTTCTAAAATCATTTGAAATATACATGAAATCTGGTATCCTCACTTGAACTGTAGACTAAAGCTTGGTTAGAATTTGTATTTCTCTGAGCTTGAGTCCTTTGCCAGACACATTGTAGCTGTGTGCAGACCTAGACAAGCGGGTTTCTATATAAGTTAGTTTCCTTGATTCATAATGAAAAAACTAGATTCTATATTATTGTACTTTGAAATGGTTTTTAAAATATTTATAAAATTAACACAGTGTCAATTGTTGGCATGATTTCTAGCTCTAAAGGGATACATACAAATTTCTCTTCTGTTCAGACTGACTTTCCACACTATGGGTCCTATTCTGCCCTTGAATTTGTCTTCCATTCATTAGTGTGGTGAACATTTTAATGGGGGAAAATATATGAAGCTTCAGGCTTTAATGAGTCTATGAGGACCATCTCAACAGATTCATGTTCTCTCTTTCTAACTATTCTAAAAATGGCCGCCTGACCAGAATGTCCTCTGCCAGAAACCATGTCCTCCTCCTTCACTCACTTGCTCTGGATACTTGCTGCCGGTGATCTCCGCTACAGTGTTGAAGGAATCAGTATCAGGGTAGGTCTTTGCTCCCATCTCCAGATGAATGACAATTTTGTTCCCACGAGAAGCCATTCGTGACATCATTTCTGCGTCTTCCACTGTGATACAGGCTGTTGGAATCTTGGGCACACCATCTTGATATTCCTGAATACCTGTGTGAGGACTTGAGAAAATGCACCACCAGATTACTTTAAAAGTGAAAACTTATCCAAAGCCCTTATATATTGACCCAGACTTTTACTGATGCATGTGTGGAGTAGAAACACTTGCTTTTTATATAAATAAAACTTTTAATTTTGATAAAGCTGCACAAATCTAAGTTTAATAATTATGACATTTAAAAGGCTACATTTTATAGTTTGAACAATTCTAAAGTGGCAAATTGGCATAATCTCTTCCAGATAGTAACAATACTGTCATAACCAAGAGTAACCAAAAAAAAAAAAAAAAAAAAAAAAAAACACATGTAAAAGTAAACCCTCCGAAACCCATCAAGGTTATAGACAAGATTCACATTTGTGACAAGAAACCGGATTCGGATTCTTTCAGCTCTATAGTTCCTGCCTAGCACTGGTCCCCCTCTATCCATACAAACACAAAGCACAGAATATACAACCATGTGATGGTATAGAAAGTTACATAGAAAAAACAGTGAAACAACCAACAAATATTTGTGTTACTATGAAGAAATACTGATTATTTTTTCAGAAGAAAAGGAAATATATTACATTTATGGCACTAAAGAGACAATTATCTGTGATGGTTCATCTGTATATATTCATGTCTGCATATGTGGATCCACATGTGTGGGCACACATGGATGTGGGTATACAACTGTACAAGTGCATGTATTTATATGTACACATGGAGGTCAGAAGTTGATATTAGGTATTTTTATCTAGTGTTCTTTGCCTTTTTACTGAGTCAAGATCTCTTGATGAAGAATCCAAAACTTGCTGACTCATCTAATCTAGCTAGCATACACCAGAAGGTCACCTGTCTGTCCCCTGAGGTTCTAGGATAACAGGTGGGAAGGCTGCATTTATCCAGCTTTTATATGGGTCCTGGGAATACAAGCTCTGATCCTTATACTCTCAGGGCAAGCATTTTGACCCCCTGAGACATATCCTCAGTCTCTATGATAGTAAGTTTTCAACTTGCTTGAAGAGATACCTAAAAGGTTAATAAAGTGCACTTCTGAGTATGAGATCTGAATGTAAACAGTATCACACAAAAGCTGGGGGACCATATAAAATTAAAGAGAAGTAAGCCCTTTACCACAGACATTCTCTGTGTCATGGCAGCCACATAGTGAGAGTCTCTGTAATGTGCTCCTCCATCCTCCATAATAATAAATCTGATATAGTTTCACCATAAAGCAATGGTTACAGCCAATCTTGGACTAAAACCATAAAACTAGGAGCCAAAAATAATTCTTTTCTTTTTAAAACCCATCTCAGGTATCTATAATGGTGACTGAAACTCTGAATAACTCAGAAAATTAATATGATCAAGATGCTAAAATCAAATGTACAGTGTTTAACACATATACAATGTTCCAACAACTCCACAATGTCAACAGGGGAATACGATTCATAACCATGAGGAAATGCTACCTTACACTCACTAAAGCAGCAGCTTTGAGGGAAAAGACAGATGGAAACAAGTCCTGGGGAGGATGTGGGGAAGGTGGAATACTCACTGCTGTGGCAGGGAGGTAAATGGCAACCTATTTTGGGAAACAATTTACAGTTCCTTAAAGTATCTGTGAATACTTGGGCCCCAGCTTGTGGTGCTATCGCAGGAGGTTGTGGAAGCTTTGGGACTGTGGTTATACAGCTCAGTGGATCACTGTGGATAGTCCTTGGAGGTGATACCCACGTAAGGCTCAAGTCCAATCTTACTGCCTCCTGATCTGGCAGACAAGAGAGGACTTCCTCCTATAAGCTCTTGTCTTCATGAGTTCCAGCATGCCTTCCCTGAATATTCCTGAAGGTGCTTTGGTCAGTTATTTTGTCCCAGTGCCAAGAAAAAACACTAATACACCATATGACTCAATGCTTCTATATATACCCAAGAGAACCAAAAAACCCATCCACTCAAAATTTTCACAGCAGCATTCTTCTTTGTTTTTCATTTAGGTTTTAACAATAATCTGGACTTTACTTTGTATTGAATATAGATTTTTTTATACAGCATATAGAATCATTATTCTTAACAGTCAAAAAGCACTTGGTAGATAAACCTAATATCCATGGGTAAATAACATGTGGTATGTCCACACTGTGGAATATTATCCAACCATTTAAAATGATATTTTAGTACATGTTGCAATAAAGATGAACTTTGGAAACATTATCCTAATTGAGAGAAGATCCAAATAAACACATGTTGTAAGATTCTACTTATATGACATGACCAGAGCAAACAAGTCTATGAAGGTAGAAAATACAATATAGTTTGCTTTTGAATGGTGGATAAGAGGGCAATGTGAGTAAATACTAGTGGGTACAAAGTTTCTTTGGGGTGATAATGAAAATGTTATAAAATTAGTGATAGTGGTTGCACAACCCTGTGAACATATCAAAATGACAGCATTAAGCAACCTGGAGATAGATTTCATAATTTTTGGATTATATGCAAGTAAAACATCCATTTATAAAAATCAAGCTGAAAGTTCCAGATTTTAAAGGAGAGAATCTTGGTATTTTTCTCTCATTGAAAAATTGTGTTTCTGTATACCTAGTTTATAAGATTTATGATAATACACACAAAACTTAAAATAAACATATAAAAATGAAATTTGAAAGCTACAATCAGGCCCTCAAATCTCATTAAATTTCTTGTGCATCTTACAAAAGTGATATAATTTGAAGACACCTGAATAGTTTCCACATATCTCCATAAAATACATGCCATGTTTAAGCAAGTAAGTTTGAAATTTCCCACCTAATTTCCACACATGCATCTAATGTCTTTAAAGCTAATCACTTTGACTAGCTCTTTCTAAAGACACCAGCTCTTTACATTGATGAGGATTTTGAATGTTCAGGGCTCACAGCAGTCCTAGAGAGCAGTTGCCTGCTGATATGGAAAGCACATGATAGGAGGATGGACTTGTCTCCAGGAGGAAAATGTTGAGTTTTGCAGGTGCAAATAACACATAGACTAATACATTCAGATCACTTGGAGCTTGGACTGTTTCTGAAGAAAGGATCTGACCATGAGAATGGCATGCAGACTGAGTTTTTGAAGCTGCAGGCTCTTGTGTCTGAACTTCTAAAAATGTGTTTATTAGAGATGCTATTAAAGAAATACTTTCTCTGTTTAGCAGAAGGTCTTGTTTGGCTTTAAAAAGTAATTTGAAAGTAACTCTCTTGGAATAATTACAATTGGCTTTATTGCATTTTTTTTTTAGATCTAGCACCTTAAAAGTAAATTCATCTCAGACTTTTAAACTGTCATTAACAATAGTAAAAGAAATTTCATTTAAGACTTTTATACTGTCATTAACTACACAAAAGCACTAAAGTTTCAACAATGTAATTTCACAAAGGAAATAACCAAAACAGTCTCTCTCTCCTGAGTTAAGAACAAAAGACCTGCCCAGGAGAGAAGTGGGGTAGGGATGGGGGTCACTTTCTATTCTCAACTTCTGCAGTTCAGTTGAAAGGGTAGAAAAGAGGCAGAAAAAGTCAGACTCCTAAATCTATTCCACAAGGAAAAAAGCTACATTGGGGTGTGTTCCCAACAGAAATGATCAGTATCTTAAGCTCTACAGACCCCAGTGAGGAGACAGTTTACAAGCAGAGGTTTGGAGACAATTGTCTTCCCAAACAGAACAGGGCAGCCAATTTGTCCAGAGTGTGAAAAGAAGGAAGATGGTCAGGATGCTAAGAGGAAAAAAGCAACTCTGAGTTTTAATGTCCATAGCACATAGGAACAACTTCTAGCTTCTTTCTCTAAAATACAAAAATACAGAGAAGATTCAAGGAAAACATGAAGTAGCTCCTTGTGAGACAAAAGAAAATTTTTAAATAGCCAAAATTTTACACTTCACATTTTGACATTTAAAAGTCTGACATAAATATTAATTTTTTAATGTAATTTGTAACTCAAACTCAACATCACAAAACGTTTTCTATTTGATTTTGTTTCTCATACAGTTTTGTTTATTTATACTTGTTTCATCAAATTAATTTGGTTCCCCTCTCATTTTTTCTTCTAATATAACATATCTGTAGCAGTATTAATCAAAATGAAGACTTAGAATAATAAATTATCAATGTATATGGTTTATTTAATAATGATGATGAAAGTGATAAAGATATGAGACACCAAAATCATTTGGCTGGTGTCAACTATAACCTTAGCCAAAGAAATGTCCTGTATAATCAACTATCCACTATTTTCTGTCAGCTATAACAGAAAAACCCTGTAACTAATTAATTAGACTGAAGGGCACCTCAATATCGGTTAACTGAGTGTATTAATACAGGCCTGTAATCCCAGGGAGGGGACTAGGAAGTCAGGCAGAAGACCTATTTGTGTTAAATAGCAAGACCATGGGTAAATCAATGATAGACAATAGAGAGATAGATAGGTAATGGTAGATAGGCAGATGATAGATAGATTAGAGATAGACAGACAGACAGAAAGACAGACAGACAGGCAGGCAGACAGACAGACAGACAGACAGACAGACAGATAGATAGATAGATAGATAGATAGATAGATGATAGCTAGATTGATGATTGATGGTAGATAGGCTGGTAATGGACAGACAAACAGATAATGATTAACTCAGACCACTGTCATTTCATTTAGTAACAGCCTAAATTTCTATTGGAAATTACCCTTAAAAAAGCCCATGTCTTCTTACCACAGAATTGACCTTACAACTCATAGCATGTGGTACTTCTTGGTTTTTTGGCTAACATCAAGTGAAGACATTTGAAAATTTTAACACTCATTATTCACTGAATTTAAAATAAAAACTGAATAGAGCTGGGGAGATAACTCAATGAGTAAAGCTTTACCTATCCAAACATGAAGACCTTAATTCAAAACCCCAGAACCCATACAAAGCCTGACATAGCAGTATGTGTTCGCAATTCCAATTCTCCTATGGGAGGCAGAGACAGGAGAATCTCCAAAAGCTAACAGCCCAGCTAGTTTGGCTTGCATAGAGGTAAGTAATAAAGGGAATATGTCCCAAACAAGATGGAAAGAAAAGATGAACTCTGACATGCACATGCAAGTCATAGCACATATGCACCTACACTCCCACAGGTGAATGTATACATACACACTCACATTTTATATGCTTGCAGAATGAGAGAGGAAGAGAGAGACTTGAAAATAAATATGAAAGAAAGCATCAATTAAGCACTTAAAAAGGAAACACCAGAGCTCTGTTTTCAATGAATAATCTACTGGGTATGACCCTAAGAAAGCTTATCAGGTGAAGAGAGAAGACACCTGGTTAAGTTGGGGCCTATTTCCCTACTGGGGGATTTGCACATACACTAGTCTTTCATAGGCACTGAGAAGTAACAGAATTGGGAATCCTGATTCACTAAGCATTTCCTAAGCCCTACTGGCCATGGAAAGTTTTTCTCACACACACACACACACATGTTCCATCTTGTAGAGAAATGGATTTGTGAAATATTGATTATCCTTTTGTATGGACTAAGACAGTAGTATAGTTCATGACATCCCATTTCAGTCTGTATTTCCCATCTATCCTATGTAGAGACCTCTTCACTTGCTCTCCCTATCAGAAAGGAAGGTCCAAAGCTGTGCTGAGAAACATCTTCTGAAATGTGACCATGGTTTCATTCTTTCCTCAGCACCTGCCGTTCCCCACAAGTCCCACTCTACTCCATGGCACACACGGACTTCTTACTCAACAGAAGGTGCCTCCTTCTCCAGCATGGACCCTCGAAGTGATAATAGTTGGACATTTTGTTTCAGGTTCAGTCAGATGGCTCTTCCTACAAACCTGCAACCAGATAGGTAGCATTGGAGATGCCCTTCCTCTACAGTCCTTCCTGGGTTGTACTGTAGCCAAGCACCTTAAACAGCATCACTAGTATGTGCTTATCAAAAGTCAAGGCCATGTCTAATTCTTCTTTCTATAAAGCAAGAATTTATAGGATCAACCATACTTTAAGTTTTTATAGATGATTGATGATATCATTGTGTTCAACAAATATATTCATGCTGAATGTATTTGATAATAAAAATATCCAAAAAAATGCAATAAAGTATTTTAGTAAAATGACAATACTTTATAAGATTTTTAAATAAAAAGACAAATCATCAAAACATATTACTAATAAATATGTATTACAGATAAAAGTTATTTAAAAACTCTGTAAAATGTCTAAAAAGGAAAAAATAAACTATACAACACATATTAATATAATCACAGATCTTTAAAATGTAAAATGTAAGTGAGGATGAAATACTTGAAATGAATTTAAATAAAATTTTTTAAAAATTGGGTCTAAAGAATGGCTTAGTTTTTAAAATGCTATGTGCAAGTATAGAACCTTGAGTTTAATCCCAGAACCCATATAAAAAAGCCCGATGCAGCAAAGCACACGTATAATCCAGTGCTGGGGAGGCACTGACAGAAGGATCCCTGGACTTGCTGGGTAGCCAATCTATCCTTCTAGCTCTAGATTCAATAGGAGATCCTGTCTCACAAAATAAGATAAATAGCAATATGAGGCCCACACCTGACATCAACCTTGGTCATTCACAAGCATATATACACACACGGACAAAAACAAACAATCATTTCCAGATACACCTTCAAAATAAAATAAAATCTCATTAAAGTTTTTTTAGATATATTTATTTTATGTGTGTTTTGCCTGTGTGTGTGTGTATGTGTGTGTGTGTGTGTGTTGTATGTGTGTGTGTGTATGTGCGTGCATGCACACCATGTGAGTGTCTGATGCTTGTGGAAGTCAGAAAAAGGTATTAGATCTACTGGAACTGGAGTTACAGACAGTTGTGAGCCACTATGTGGGTGCTGGGAATTTAATCTGGGTCCTTTTCAAGAGCAGCCAGTGCTCTTAATTGCTGAGCTATTTCTCCAGCCCTAAGATTTCATTTTTCAAAGAATCAAAAATAAAGGCTGAGAATATAGTTGAACAATAGAACATTTACCTGGTATATGCAAGACTCAGAATTGAAGTCTCAGCCTTGAAGAAAACAAACAAACCAGCACATGATAACAAAACAGCACACAGAAAGACTGAGATCCAAATAGGTAATCAAAACTTGCTGAAAAGAAAGTTTTGTTTTGTTTTTTAAATACTTTATGAATCAATACCTGGATTCTACTTAGCAAGTGGGAGGAATAACTCTAGCATATGCCCTTCAGCCATTCGTAAATGCTTTCCTCTACAAAAGCTGAAAAACTCTGAGCCCATTTCCAGATTCCTCATGTGGACCTCTTGCAGAAGTTAGTCCTGTGATATGGTACTCACAGTAAGATTCCGGCAGAAGTGAACAGAGAGCATATTCCTACACAAATATCAAGGCAAAGGTTCAGAGACAGAGCTCTGTCCTTCTGTGGTGGTTTGAATAAGAGAGGCTCCCATACACTCATACAATTGAATGCTTGGTTACCAGGGATTGTAACTGTTTGAAAGGATTACAAAGATTAGGGGTTGTAGCCTTGTTAGAAGAAGTGTGTCATTGACTTTGAGGTTTCAAAAGCCCACATCAGGTTCAGTCTCCCTCTCTCTGCTTGTGGATCAGGATGTAGTTCTCAGATATTGCTCCAGCATCTGCCTGCAAGGTGCCATGCTCTCTGCCATGATAATAATGGACTAAGCCTCTGAAATGCTAAGCAAGCCCCTAATTAAATGTCTTCCTTTATAATGGCTGCCTTGGTCATGGTGTCTCTTCATAGCAACAGAACAGTGACTGAGACAATTCCTTTCTTTTCTTACTTAGATAAGAGTAGAAGCTTGAAGGACCAATAGCTGTCTGTGTCCGTATGTCAGCCAGCACAAGTATGAGAGTATAGATGGAAAAACAGAGAGAATGAGCCTGGGCTTCTCACAACATAACAAATCAGTCACCTACCATGATTTTCTGTGAAGTATTAAGCCCCTATTTTTCTAAGCTGCTGTGGTGGATAAAGCTATGTGTCAACTTGACTGGCCACAAAGTGCTCTGGGATTTGGTCAGACATGCAGGCATGTCCATGGAGGTGTTTTGTGAAGACACTACTGTTGCAATCAGAACACTGAATATACACATTGCCTTTCCCAGGGTGGCTTGACCTAGTGAGTTAACTGAGGACATGGACAGATCAAAATCTGAAAGGGAAAGTTTCAGATGACTTCAGATAAACCAAACCTTAGCTAGCATGCTCTCAGGTGGCATGACTCAACCTCCACAGTCTGCTTTGTCTATATAGAGGCCCTCAATATGTAGCAAACCTTATGAAAATATTGGTTATTTTGCCAAGATATTCCTTGGCACTTTGGTAGAAAAAGAAAGATGCAACAAGATGTTTGTTGTATCTCCATGTATAAATGTGAAAATCTAGAAGAATGAAACAGAGGAATCACATACCAGGTAGCAGTGGAATGAAAGAATTCTGTGTCCTGAAACAACTAAAAACCATGCAGATGAAAGAACATTAAGGGGAAATAGTGAAATACAAGAACTGTACACAGTATACACATGATAAAGAACTAATAATGAATTTACAGAAACAGAAACATAATTATCATTAACTTGGGTCTTCAAAACCCCACAGCCATTCTGTTGAAGCAAATGGTAGCATAACCAATAAGCTGAATTAAATTCTTGAAAGTATGTGCCTGTGCCACAACTGGTAAAGAGCCTAGAAGATGGTAGAGAGATAGCATGTGCTATCACAATAACAATGGAAGCCTTTACATTCTAGTGCACAGGTATTTGAATAACTGTGGCAAATTAACAGAAAAAAATGTCTGCTGAAATGACCTTTTCTTCTGCCATGAGTCACATGATATGCTTGTAGCTGATCCCTTCTGCAGTGCCAGGCCACCGATGTGCCATCTATGAAGAATCAGAGCTAGTGTTTTCTTGGTACCAGTCACAACTGAGTATTAGGGCTATTCATATACAGCTGATATTATTTTAACTGCTTTTTCATGTATGTGTCTCTCAGTTCCTGATACATCTTTAGTCTTCTGATCTTTCAAAAATCATATCTGTCCCACACAGCTGTACTTCAGGACTTAGACTGATTTTTGAAGATTGGATGGCACATTCGAAAAAAAATCTAGGAAGTAGTTCATAACTACAAAGAGGAAAACTGATGCATACAAACAGAATCAGGTGTCACTACCAGTATACCATAGATGTGCTGAAAGGATACATAGCCACAAAACAAAAATGGGCTTTCTTTTAAAACATTCTTCCTTTTGATACATTTTATTTTTGGATAAGGAGATCTTGCTCAGTTGCCCAGGATTGCCATGAGCTCCTGTCTTATGTGACTTTTCTGCCTCAGCCTGTATGCAGCTGGAACTATAGTATGTACCATGGAACCTTGGAACTATAGTATGCACCATGGAACCTTGGCATTTTGCTTTTTTTGAGTCACAGTTTTGTTACCAGGCCTTTTCTCATTATGAACTAGCCTTTCACTCAAATATGCAGTGACTTTTGCATACCACATATTTACAGAAGGGTGATATTATTCTCCCATGTATCCCTTAATACTTAACATACTAGCTCATAAAAATAAAATATGCAAATATATGTTAGGATTTCTGATGAACAGTCCCACCAGTTAATGACAACAAGAGCACAATCTATTGAATGTTTGCTATATGCATGCCACTGCTTTGTATTTTCTATGCACTGGTTCATTCATCAGTATTATAACCCTATGAGATAAGGGTTTTTATTGCCTAATTTTAGGAAATTGAAACACAGAGGGATCCAAAGTACAAAACCTGGAAGTTAACAGTGCTAGAATTAAAACCTAGAATCAGGCTTGAGTCGTGCTCTTATTCTTTTCTGTAGTTACAGTGGATTGTAAAGAGGGAGAGGAGAGGAGAAGGATTGTGACAACTGATAATAGCAATAAAGATAATTATTATCTATTGGATATTTGTGACATACAATGAGTTAAGCATCTTCACATACTACTTTAATGTTCACATTAATTCTGAGACAGGTACCAAAATACTCATTTCTGAAGTGTACTGACAAACACAGAATCCATGAATACATTAAATACCTCCAACTTAAGAAATGGTGAACATTGAAGCCAGCTTTTATTCTTATATGTTTAAGGGAGTCTATTCAGACCTCAAATCCTTAATAGTCCTTTGACAGAGATTGAAAGAATACTATAGTGCCTCAAAGCATGGTGTGTGGTCATTCTCATCATCACCTATATTGTGTGCACATTCATGTTCAAGCGCCACACAGCATTGCTTTTGACTACATATTTTATACCTATTCTGCATCTTTGCTTTTCCAAATCATCAGCTCCATGAGAACAAAGACATTATTGCTTTCATATATTGAGTGTCCACAGCACAATTTTTGCTCCATAATCATGCTTTTGGAAAACATGTATTAAATTTGCCAACCTGTGGCCTCTCGCATTATTGTTCATCATAGAATCATCTCCTTTAGTTTTATTTTCATCTATTATCCAGGCAAACATTCCCATTTACCAATCTTGGGTCAAAATAGCACAGGACTCACTAGAATAGATTGCTGACTTCAGCCTCCAAAATGATTGAGAAGATAAGTCAGATAACTTTTATTTCCAACAAACTCCAAAGGATACTGGTCCACAGTGCTGGAGAGTTGGAACCTTTATTCAAAAATAGGTGTATTGGAAGGTAAAACGATGTCCATGGAAAAAGAATGTTCTCCTTAGGCAATCATGCCTATAAAATTACTCATCAACATGCACTGGTACACTCCCATGCACCCATCACTAATGGAAGTGCCAGGAAGTAATAAGGTCCAGCTGTTAAGAAATTGACACATACATGATATCAAGTAAGACTATTGTTATAGACAACAAACATAACAACAATCCTACTCAAATTCACGTAACAGAGTGTTGGCCCTCTATAGCCATCACTGTGGTAGGCGGCACAGTCATTGCAGTTATCACTCATTTCTGTACACATTTTGAGAACTTTCCCCTGGAATTGCCTTCAGAGCATTTGGCAGCATTCCAAATCATGTAAATGGAGGCAAAACTGGTACTTAAAAAAATTGATTTGTTGAAAGAGTGAAAATGAATGATTTGTAGTTTAAACCAAGATATGTCATAAAAATAAGTCTAGTTTTAAATTTTTGGCCCATTGATAGATTCTAAAGACAATTTCAAAAGAGAAATATCATACATTTTTATGTCAGTGGCACCTGTGTTGGAAAACGTGTTTTAGACTTACAGAAGTTATTTGAACAGTAATACTGATTAGATGTGCACATTCTATGTTTGTTTTAAAATACATTCAAAATTATTTACTAAAACAGTATTTTTTTTAAAAGTAGCTGCTCTTCCAGATGACCTGGGTTCAATTCCCAGTACCCACACGACAGCTTACAGGTGTCTGTAACTCCCTCTTCTGGCCTCTATGCGCACATGTCTATGCCTACATATGATAGAGGCAAAATATCCACACACATAAATACATGCACAAATTTTTAAGTGTTAACAAGCTAAAAACTTGGTAATAGGGAAACTGGTATAAATTATGATGTTCAATTTTAATGGAAAATTTCACAGTCATTCAAATGTTAATTATGAAGCATAGGAAATAATGTGAAATTTTTCTAGATAATAAAGGGAAATGCCAAGTTGCATTTGGAACAAAAAAATAAGGTATACTAGAAACAGTTTTGGATATAGGAAATGACAGATTATTTTTCTTTTGAACTTGACAGTAAAGACCAAATAGAGAACAAACAAGTCATTCCAGGTAACTGAAGCAACACAAAACCTTATCTGGAAGAATGGTTAACATTCAAGAAAATGATTAACACATGTTTCAAAATATTATATATATTCAGGCCCCAATTTTGTATAAATATAAATGTTTACAGTAAAATATGTATGGATAAACATGATATTTCTTAGGTGATGAAAATCGTGAATGATTTTTATGTTCATTTTTTTTCTATGTTTTCTAAATTTATGTGAAGACTAAATTTTACATTTATAATCAGAAAAACATGAAACATTTTAAGCTAAAACCATGAATCTATATATGTGATATGTGATGTTCTTTAAAAGGAATTTTATTTTTGTGTGTGTGTGTCTGTCTGTTTGACTGCTTGCCTGCCTGCCACGTGTGTGCAGCTGCCCATTGGAAGCCAGAGTGCTGAATCTACTGAAGTTAGAGTGATAGGCAATCATGAGGCCCCTGATCAGGGTGCTGAGAACCAAACCTCTTGAAGAACAATGGGTGCTCTAACAACTGAGGCATTTCTCCAGCTCCTCTATGATGTTCTTAATCTGAAAAAGAAAGCAGTCAAGTGTGGTGACTTATGGCTGCAGCTCTGGGAGGCTGCTTGGGGGAGCTGCAAGTTTTAGAACAGCCTGTGTTCTACAGAGCAGGAGAGAGATTGCCTACAGGGGATGGAGGAAGGGAGGAAGTGAGTGAAGAAGAAGGGAAGGAGAAAGGTTGTTGGCCAGGGAGTAAGTGGGAGGCAAGGAGGAGGAAGGGAAGGAGGAAATCCAACTGCTTTTGTATCCTCAGAGCCTGAAGGTTAAATGGTAGCTCTAATGTCTTGTTTGTTCCCCTTTCTAGTACTTTCTCCAAGCAGCCTTTTCTAAATAGCCTTAAACTGATTAGTAATGATGAGTTAAGCAGGCAGATTTTTATGGGGTTAGATCCGTTGTGGAGTTCTGAGAGTTTGTTTCTCTATTCATTTCCCATAGTTTCAATTAATATCCTAGCACATAAAGTGGAATAAAAATTTTTTGAAGAGGAAATACCTTTTACAGAAAATAAAAGAATGGGAGATGTATAAAAGCTATTCTGTAGAATTTACTGTTCACATGAAATTCCACAAAACAGTCTGAGTTCTTGCATGTGTCATGAAGGAAATGGGTGATGACTGAGTGTGTTCCTTTAGGGCGGGGGAGGGGTCTTGAAGAGCTGGAGAGTGGCTCAAATATCATGTTTAGTTGATATAAATACTTTCATCTGGTACTTTGAAGAAAGCAAATGTAGTGTTTTTAACCACAAAGTCAAAGTATGAACAGGGCATTAGCAGAAAGGCACTTTGTAAACATCTGGATAATGTGTTCCTAAGGCCTAGGCCTAAAAAGTTCAGGAACTGACTGGCAACAGTTCAAAATCCATCACTGATTAAAACACATTTCAAGCATAAAAACCTTTAGTATTTGCTGTGGTTTCAGATAGCATGGGAATATTCTGTAAAATGTACTCCCTTTCATAAACAGTATGGTAAGATGCAACCTTCAATTTTAAATTTAAGATGAGCCATCTAAAAATAAATGCAAGCTAACTCTCAAACAGTTAGTAATCAGAGACCATTATTTCTGTATCTGAGGACATAGCTTAACTCTTGAGGGAAACTAGCACCATAAATGTTTTTTCAAACATAAAAAATGCCATCAGATAACTAGTTAATTACCCCATAACCTGCTCAGTGTTCAGGTAAGTTCTAGTTTTAAATAACAAGAGATATAATTTTACAAGTTATTTTCCTAGTTGCCTTTCAAGAATACTATATAATCCAGTAGGTCCCATTTGTTGAGAAATTTCCCAAGCTGTCTGGTATTGTGGCTTAAAACCATCATTGATTCCCAGAGAACTTCATGAGCTCTCTGCTTTTATTAAAGAATAAACTATTCATTAAATCTGTCATTAGACACATTATCCAATTCCAGAATTTAAACATTTGGCTATCATATTCATCTTGGAAATAAATATTACAAACTCCTTAAAAGGAGGAAAAAGAACTTGAGGGTTAAACTTGCTCATTTTAGCCTCTTGATTGTGCAATTAGAAATGTTAGGTCAGCCAGGCTGTGGTGGAGTATGCCTTTCATTCTAGCACTCTGGAGGCAGAGGAAGGAGGATCTCTGTAAGTTAGAGGCCAGCCTGGTCTACAAAGCAAGTTCCAGGACAGCCAGAGCAAGACCCTGTTTCAAAAAAACAAATGAAAGAAAGAGAAAGAAAGAAAGAGAGAGAGAGAGAGAGAGAGAGAGAGAGAGAGAGAGAGAGAGAAAGAAAGAAAGAAAGAAAGAAAGAAAGAAAAGAAAGAAAGAAAGAAAGAAAGAAAGAAAGGAAGAAAGAAAGAAAGAAAGAAAGAAAGAAAGAAGAAAGAAAGAAAGAAAGAAAGAAAGAAAGAAAGAAAGAAAGAAAGAAAGAAAGAAAGAAAGAAAGAAAGAAAGAAAGAAAAGAAAGATTAGGTCAACTAAAAAATGTTGTATTAGGCTAAGCAGTGGGAATAGGTTACAGCCACACACACAAAACAAATGTAAATCCTGTTTCAAAGGGAAAAAACAATTTGTTTTGCAAAATCTTAAGATTTATATCCCAAACTGTATAGCATAGTTCGATTTACAGCTATTGCTTGGGACCAAGATGTGTTATCAATGTGTATCTATGATGTCTTGTACTTACTATTCTCCTTTGTGTGTGTACAGTAGATCCTTAAATACTTGAGAGAGGGAGGAAATTATGGAAATGGTGTCTATTATTTCCATTATTATGTTCACTATTAGATGTTATTTAAGATTCACAACTTGAATTTAGGAAATATTTAACCCTCCTATTTCACCCATGCTCTTTTTGTTAGTTCTTAAACCTCATAGGTCTATCAAAAAATCAATATCATTGGAACTTTTAACTAAGTCTGATGCAGAGTCAGTCACACAGCAACTCCAAAGCAAGCTCAGATTAGAGACAAGGGCATGCTAAAAACCTTCCCAGGTCAAAGAAATTGAAGTTGGATGTAATGGGAATTCAATAAATGGCTGCCTTCTACAGGGCAGCTTATTGGCTAAAAACAACAGAAGAGTCTTTTCCTGGATCCTGCCAAGTTCACTTGAAAAAAGCATAGGATAGGTGGATAAAAATATTCTGGATGCTGTTCATTCTAAGTCAAATAGGTATATAGAGAACCTTCTCCTCTCTTCTTCCTCCCCAAGTCCCAGACTGCACTGGGGTCTGATTACAGCATTTGCCCCCCTGCTCCAGATTCATGGAGTCTTAATAAGGAGAAATACAGCCTTTTCAAGTGTCCAAACCTGGAAAACCTATGATGACATTAAGGAAGTTACAGATGAGACATGGGGTTAAATTATAAACCAGAACAAGGTTTAAATCTGCATTTGACACCTACAGTAGGACTGAGGCTAACCTTTCAAATCAAGCGAAGCCTCAGATTCCTTATTCATAAAACAGAGAAGATATTGAGCACAGAGTTGCACAGGATACCCTACATACAGAATGCCTTTCACACTATAATTATTGAAATACAAATGACAACTGTCATTATCTTTGCAGGGCCACCTGTCTTCAGCCATCAGAGGCCATCACTTACAGATTGTACTCCGGGACTCCCCTCATGCTTTCTTCCACAGACCCCACTCCTAGAAGCACTCCAATTTGTGCTATTTTATTGGCTTATTAACACAAATGATATCATCTAACATTGTTAATTGCCACTTAGAATTTGCTAAGTGTGTTCTCATAAGTTTATTTACATTTTACAATTAATTTCATAAAATACGAATTTAGAAAAACAAATGAAGACACTCTAGCTAAATTTAAGTAATTTGCCGAATATCACATAACTGGCACTGAGAAGAATTGGAAGTTACAAAATTTTTCCACAAAGCAAAATAAACAGCTCATGGGGAACCTGCTGCCTCTGCTTCCTGTCTCTACGGTATGCTTCATTCCTCACCCTGTTCTTCCAATTAGCTTTCATGTTTATTTCAATATGCTTGTAAATAGAAGCCAGTTGATTTAAGAAAGTTTTAAACTTTTCTATAATATTGGAATTCATTATTTTAACTTCAATTTCTTTAACTAACATTTATAAAGGTATTCTTCTGGATTTGGAAGATATGGTCGTGGTTACGGTTATTTGTTACTGTTCTGTATATTGCTGCTCTGTTCTATGCTCACTTGGAAATTCCTTGTAACCTTTCAAGCATAGACCTGCCTCTTTTGAACCATGACCAGGATAATTTTCTCCAAAGAGTCTGTGGTCTGCACCCTTCCTCTTTTCTGATGTGGAAAAGGAAACACTGTGGGTGAGAATGTATATAATGTCATGAACTTTTAGGAAACTGAGGAAACTTAGATGATGTTATCACCTATCCTCTCCAGCTGAGAGGCTATGAGTGGAAATTTTCCTGGGCCTGGACATTGGGAATTGGTTCAAGGAAGACAGATCAGGAACCTAGTTCCTCTGAGAGGGACAAAGTGTGCTAGCCCTGGTTAGGAAACTGGTTAGGAAGAGGGTAGGGAACAGTGCCTCTTCCCAACCCTTCACCTTGGGATAAATCATCCTTTAAAGCCCTTGTATTTTCAACAATAGTATAAAGCTATTCATATAGCTATATCTTTATCTATATCCATCTTTTTATATATATGTATAGATATATGCATATATATGTATATTTGTCTTTTGTATGTGTCAAAACAAAAGTAATACTAGTAATTGACAATTATAGTCACTTACTACATGGCTTATACTTATGAAGACCAAAAAGAATTATGCATATTATCAAAATATGTCAAAATAACTTTATTTGAAGATAACACCAAAACCACTCATGAGTTCTCAATCTTCACAGACTGCCATTTATGCAGCTTCACCATCTGCTCAAAAATTTAAAAACCATTAAATGATTCTCCAACCAAGACCATCCATCCTCCATGGAATTCTTTAGCAGTTTTGTACCTGGCACATTTCAGTGCACAGCTGCTCACCTGAGAAGAGCGTAACAAAGCTATAAGCACACATTAAAAATGGAAACAACTCTTGGAGCTAGAACCAACACTTCACTGAAACACTGAACAAAATCTCACTGCGTATACAATATCATTGCATTCCTGACTATAAACAGCTTTGGGACCTCCTTTTCTCTCCCATTCCCTGCCATGTATAAAAGAAAAAGGCTACCCAAAACAGCTTCAACCATTCTTCCTGTACTCATCGCCTTTATCACATCTCTACTTCATGCTCAACTTCCCTACTTCAGCTGCCTCTTCACCCTCTTTGAACAGACACTGGCCTTCATCTCCTTTCAATTGTTTTACATTTATTCCTTGAAAATTTCTTCCCCTCCAAGGTATTCAACTATCAAGTTAGCTATCTAAAGGGCCCTGCTTCCTACTCAAATCCAATTCTTCAACTCAGACCTTTCTTCCAAGCTCCCAACACTTATTTACACTGAGCTCTACCTGGACTAGTGACCAAAGCCAAACCATCATCCTTCTCCTACTCTAAATAGGTGTCTTTGTATAACTATAACTGCTATTGGCTAGAAACTCAACCTTTATTCAGTTGTTTCCTTCATTTCAAATGGCTTAAGACTCAATTATGGTGCAAAGAACAGAATTTTACAATTCCAGTGCCTTCAAGAAAGTAATTTATTCCTTTCATGTGGAAGTCTGGTGTAATTTAGCCTAGGAATGGCATAACAATTCCACTCCACAAGTTCCTTTCACTTCACACATGTAATATTTCCAGGGTCCAAATCAGCTGGATCTGAACCCACATGGCAATTGAACATGGTATATAAATAGATGAGATGATACAGAAGAAAATGGGTTGTGTCAGCCATCTTCTAGGTTAAGCTGTGCTTGAAGAGCAAAAACCACTGCATGCTGCTTTAGGACCAAACATAGCCAAATAAGTGTATATATAGTCACAGGAAAATGAGGAAATATGGTCTTTATTTTAGATAGTCATGTTTCTGTTTGAAAACTTGAATTTTAAATTTTTATATTGCAGATGTCTTCCACCACACTCCTTATCTAGTGGTCCCAATCCTCTATATTTTACCTCTACAATGAAAATCACCAACATCAGAATATAATTTCCAACTCTAAATCTAAATCAACTCACTGCTCGAAATTCCAGCAGCTTTTTAATGCCAGTTAAACTAAATCTATATTCCTTAACTTGCTCCTCATCACCACCCAACTTTTGCTTGCACACTACTTTTATTATCTAACATATTATCCAAAAAATGATATGGCTTAAATACTTACCATAAGGACTGTTTCCATTTATGGAGTGGCCAGAGGTTTGCTGCAATTATTCTAGATTATAACTCACCTTTATACATATATACAAATACAAAAATCAATATTTTAAATCCTTATTTTAATGATGAATATTCATAGATTCAGAGAGATTAAGAAGTCAGTTATAAATGAATAACTGGGATTGACATGGTATGTGACCTTAAGACTCACTGCTTCCCTGTATCTTCTACCCCAACCTCATGGCACATGTCAGTCACTGAACACACCATCCTTCTCATGGGGTAGCCTATCCTGTTACTTCACCCATAACACCTGCATCCTTCACCCTACTGGGATCCCATCACTTGTTGTCTTTCCAACTATTTTTTTTTTGACTAGTTAAAATACTATCTACTTCAGAAAAGCCTCTCTGATTTCTTTGTCCCTATCCTTCAATTTCTCTTCCCTCAAATCCAAAGTCCTTTTCTTCTGAATATTCTCAATATTTCGTTTTCCTTTAATGTCTTCATAATATTCAATCTTCTGTCCTGTGTGACTATATCCCAGCCTGCCCTCTGGGTTGCCTTCTCATTCAGAATCTCAAACCCATGTGTTGGTCATGTGCAGGCCTGCTGTGAGTAGCATTAACACTCAGATATTTTGAGCAATCATTCAACTTGCATTTAATGAGTAAATCTGAATTTAAATATACCAGGTTTGCTTCAGAATAGGAACATCTGTTTTTAGACCCATCTCCATAAACTGCTGGATATGTTCTCTGCAAACTTCTGATGCCAGAGAAGTGAGAATATGAAAACTCTGTCACATTTCAGTGATAGCATAGTCATGCACTTACGTCTTTAATTGAGAAATAGAAGATTTTGAAAGTTTAGTAACCTAAACAGCCACCTCAATCCTTGTTCTTCTTCTCCTTTCCATTCAAACCTTTCCCTCTCACTTCTCTCCTGCAAACTTCGTGACCCTTTCAGTGCTATTCAGAATTGTCTGCTTTTTTATTCTATTGTAAATGATCAAAGCATTGGACACATAATTATGCTCCTAATAAAAGTTGTTTGGTTTACATTTTCTACATTCTAAAATGTTCATGATGACTGAGAATTACAATCTAGTCAATATATACTATGCCATGTCAGCATCCAAGTTTCATTCATTTTTCTATCATGAATGCAAAACTCAATATAAAAAATTAATAATCCACATTAGGTATTTAACAACACCTTGATAAAAAATGAGAACCAAATGACTCCAGAAGAAAGACTACTTTGTTTCTGGATCTTCTTCACACACACACACACACACACACACACACACACACACAGAGAGAGAGAGAGAGAGAGAGAGAGAGAGAGAGAGAGAGATCCAAAATTTTAATTCAGAATAATCTAACACTTATTGTCAGAATGTTCACTTTAAAAACCCATTTACTAAATTAGAAAGTAAGAACTATGATTTCCTATTTTAGTACAAGACAGAGGGTATTGATGCTGCCTCAAACTAATCTACTAAAACAGCAGAAAGAAAATAAAGAATTGTCTTTTAGGATTTCATGTTACTTGCCCAAAGTCCCAGGATGTCTGCTCCATTTCATCTATTTAGTCAAGAGCTTAATTCTTCCCTGGAGTGAAAGGATTCCCAAAACAACTATCTTAGCAGATCCACCCTATGAACTGGAGGAACTCCTACAGGCTGACACATCTGCATGTCCCACGTACACTGGCTCCAACCCTTTCTCATTGATCAACACCAATAAGTGGCTGCTTCAGAAACTCACATTCCTCTTGCCCAAGTCCCTGCAAGGAAAGGCACTACTGCTGAGCCAAGGAGCTTCAGGGAATCAAAAAGCATATTCAAAACCCAAGCAAGTCACCCAAAAGAAGGACTGTAAAGGGAGCACATGGGAACATTTCCAGTACAAATAGAAAGCTGGCCCTAGAGCTTTAAAGTTGTAGCCAATATTCTTTCAGTACAATGATAGCTAAGCTTTTCAATTAGGAAATTGTCTGTATTGAAACAAGCAATTCCCAGTGATTTTCTTTTCTATTGAACATCTCTTCTTTGACTATATTATTCTCCTGATATCTCAGAGAACAGCTGAACTTCTACAATCCATGTATAGTCATTCAGTACATAGCAGATATATGACATGCCCTTGGAGGGTGCCATTAAGAGGGGTAGGGTAGCATATGAAGTAAGTCCCAGTGTGCCCAATACCTTTGAAAATTATAGCCTCCTCATGCTTCCCAGACTGCTTGACACTGTGTTCAAGTTAATTATGAGACATGATAAAAAAAAAAATACTGGTTTACTTGAATGGAAGGTATTTTTTTTTTTAATCTTACTGGTCTTTTGCTTACATATTATGGTGCTCAATTTTGTGTTTTTATGGGTTTAGGGGTTTTATTTATATATGTGTTTCTGATGCTTTTTTGTCATTGTTATTATTGTTGTCATCTATTTGTTTTCTAAAGAGAAAGCATGGAGTTTGATGGGCAAAGAACACCTGGGAGGAGATAAGGGAGGGGAATTGTGATCAGAATATACTTTACGAATTTTCAATTAAAAAACAGCAGAGTAGCAATTCTATTTCCTTTGAGTACTGTGGGAAATAAGACTAACAAGACTCTCAGTTAATAGCCCTGTAGGTCAGTGTTCAGTAGCACAGAATCAGAAGCAGCCTGAGTCTGAAGGAAATTGCTAGCTATCCTGATGCAACCCAGTCTGCTCTGGGTTAAAATGACTAGTCCTTAACTCAGTCTGGCTACAAAATAAAGAGAACTCTGAGTCATTCTAACTCTGAACAACAAGAATTCTAATAAAAAAATCCTTAAAGAAAGAATAAAAATACATAAACTACATTGAATACAAAATAAATAATGACAACAATGTAATATAATATAGAAAAGATTTCTAAGCTGAGTTCTTAGGAAATACCTACACCAACACACAAACACACACATATATACACACCTGTGCATATATACATCATTGTACAGGGTAGGGAGAACTGGAAGAATATGCTTATCTAAAGATACTGACTAGACTAGGGTAGTAGGGGTAACCATGAGAAATACTCGTCATTTAACATTTTTAAACTAATTCTCAAGATTAGTCAGTCAAATGGTTTGGGGGACTTGGAACTATGGCCATACACATAGCTCTCCGCATTACAGCAAATATTACATAAATAGCAATAGCCAAAAGGCTAGTGGCCTCCCACCCTAACCCATTTGTCTTGATAGCAAAGGAGAGAGCCTAGGAACTGGAGGCAGGGAAATCATGCAGAATGATGTCAAATGAACACTACTAACCCCAAGATCACGATCCCCCTTTCCTTTCTCCATACACATTTATTTCTTTTATCAATCATTACATTCTTTCTTAAGCTACCATTTCAGGTACACATCCCTCTGCCTCAATACTGGGTATTCTCATGACAGACCTGGCACAGTACTGGGTATATCTCAGATTCCTGCCTCACTCCTAGCAGAGTGTGTTCCCATGGAGGATACTTGATACATGTCTTTGCTCTGCTAAACTAAACTGAAGGTACCTCTGAGGGTGATATTGATCAGCAGGAAACAATCAAACATTCACATTGCAAGGCACCATTTCTGGGGAAAATCCATTTGGAATGATGAATCTACCCCCTGCTTAGCATTTGCTAAACTCAGTTTTTCACATCACAAGAATTGCTGTCACCCATCGATCCATGATCTGCCTTCTGATCAGACTTGCTACTCTGTATCTCCTAAATAGGTCAATATAGGAACAAGAGAAGCGACAAGAAAGCAATTCTTTAAGAACAGTTCACAGTAGAAAACCAAGACACAGAAAGTGTGAAATAAATAGTTACTGACTCCCTGACAACCAAAATGCCTTTTCTGACTGAAACGTACAAGAATCATCTAGGGGCGACTGGACACAGCTATGCAAGCAAAGCAAAACCCTATGAAATCTCTCCCTGATGGTTCATCCTTATCTGAGGATAAGGTTGCTTAGGGGCAAACAAAGCTCTTTTCAAAATTTTCTGTTTAAGGCAGATACCGTGGAAGAAATGATTTCCTAAGAAAAGATTGAAATGTGTTCCTTCAGTGGAATGGAGGAGGTGGGGGGATGTTTTATTTTGTTTTAATAAACGTGCACATGTTCCTCAGAGCCCTCTGGGCACTGCTTTCTGGTACGCTCTGCGTATTGGCTTTGGTTTATTCCCCTTACAAATTTAATTTTTCCCTAGTGACCTTGAGGCACTGTCTACTGTTAAATTTGCAGCAGGGCTATGTGTAGTGTGGGCTCCCCAGGACTACGAACAACCAGCCAATGGGGCAAAGAGATTATAGGCCTGTCCAGGCAGAAACCCATGGATCTATGAATTGCCAACCTGCATGAGAGAAAGAGACTTGGCTATGTTTCCTAGAAGGTAACATTACAGAAATAAAATAGACACTGAGGATGTGCCAGGACCAAGCACAGCCTCCTGCATCACTTAGGAATTCATGAACTATACAAAGATGAGGGGCTACCCCTGTTCCCCCGAAGTCAGGACTAGTAAACAGGAGAACAAAACAACTGAGAAGTTGTATGTTCTTAGCCTTGTTCTTCTTATTTTGCAACCAAACTCTTATCAAGATCTGAAACAACTCACACAATAACTTCTTCCCCCTCCACCAGAATATATATCCACAGAGTGTGTTTCTGACTTGTTCTCCTTTGCTAGCTCAGCCTCAGCACAGGCTTTGTTTACACTAAGTCATCAGCTGATACTTATATAACCATCAAGGCATCAGACACCATTGTAAATATCTCATCTAATGAGGGGGATAAGTAAGCTTCCTTTTCTCACTGTAGCTATAGACTGGTGGGAAGAAATTTACAGAAAATAAGCACCCAATTAGAATAATTTCAAATAAAAATAAGCGCTCTTGAAAAATAAACCCCACCAGTCACTGTTGAATCCTTCGTTTCTCTTACTTTCCACATGACTAACCCGTCAGTAAGACCTCAAGCTCTGACACAAAATGACCAGTTCTCCCCATCATGCACTGCTCCAGCATGAATGTCTTCATCTAACCATTTTAACTTGCTCGCTGTCTGTTTCTTTTCTTCCATTCCTGTTCTCCATAAGCTGTGTACCACCAATGACCAGGGATCTTACTAAACCACAAGTTAGATCACAGCACTTCTTTGCATAAAACCCATTCTTAAGGTTAAAACGCAAGCCCTGAATCAGAGCCTTTATGACCTTCCATGAGAATCTGGCCATGCCAACCTCTCTGCCGTTTCTCTACCTCTCTTCCCTCTGCACACTCTGTTTCAGCAATGTGGTTTTCTTTCACTGCCTAGAACAAGCCAACTGGTTCTCTCCACTCAATCTTCACACCAGCTATTCTTTCCCCCCAGAGGTTGCTGCCTCAGGTCTCTGAGTGGACTTTCTTCTTACCAACTCCAAGTTCAATGTGGTCTTCTAAAAAGATATCTTCATTAGTCAATGTAACTAGTGTAACATCCCATCTTCAAGCAACATGCTACTTCATTAAGTTGTTTTGTTTTTGTAGCATTTGTTACCCTTTGAGATTACTTTCTTCATTTGCTTATTTCCTTCCATCTGCTCCCATTGGTATGAGACACATGAGGAAGTTCTGGTTTATTATTCATAGCCACTGTTGCATTCAGAGTTGCTTTTGTAGAGTGGGCCTTCTGTGAATTTGTGTGAATAAATAAATGAGAGCATCTGAAAGGACTTTTTCACATAGTGACTAAGAAGAACCTCTGAAAAGGTGGAATTAGAGTTGAGGTCTCAAGGAAAGAAACAAGTGAATGTGTGCATGAGTGAGTGGATGAATGTATGAGTCCCATATCCTAGAACCTGATCAATCTATCTCTAAGTGCCAAGCATTCTCCTATGGGTCTTTGCCCTAGCACCTTGAACCCATAACATGGCACCATTAATCTCTAGTTCTCAGCTTGTTTGGCAGTTGCTTGTTACTCTGAGCTGAGAAGATACCTGTCTGAAAGCCATGATAGCGAACTTCATGTGGCAACTTGACTGGGTCACAGGTCACAGGTCACAGGTCTAGGATATAGTATTTTTAAATAAGTACCTTTGGGTAGGATTAATATTTATATTGATGAACTAAGCAGAGAACATTCCTAAAGTAGACAGGCCTCATCCCAGCAGGTGAAGACTTGAGCAGAACAGAAAAGGCTAGAATCTCTTTGCACACAAGGAAGAATCCTCCCATGGGACTGCCTTCAAGGGAAGATGTCATCTTTTTCCTGTCTTTTCACCCAACTCAAAACATGTCATCGTCTACATCTCTAGCCTGCCAGCCCTCGTGCTGGAGCATTCCCTCAGCTCCCTTGGCTCCTAGGACTTTGGACTCTGACAAGATTCAAACAGTGAATCTCTAGCTTGCCAATTCACACAGAGGGTTGTGGGGCTTGTCAGTCTCTTAAAAGGAAGACACAGTCTCACTTCTCTGGGTGGTTCTATACCATCATCATTACAGAAGTCCTCCAGTGTAGGAAATGAAGATCCAGCTTTGTGGCAACAGTCTTTTCTTCTCATTTCCCTGAATGTCCTCTCTCTATATGTATCACTCCTAAGCTGCCAATTTGCTGTAACTCTAGAAATACAACTATATTCAAAACAACATGCTAACATTCCAGGAGTTTTGGTAAGAAGAGCAGAAGCACAGTATAGGTAGAGTACCTTGCTACCAGGCTATCCTGACAGCTGTAAGCAAGGTTCATGGACATTTCCTCTAGGATCCATTTTAGATTATCAATGAATCTTCAACCTCTAGATTAAGTGTGAAATTGCCATCATTAGTTTGCCATTGGTATGGGATTCTTAGTAGTAAATCCATATAATAATTTAGCAGAAATTTAAATAATGATGTGTGTGTGGTCTACACTATAGGTTCTTTACTTCTTCACTCACAATAAGCCTTTCCATGAGCCTTCCAAAATATGTAAATACAGAGACAAAAATACAGGGTGAAAAAGTTAAGCTTCAAATGTGAACTAAACACTAGCCTCAAATAAAAACTCTGGATGCCCAGCATTATAAACATTTGCTGTGTTTGTGTACCTAAAGCATCATCTTGTGTTGCTCTTTCTGAAGGTCTGTAATAACCCAGTACAAGGTTGAGGAGAAGAATTTCACTGCAAACACAAGCAAACAGTAAATGTCACATGAATTGCCAGTGTTCAGAGGAGAAATTCCACCTGTGTCTGTAAAGGTTGATCTCTCTCTTCCTGTTCTCAGGGTATGTTAAGAATATAATGATTCACAGGTTACATCCTGGCCTTGAATTTTAGGATATTTTATCAACACCAGAAAAAGCTCACCTTCCATTAAATACCTTCCTATGGCAGTTATGGCAACTAAGACCCAATAAAATCCCTCAGGCTATGAAAAAATGGGGAGAGCTGTTTAAACACACTCTTGGATATATTTTGACAAGAACTGACAAGCCTTACCTGACAATGGGAACTGTTCAAAATGCCCAAATCTGTAGCTAAAGTAATATACCTGTTTATTAAACAATAGTGAGCCTCATAATCTCCAAATGGGCCTGGAAACATCCACAATAATAATCCAGGTAAGAGTTTACTGTTTATTCTGAGGGGCTGTAAAGGTGTCTTGTGCTGAGTCACTGCCAATTCTTTTTTCATGACAAGTTCTAAAAACTTCATTTGCATTCCTCATAAGAGTCACTCATGGACAAATAAGAACAGGGAACAGAGAGAGGCCACCTGAAACATGAGCTGGACATTTTAAAAGTATTTCTCCAGCCGTTCCATCTGGTGTCTTCTGGCACTTGTCATCCAAATTGCTCTTCTATTAAACAAATTTAGTTTCCTCCAGACAATTCAGCTTAAATGAGCTCATGCTGTCGATATGATGACTGTCAACGGAGAGCAGAGCCTTTCTGTGAGCTCTGACTTGAAGGGAGGAGGAAGAGAGAGGTGACCAGAAGGAAAGAAAGAAAGAAGATGGGATATTCTCAGAGCAGAAAGCTGTTCAAGTAGAGAAGGAAAGGTATCACTTATCATCATGTTTCCCTTAGCAAACATGACTAAACCTAGCAAATGGGATAGTGCCACAAATACCATCCCTGTCTGCTCCTCATGTATATTTTTGTGTGTCAGTCTATTTGGTGTGTATGTTATTCCATTTGTTTTTAGTTAAGAAGGGAGGAAACAGCAGTGGAGAAATCCAATCTGCTTCTGACAGCATGACCAATGTGCTTTTCCATCCCCGTTGGAATGAGATTCAGTAACAGGGCAAGCGGAGGAGTGATTTCATTAACCAAGTCTTGATTCTGGGGCTTACATGTCTGCAGATCTGCTTTTTCCTCCTTGGGTCTTGGGGAACGATCAATATGGTCAAAGTGCAGTGGTGATAACAGACCAAGGATATGATAGGGCCAATGTTTGGAAGCAGAAATGCCCAAAATGAATTGCCAGGAAGATACTGCCTGGGCCTCTGCACTACAGATTGGAAAATAACAGCAAATCTTAACTACTATTCACCACAAGAAAGAACTGAATGAAGCAGTGCGAAAAGGAGCAGAGACAACCAATCAACATCAGAGAAATGTAAACAAAGGTATCTTCAAAGTCCACCTTCCAAAGAGAGAGGACCTAAGGTCCTGGAAGCTTCTTCAGGCTCACCCAGTGTTATAAATGGACACTTGCTGGACTTCCTGAAAGGTTTGTTTTTCTCTTTGCTATGACTTGACCCTATAGCCTCTAAAGTTCAGGTGTTAGAACTTAATGGCCAATGTGATGGTATTTAGATGTGTCCAGGTCACAGTGATGAATGGAATTTGGGAACTTGTAAAAGAGGCTTCAGGCACCATTCTGCTAGCTGCCCATTCATTTCCCACAGGTGAAGGTATGGCATTCTTCCTCTCTGGGGGATCTGGCAGCAATACTTCATCAGACACTAAACCTGCTGGCTCCTTGATCTTAATCATCCAGAATTCCAGAACTGTAAGAACGTGTTCTCTTATTACATGCCATCCATTCTATAGTGTTCTAAGACAGCCACACAAATAGCCTATACATTCCAGCCTGGTCTTCTCAATTGGAGCACATGGTAACCTCTATTATAACCATTACTGAAATGACTACACAAAGAACCTTATCTGTATAAGGGGTTTATTTGCTTTTCTTTTCGTTTCCAGTTTAGTTGGATAAAAACTCTCTTAAGTTAGAAAACAGATCATTAAATAACCTTTTTCCCCCAAATGTCTCAGGACACAACTTTGACCTAGCTGCTCAAACACAAATGGAGGCAAAGCTCTCTGCCTCCAAAGGCTCATCATGTAAATGTTCAGTTGAGATAATATGCACAGTGCACCCAACGTTTAAAAATTGGCATAAATGTTTTCTCTTCTCTTCTTTGAACTGAAATATTTATCAAATTTATAGCAGTAAAATTCAGATCAGTACAGTATAATATTTAGATCTGCATCCCTAAATTTAAGTTTTCTACAGGGAATAAGTCAAAAATCAAATCAGTGGAATGTCATAATGCCTCTTAGAGGTATTTATGAACATCAGAATCCCCTTTGAAGAGTTTGCTGATGCACAGACTTTTCAGTGTGTATGGTGTTATGGATACAGCCAGTGCTAAGCAACTTGAGGAGCGTAAACAATGAAGACCTATCTCACAGCTCCTTTCCTTAATAGGAAGAGATGACATTTTGTCAGCCTTGCTTCCCTGGAGATTAAAACCCCAGTGCCAAGGGAAGGCCAGGTGGCTCTTCTCCTGCTGAGAAATGAAAACACAAACTCCCTGGAAATCTTACCTTTGTATAAGCCGAGTTTCCATTTTTTAATTTAATTAATATTTTTCATTTATTTTACATACCAACCACAGTTTCCCCTCCCTCCTCTCCTCTCATCCCCTCCTCATGACTCCCATTTAACCCCCTCCCCATCCACTCCTCCTATGTCTCCATTCAGAAAGGGGCAGTCTCCCATGGGCTTGAGCAGAACATGGCATTTCTTATGATAGTGGTCAGGCTACAGTTCATTTTGCTAAAGTCCTATCAAAATGACCCAAACACAACTGTTATGAAGCATTTTAGAAGCACGGTGGATATTTTAATAATTCTCTGTGGGGAGACTACAGAATTAAATCAATGCATACCCAAATAAATTAACATGAAGTCGTGGGAAAAATGGGTATTATTTGATAGAGATTTAACGAGAGACTTGGGAGAAAAGAAAAATGTCGTCAGGAACTAAAGCACACACCCTTGGTCTGACCTTCCGCTCCAAGTTCTCTCTCTATAAAGTGACGCGCTGACTGGCTGTTCTCTAATGGGCTCGAGAGAAGTAAAAATGGGGGAAGCTGCTTGTAAAGTGCCCATCGAAGGCTGGGAAGGCCTGGATCTGCCTTGGAATGACAGTGAGGATGAAGATGAAGGTGTCGCCAACTAGCATCTGTGGTGGTACACTGGGGCAGCAGCACCAACCAATGAGCTGTACAGAAGTGAACTTTTAAAAGCCCCTCTGATTTCCATTCTCTCATACTCTCAACCATGTTGGGCAGCAACAAACTGGTAATAGCCTCTGAGGGTCCAACTAAGAGAAAGAAAGCTTGTACACTGTCCCAAAATCTTACATTTTATCCATGAGAACACCATATAGAATATATAGGGCTAAAATAAACTTTTTAAAACTAAATGACAAAAATGAAAATTTTACCAGCATATTAGAAAACAGCATTTTCACTCTTTTAAAAAGTACAGCACAAATTCATTGTCATCTGACAAGCAAAGATTATGAAAGCAACAGCTGCACAAAGAACACTTCAGTCTCACTCGTTATTTGTTAAACAATATTTTCCTAAATTTTATAATTGTTTATAAATTATACATTTAGCCCTTTTAAAAAATGTCTTAAAGTTATTTCTTATTCTAAATAAGTATTGACTTATACTCAATGTTATATCTGAAAATCTGAAATGCAGTTTCCTTCTTATTAAAAAGACCCCCAAACTATATAAAAGCATCTACCTCTATAAAACTCAGGCCCTCTCCTAGCCTGAGAGAAGACACTCAACAAATGTTTACTGAACCAATGAATAGATAACTAAAGTTAGAATATATTAAAAATTAAATTCACCAAGACGTCAAATGTTTACAGAGCAGCAGCCCATGTAGGCACAGGCATCCATGGAGCTATTGATAGGATTGTTGATTCTCTGTCCAATGCGAGCCTCCCCTTCACAGCCACTGATGACCTGCGAGTTGGGCACAGTGGGCAACTTACATTGGTCTGCACCATATCACAAATATGAGGTAATTTCATCTGGAGATGCATCCTGGGAACCTTTGAAAACCCACTCTGAGGCCCTTGTTTCTCCTGGAAATAAAAGTCTCTTTGAAAATAATCTTCAACATCAGCACAGACAAATTCAAGAAAAGTAAAGGAAAAAGAATAACAATAAAACCAAAACATCTGGGAAACAAAAGCTACTACCGGAGTCGAAATTGTTGCTTGCTTGTGTTAAAGATTACAGGCAATTCTTATGCAGTGGAGCATCCTCACTGGCATATCATAAACACCAGTAAGAGTAAACTAAAAATAACATGCAGTCATTATTTCAAATCTCACACTACTAGTGAAAAAGTTCAGTGGAAATACTATTGATTATATCTTACTAATTGGCTGGCTTCTCTGGCTAATTGGTAGTGTAGGTTACTGTGGGTGAGAAAACAATCCTTTCAGTGATTCAAATACCCAAGCTTGTCATATAATATGGACTTTGATATTTATTGGATTGTTTGAAATTTTGGATTCTTTATCAAGAAGAACAATGCCAGAGCTAGTGGGATGAGTCAGTGGATAGAGAACTTGCTGTACGAGGATGAGGACCAGATCTAAGATCGCCAGGACAAATGAAGGTGGCCCTTTATTATGTCTGCCTAAGAAGGCAGACACGGAAGCCAGAGAGCAAGCTGGCTACTTGGACTATTCATATCAGCAAGCTCTGTGTTCAGTGAAAAGACCCTGCCTCAAGAGAACTGAAGTGGAGAGCCATGGAGACAGACTTTAACATCAACCTCTCAGGCCTCCACATGAGTACATGCACATATGCACATGTACGTCCATGTGCTTCTACAAGCACACACACACACACACACACACGCACACGCACACACACACACACACACACACACACTGTAATAAAGACAATAGCAATGAATTTTATCACTGTCCTAGTTTCAACACCACTGCTGTGATAAAACCCATCTGACAAAAAGCTTGATAGAAAAGGATTATTTCAGCTTTTAATTTCAGGATACAATCCATAACTGTGAGGAAGTGAAGGCAAGAATGCCAAACAGGTAGTCAAATCATAACCATAGTCAAGAATAGAGAGAAAAGAGTGCAAAATAGCTTGCTTGCGTGCTTGCTTGTGCTCATCTTGACTTCTTTACTTTTATTTGGTTCAGGACTCCTTGCCCAGGGAATGGTACCACACACAGTGGGATGTGTCTTCCAACATCAATTAAATTAAAACAATCTCCACATAAATGCTCATAGACCAACCCACTGTGGACCTCTCTCACTGAGACTCTCCCCAAGTGATTCTAGTCTGTAGAGAATTGACAATTAAAGCTGGCCACAACAGTCTCACACACTGACAGAAGCCCAAGAAAGTATGCCCAGAAGCCCAAGAAAGGAAAAAGAACAAAAAGTCAAAAGAGCATGCCTGCTAACAAACAGCGAAACAGAAATAATAGCCGAATTAGGAAGAGATTTACAATTTACAAAGATGATTAATGATTCAGGCAAGGATCATCAATGGATGCTAAAACTTTAGGATTCAAGTCTTGAATCATCTTGCCATATTATGATGACTTCCCACCTCAAGACAGCCTTCTTTAAAATGAAGAAAGTCAGAGGCAATGCCTCTGACAAGCATCATAGATTGCTGATATAAATTGATATTATTTGCCTCCATGTGCTAGAATACAACGATCACAATACTGTTCTCAACAAATGCAAATGGAAGCTCTCTGACAAATCAGTGGTCCTGAATTCTTGTTGGGGAAGAAAATGTCAATGTAGTGTAATAGGGATGGTTGAGCTGGAACAGGGATGGAGTGGGAAAGCAATGAAAGAGATACCATTATAGAGGGAGACATCATGGGGTTAGAGAGAAACCAGATGCTCAGGAAGTTTCCAGGAATCCTCCAGGATGACCCCAGCTTGTACTACTAGAAATAGTGGAGAAGGTGCCTGAACTGAACTGCCCCAGTGACAAGATCGGTGAATACTCTGTCATCTCAGAGCTTTTCTCTAGTGACTGATGGAAGCAGATGCAGAGATGCACAGACATACACCAAGCAGAGCTCCAGGAGTCAAGCCAAAGAGAGAGAAAAGGGATTCTATGAGTAAGTGCACCAAGATCATGATAGGGAAAACAGCAGAGATGACCAAACCAAACTAGTGGGAACTCATGAAAGTTAGATCAATGGCTGTGGAGCCTGCATGGGACTGGGCTAGGCCCTTTGCATGGCAAGACAGCTATGTAGCCTGATCTGCTTGGGGTGGGGGAATGGTGGTAGGATCAGAATCCATCCCTGGTGCATGAGCAGGTTTTTTAGAGCCCACTACCTATGACAGGACACCTTGTGCAGCCTTGAGGCAGGGGGAGGGGCTTGGACCTGCCTCTACTGGATGTGCCTCCCCATAGGAGGCCTTGCCTTCTTGTGGGGAGGAGTAGGGGGTAGGTTGGGAGAGGGAGACTGGGGGGTCGGGAGGAGGGAAGAGGGGGATAGTTGATTGATGTGTAAAATGAATGGAAAATTTTCTTAATAAAAAAAAGAAATTGTGTCTAAACAACAACAACAACAACAACAAAAGACCAGGGAGCAATTCCAAATTAGAGGTGCTAAAATATGACATTGAGAGAGGTAAGCAAAATAGATGGCCCTGGCCAAGTCTTATCTAAGTCTACGACAAAGGATCTTATTCTCTCTCTCCTTTTTTGGCAATACTTTGTTTCTTGGAACCAAAAGGATGGGAACTACACGCACACATTAGTTACCACTTGTCTTAGTTACTCTTCTTGTTGCTGTGATAAAACACTTGGACAAAAGAACCTAAGGAAGATAAAGCTCATTCTGACTCACAGTTCAGAGGTACAGTCCATCATGACAGGACAGTTAAGCACAGTCAGAATTTCTCTGGACTGCCAGCTCCCAAATAATGACACAGAGAATTTGTTAATTCCAAAAAGCTTGGCCTTAGCTTAGGATTTTTCCCAAGTAGCTCTTAAAACCTGAATTAACCTGTTTATATTAATCTATGTTTAGCCATGTGGCTTGTTACCTCTCCTCATTACTGTATGTCTGACTTCCTCTGGCTGTCTGGCTGTATGTGTGTCTGGCTGGCAAATCCTCCCACCACAAATTCTTTCTAGAGTTCCTATCTCTCCCTGGGAGTCCTGCCAATCCTTTCGTGCCTAGCTCTTCATTAATCCAATCAGAAGGTGCCTTATGCGGGTGGGGAAGGACAGAGACACATCTTCACAGTGTACAGAAAGATTATCCTGACAGTCAAGGAGCAGGAACTTGGAACAGATGATCACATCACAGCCACAATCATGATGCAGAAGACTATCAATGCATGTTTCACTTTTCATCTTTCTCTTCTCCATTTGTAGTACAGGATACTATCCAGAGAATGGTACTAACCACAGTCAGGAGGTCTTCCCAACTCAATTAACAGAATCAAAGTAATCCACCACAGGCATCCCTAGAGGCTCATCTTCCAGACAAGTCTACATTCTGTTAAACTGCCAGTTAACACAAACCATCATGCCATGGTTATCCTAGGACAGAGGTCTTAGGCAAAATCCAACATTATTGTATTTTTTTTTTACTTGCCCAAATCCAGAGCAAGCACTTATTTATGTCAGCACTCAAATCTCTCTGGTTCATGCTTTCCCTAGGTACCTACAGAAGCCAAAGTGGATGTGAAGGACTTTAAGGAAAGGGGGTGGTGGTGGCAGGGCGAGGGACAGGGAGAAGAAGAGACCCTGAGCACATAGAAACATATGTAATATCAAAGACTGGTTTGAAGTACGATTGTTTTTGTTTCTATGCTATATCAGACATTTATCAAAAGGCACTGAATAAGTAAACATTATCATAATTGTGAAACTTGAATTGAAAATGTGTTAATTTCTATTTACCACTAGAGATTCGGAAAATATGTCACAGTGATGTGATTCTTAATCTGACACTTTCAATAATAAGAATGCTGTAAATAGAAGGTAAAGATTTTTAATTATGAATGCACAATATAAACTAAGAGTAAATTTTTATATCAAGGTTATAAGCAGATGAAAAATGACAGTCTATATTTTAAATGCAAACAGACTGCTAAGGCATCCAGTAATATGCAGTTGCAATACTTTACTTGAATATAGTCTGGTCTCAGATTCTAACAGTTTTATTTTTGATAAGCAGCAATTTAAAAGGTTAGTCACCTTGTCTATATTCTAAGAGTTTGTGAATGTGAAATGCTGACACCTTGAATTTACATGTTAGCAAACTGAATAGGTTGCCTCTGATTCTTTATTCATCTATTCCAGGGTTACTGTGGGCCATCCATTATGCACATTCCTTGGGAGTACCTCAATGAACAAACTGCCAATCTGAAGGGAAACAGATGAATAAACATGGAAGCTGTGAAGACGGGGATCTGAAAGGAAATACAATGCTACTGTTTGTCTCCCAGCCAGATAGCTACAATTATATTCCACCAACTGTGATGATACTAAATAAGTCAAATTCTTCCTTCCCCATTTCTTGCCTCCCTTACTTATTTTGTTTTCCTCTCATTTCTATAATACATTCAATTCCTTCTTTTTTCATTGACTAACTATAGCCAATCAATAGTAACTAGAACTATCTAGCAATACTATTTTTATGTGTTAAAAATTAACTATTCAGGCCAGGTTATAGCTCAGTCAATGCTTGCATGAGGATTTGACTTGGATTCCCTTCCCATAGTAATCCAAGCACAGGAAGCAGATATAGCTAGGTCCATGGTGCTCAATGGCCAGCCAGCTCAGGTACTTGGAAAGTTAGTTCTAGGTAGGTGAGAGACCCTGTCTCAGAAAAAAGGTGAACAGCTGAAGTGTGTGCTCTGGCCTCCCCACACCTATACATACACGAGCATCCTTACACCAACACACAAGCAAGCATACACACAAAATAAAACTATGTGCTGGGCGATACCATTATTCCATTTAGCTTCCACAAAACTCTATTTGTGCCGTTTTTTTTACATGAAACTGAGGCATAAGGATCTTCACAATCTGCAGAGGGTGCACATGTGGTAAGTGGCTGAACACACTCTCAGGTTCTCTGACTCAGAAACCAGGATCCACAGTGCACTGCTTGACTCCAAAATGAAATGGGTAGGATGCCTGTCAAACTACACGGAAAAGTAACCTGTGTGCAAAGATTAAAGACCATTTTGGAACTACTAACAAAGACAAGAATATACCTTTCAAAAGACACAGAGTAGGAGAAAGAAGATGCTGAAAAGGAAAAACTGTAGCATTCTATGTGGGTCTTCCCTGTTTTCCCCCATGGGAGCACAGTGGCCTCCACCTGCATAAGCGATGAGAGTTGGCATGGATTTGATTACTGCACATCTGTTATGGGTCTCAGAGTGCATTAAACAAAAACAAAGTGAGGGAGGAATAGAGCCTATAATCAAGGTCCTCCCAGTTGTATTGTCTTTAGTTGGAGTGGCTCTTCTTTGTTTTTCACCAGCAGGCACATATGCCCACCCCACTCCACAGCAACCAGATTTCAAAACAATTTAAATCAAGCTTAGTAGCTAATTATCCTAAGGTCACACTGAAGAAGCAAACCACCAGGACATCAAAAACCCAAGACTATCTAAATGTGAATTATGCAGCATGATTTTTTTCCATAAAAAAGGAGTGAGCATTTTTCTCTCTGTGTGAGAATAGCTGGCTTTCAAAATAGAGCTCTTAAGACATTTCACCTCTGCTCAGAATGCTTTAAGCTGGCCTCCTGATTATAAAAATCTCATCAAGATGCTTTCTTAAGATGAAGAATGTTTTATAAATTGTAATGGCTTTAATCAGCTCCCTCTTTGAAGCTATTTAACTCTGTGCTGTAGCCCAATTATGTCATTTATCGACTCTGTATTAATTAAGTATCATTATAGAGATTGATTTATACACTTTTTCACATCTTTCTTGCCAGATGGTATAGCATTCTCCCTCTCACTGACACTCCATAAACATCACCTGGATTCACTCAGTTCTCTCCACAGCTGAATGTTTCATCAACTCTTAGTCAAGTTAACCTGATTGCTCCTTTTCCTCTTCCTATTCCTCCTCACTCAGGCTACTGATGCAGAGCACCAGTAGTTCTCAACCCTTTTAATGCTGTGACCCTTTAATCCAGTTCTTCATGTTGTGGTGACCCCCCAACCATAAAATTATTTTGTTGCTACTTCATAACTATAATTTTGCTACTGCTATGAGTCATAATGTAAATATCTGATATGCAACCCCCAAAGGGGTCGCGATCATAAGTTGAGAACCACTGCAGCACACAAAGGGCAAGTGATGCAAACATAAGCACATCATCTCATCTCATCTCAGTCTCAGTGAATTCTTACCCCATGTGGGCATACAATTATCACAGCAATGTAATGAGGAGTCCTTTGCATCCTTAGCTGATTAAAATTTAGAATCTGTCCTATTGTCTAGAGCAGTGGAGAAGATAGCTAGAAATATATATATATACTTGGCAATGGAAATACAACAATTTTGCCTCAATAGAGTCACACCCTGAATTACATTTTACTTGAACTAATATAAAAATGACCTTATTTTCTTGAGATCACATGAGAAGAAAGCAGAAGGCAGGAGCCCCAAGGTGCACTGTGTTACAGGGAAGCCAGCCTTGTATGTTTAAATTGCACTGGGTGATCCAAAACAGGGGCAAGAGGGAAGTGGAAATGCTGAGATGCTGTAGCGCTTTTCTTACAAAGTGTAAAGATCAGGTTAATGGGATTGTTTTACAGTCATCTCAAACTCAAAATGTCTAAAAGTCAAAATGGTTGTTTCCCCCTAATGTGTAAACCACTGCATTCTCCCAGGTAGGCATCCTTAGAGCAAAGACTGTGAACTCATCTATCTATAGCCACTAGCTAGGTAAGATCAATGAGAGAAATATAAGAAAAAAAAGGGTACTGACACTGGGATCCATGTGCCTCATTAGCAGAAAGGACTTGGGTGTTATGGTAGGTATGTTACCAGATCTGGCTTTACTTAGAATCTAAAACCCCAATTTCTATATAAAACATGATTTTTAAAAAATTCTTAACTGACCTGAGTACAGACTCACAGCATTTCACCTTGCTTGTCAGTCTTGACTCCTCCTTCTTCCATCTCAAATCTAACTGGCTATCAAGTTTGGATCTGAATTTTGTCATACTATCTTGCTGCCCCCTCCCCCATCATTTATGATTCCTTTCACTCTGTACTCTTAGGACACCCTAACTCTACTTCTCCAAGAAGGCATTGCACACATGCAGGTTAACATTCCTAAAACTGCAGTTTTAAAATGTTAATGTGCATCAGAAAACTGGAGGACCACTTGCTGGACTCCAACCCTAGGCTTTCCCATTTAGTGAATCTCAGATGGAGCCTAAAGTTCTATATTTCAGCAAAGTTGTTGTTGCTGATATTGTCAAGGAGCTGGGAAGAGGGTGCCAACATACTCGATGTTTCTCCATTTCCTCTGCATTAAACTGAATACTTTGGATTCTTTAAATCTTGTCTCTTCTGTCCACCCCAAATTATATTTCTCTGATCCCTGAGTAGACTTGACTCCAGCTAAACTGGTCTACCTGAATATCACCCAAATATATCATGCACTCCAATTTTTTGTCTTGATCTTGCATAAAATGCCTTTATATCTTCTTGTCAATTATTACTCAAGGCTACATCTTCAGTGAAGTGGGGCCCAGACTTCTGTTATCTCCTCTAGACTCCTACAGCATTAGTTCCTCAGATTGATGGATATGATATAATGAACACAGAATTTGGATCAAGAGAATCTGAGTTTGAATCCAATTCTTCACAAGCTATGTAACTTGATAAGCCATTTAATCACTCTGAACTTCAAAAATACACATACTAGCTTCTACTTCTAATGTGTCCCATAAAGAATTAATTAAAACATTTTAAGACTTTAGAGAGGCTTAGCACAATAGCACCATAGAATTCAGTTTGTGTTCATTGCCTTCCTCCATCCTTTCCCTAAGCATGCATTTCACACTACATATAAAATCCATTTGACTAATCATTTGAGTCTGTCTGCTGCCTAGAGAGAATATTTCTGAAAGAACAATAATGACTAGGGCTTAGGAGAGAGTGCTGTCATTAAAATGTTCATCTTGGTTACATTAAAAAAATAGGTCTTATGGCACACACACATGAGACGAGAGAGAGAGAGAGAGAAGAGAGAGAGAGAGAGAGAGAGAGAGAGAAATCTTAATCACCATTTGTGGCTAAGAAATTTCTGGGAAGTTCTCAGTAAATATTTAATTAAAATATGGTAACTTTCAGAAGTAATCTAAGACAAATGGTTCCATAAAGCTGCTTTATTCTATAGAACTCTATAGTTAATTGTACTTATTATTGAAATAAGAGATATTTCACATTCAGAAAAACTGAAAAGCTCTCATAAACTCAATGGTGAATGAAAGGTTAGATCATTACAAAAGCATCAATGAAATGAAAAGTCTCCTCTTTGAAGTAAATTTGAGCACAGAAGCTGTAAATTATGTAGCACAGAAAAATAACAAGAGCCTGGAGGTGATGCTGTCAGAACACAATGGGCTGTCTTCTGAGGGCATCACATAGTCACTTGCTCTTCCCAAATGGCTGCTGGTGTTAGTGGTTACACTAAAGACTGTTGTTATCTAAGGACATAGGAAGGAGGGACATTGAGGGAGAGAGGAACACAGGGAGAGGTATATTTGAAAAAGAAGTTCTAAAACTCCAATCTATTTGAGAAATTTGAAGCTATTTGTGACTTTAACAAGTTCCTTCTTAGTACTCGTAAAAGACACACTAAAATATCTATGGTGAATGAAGGATGAATAATCACAGAAATATAAAAACGCCTTACAGAAACCAGATTTTTAAAACAATCTATGAAGGAACAAAGAAATTTTGCTTCATCTTGATTTTTACTTTTCAGGATGAAAGAATTCAATATGCATCTGCTTCTCTGAATGTTTACTTTCCTACCTAGAAATGGAAAAAATAATGCCCCATCTGCATGGTCCTTGAGGTTGATGTCATAATAAGCAACACAACACATGTGAAGGCACTCTAAGATATGGTGTGTCAATGCCAGTATTAATCCATTACATTGCCAAAATGGAGTTATATCATTAAGAGACCACAGAAACTATAAAAGCCCATGAAAAGCCATAATCAGTACAGTAAAAGTTGCTGACCCCAAGCTTTAGAGGCTAACATCCTGAGGACCATGCTGGGCAGTTCTCACTTCTAGGGTGTAGTCTAGGTTTCCAAATGTCTTTATTATGCTGAGGGAAAAAATAAAAAACAAAACAATATAAAATAAAAACAGGCCAATGAGCCCTGGTAGATGGATGCACATTAAGTCAAACTGGGGATGTACTAGTTCTATAACTGTAGTTCTTAAATAAAAGTTCCTGGCTGTGTTCCAGTTTCATACAGCAATAGACTCATTCCATAATTTATGCCTCATGATCAGTGAAATCATGGTGAATGACCACAGCTTGCTGAGTGTGTATTCCAAGGAGTAGCTGAGGTAGTTTGGGAAGTAAGCTAGGGTTTTGGATATCTCTCCTGGGAAGATAAACCATCCAAAAGGGTATGATCCAATCATTATTTCACCAGTCTCAGAACCATTGAAGACTTTACAAAGAGCATTATTTTTATTTTTGTGACAATGGTGTAACAAGGACTTCGCTCACAGAACTCCTAGTGGGTGATTCTTAACCTGTTCTATCTTGTTCCCCAGGGAAGACATCTTATCCCTGTAAAACAGAAACAGTCTCCATCCTTCACTTTGTACTATGTACAACTGCTTGGACTGCATATCCCAGCTGATGATTTTATTTTGGGGGTGAAGAGTACTAATGAAAGCCGACCAGCTGTGTCTTCAGCTCCAAATAGAGTTATGAAGAATACAGTTTTCCTTTATAATACAAACAGAAAGTGCAGTTCTGGGACCTGAATAAACTATATTTGCAATTACTTTTGCATATTCTGACAACCCAGGCCAGGCTACATTAACATGGTGCTTCTTTTATCTGCTTTTCTAAATTATTTTACTTTATTTATATCAGCGTATGACTGCACCATACACAGCTATTAAATTAGGCCAAATAGACACATGTAAGCTTTTAGAGATTTTGTCCACTGTAATACTGCATTTCTTTCTAGGGCTAATATTCAATGAAGCACCTTGGTCTGGGACAGTGGGTACATGGTGGCAGTTCACTTATTCGGTAGATTGAGGCAGGAGAATCATATGAGCTCAAGAGTTCAAACCCAAATTGGGCACATAACAAAACCCCAGGGGTGGGGGGCAGAAATATGCTCCTTATAAATTAAAAGTAGGAGCTCAGTGATTAAGAGCACTTACTGCTCTTGTAGATGGCAAGGGTTTGGTTTCAAGTATTCACAAAGCAGATCACAACCATCCACAATTCCAGTCCCAAAATACATACATACAGGCAAACACTCATACACACAAAGTATTTCTAAAGTAACACAAAATAAATAAATATTTTGCCATTACCTCAACAGGGTTCCAGAGAATACAAGCCTTCTATTGTCCTCAAACAATACCACCAAACATTTATTTACATAGACATCTACAGATAAACAAATATTTTTCATATGTTTATATCATTTAGGCTTAAATATCATGTTGTGTACTTAAATCATTCACTTGTCTATACAGGGAAGTTACAGGACTAGACATATAGGTAAATCAACATATAAACTGGTCACACAGTTGTCCAGAAAGGTCCTCTAGTCTCCAAGCTCCTCCTATGACACAACAGACATTCCTCATCATGTCATCCACTCTGTTTTTATTTCACTTCTGTAGTAACATGGAAAACAGCCTGGCCTCCTTTGTAGTCATTAGGAATCTTGGATGAAGCACAGACATGAACTCAGTTCTCTCTGAGAAATACATAATATGTTAATTATAGAGAGAATGTTGTAGGATCATTTTGAGTGTGGAAACCTTTCAGAGGAATTCATAAATGAGCTTGGAATCCTTAAGGGCCAAAGAAGATATTCCAGTCAAATTATTAAATGTGGAACTGGGAGGAGGCTCCACAAGCTATCAATATTTTCATTTGCATAGATTTTGTTCATAGAAAACTAATTTTTGAAAATATTTCAAACAACACAACTCACCTGTAGATGGAAAAGGAAGCTACTGATCGGATGAGGGATGCCACAGCCCCCACTTTGGCGGCTTCCACAGCTCCCTGATGACGATATTGCACCGTAATCCCATAGCTGGTGTAAGGCTGGTTATAAACAATGATCTTCCCTCTTGCCTCAGATGCCCTTCTTTGGAGTTCATCAAAAGAGGTCACTACCAGTACTTCTGCTGTGATGCCTGGAAATAAAAGTAAAACAGTTAACTTGTGCTTTCCCGTCAACTGGGGGAATTGGCACACAAAAGGTCACACATGTTCTATTGGCTACATCTGGCAAACTGAGTGGAGAAGATTGAAGTTTGAGAGCTAGTTACCATGGGAGCAAGACTACAGAGTTATTCATCTGCCCAGACAGAGACAAGACATTCAAAATAATACGACATATGACTCAAGGTTTTCAACTCACTCCACCAGGCAGTCTTAAGTCACAAACGGCTTGAAAACATCCCTTTCCCCTTTCCTCTGAAACCATGTATTTCATTAGAGGACACTGTTTATTTTTAAAATTGTATTTCAGAAATCTTAGTGTTAATGAAACACATATTTAGCCCTTCATAAAGCTGTTTTCAGATGTTACTAAACAACTCTCAGTGACAGAAAAGGGTTGCAGCCTGGGAAGAACACTCTTAGAGGACATTTTTTTTTTTTTATAAACTCAACTTTTAACAAATAATGCCTTCTCCTGAGAAAAATGATAAGTCAACCTGTTTTCTTTTCTTCTTTCACTAAAAACACTCCAAAAGGATGTGAAAACTTCCTGTGCTTCTCACTTACAATCGTTCATCACCAAAAATATACTACTATTCTTCAAATAAAAAATGCAGAATGTGTATTAATGCCCTTGAATCCTTTTGTTCTGGTTAGATGTGTCCACTTCCTCATATCACTTTCCCAGATCACCATATCTTCTTGATTAAAGGAAGAGGGTTTCTGTCTTCCAAGAATTCATGCAAACACATCTACACAGACATACCCATGTATATACATATCTAACACATACATACTCATACACAAACATACATACTCATACACACATACTCAGATATACACACACTCGCATACATACACACAGAGGACAGATGCAGTGGCTAAATCTAACTAAAAGACATCTATTCTGGTTTTGGTTTTTGTGTATGCTAGGAACTGAATTTAAGGCCTCGCCTATGCTGGGCAAACACTCAAATGCTGAACCACATTCACAGTCCCTAATGTCTATTACTCTATGGCTTTAGCCATGCAATTATTAAATATATTAGCAAACTCTGAAGCAATGAGAATGCATCTGTTATATTTTCTTAATATTACAAGCCTGAGAATTTTAGGATGTTGGGTTTTTTGGGGGAGGTTTTTTTTTTCCTTTAAAAATTTAAAAGATGCCTTATAATAGTAACTGTCACTTGGAAAAATCCTTTAACAATTCACTCAGGTACTAGGAAATTCTTGCTTTCAATATAGGCCCCACTGTAAGAAGTCTCTGGGCTATGATTAGTTACAAATCTATAAGCATTTCTCAACCAACAACTCAGAATTTAATTTACAATCCAAAAGAAGCAATATATAATTACAAAAGGAAGGAAGTCATCAGCTTTCCACATAATAAAAATGCATTAAAAACATGAATATGGGTTCAGGTAGGCAAATTCTGAGATTCTGAAACCTAGAGTTACCTTGATATTTGACCAATGTTAATGCTAGTATTATACAATAATTTTGTTGATGACTTTCAGTCTTTCTTCATTAATTAAAGGTTCACTGGTTCAATTCAACATGATGTCCAAACAATGGGGTAATTTTCGTATCTGGATTAAAACTACTAGAAATGAAGCTAAATTTCTACAAATTTTCAAAATTAAATGAAGGATATTTCCTTCACTATAGTGCATACCTTAAATTCCTTTCGTACATAAAAAAGGAGACTTTGAGAGCCATAAAGCAAACTTGACAGCCCAGAGGCCAATATTTATAACATTATAACATTTGTAACATCTATAGGTCAAAGCCCAGCCCTGGAAGAAGAGTTTGAATGAATATATTTCCCTGAAAGCAGAATCCTCTCTGATTCATTTGTCTGTTTCATCCCATCATCCAATCAATATTCAAAACACTGACAATTTTTCCTCTTAGAGGTCAACATTGACTGAGCCCATGTCTCCTGTCTCACACTGTTACATGCTCCCATGTCAGGTCCTCGTTACCTGTATTTTAGACTTTTATAAACCCTGCCTTCCCAACACTTTCACCACTACTGGCATCTCAGCCTCCAGCTCAGCTCTTTCAAACGCCACAGTTTCCAGCTCTGACTACATTAACTACTGAGAAGTCAGATCTGTCTGCAACACCACCACTTTGTTCCTATCCTACTTCTGAAATATTACTTCAAAGACTGAACTTTCAGCCTGTCATTCCAAGCCTGTCTACCTCTATAGACACATTTGCTTTTATGTTAGACTTCATTAGTCCTGATCTTAATGTTCTCACTCTCTTTCTCTGCTAATTTTGTTCATGGTGTCTTTATTCATACTCTTGTACATCATGTCTTATGGACCTTTCTCCCAACTTCATCTTCAGAACAAATCACCTAACCACCAGGATTCTGTTAAAAATCACTGCTTAAAGTTTTTTAAAGGAGCATTTTCTGACCTCATATTTTCTGTCCTATCTTCTCACTCCCAGCTAGTAAAGCCAAAGTATGTATTTAGCTTCCTCCAGACTTTCAGGGCACCCTAGATATAGCAGTGTGATAGACAAATGAAACTCTTTTGGGGGCTCTCTCTACTGCCCAAAGATGGTCTCCTTGGGATTTGGGGCCATGTTCATTTTGGGGAACAGTGCCTGGCAGTATGTGAACATAGCTGGTCACTGTATGTCACTTGATTGAAACTGCTCCAAATAAGATACCATTCTAACTTGACCTACAAAATTTGATAGTCCTTCCACAGTCACCTAGGAATCCATTCTCATACCACCCACCCAGGACACATCTGCAGATCAATAACTCATCAAAGGCACTCTGGGGCAGTCTGAATATAAATATAAATTTCAGGTATAAGAACTCAGATTCTAGAACATAAAAACACTTGTCTAAATATTCTTCCTTTACACACAATTCTACAGCTAGCATTGAAACAAATCAAGAGGACAAGACAGATATAAAGCTGATAGCAGTGCCATGAAAAAAAAGAATAGTAATAATCAAAGACAGAAACATTCTATTTCTTTTTTTTCTTTTTTTTCTTTTTTTTTTTTTGGTTTTTCGAGACAGGGTTTCTCTGTGTAGCTTTGCGCCTTTCCTGGAGCTCACTTGGTAGCCAGGCTGGCTCGAACTCACAGAGATCGCCTGCTCTGCCTCCCAAGTGCTGGGATTAAAGGCGTGCGCAACCAACGCCCGGCGAAACATTCTAAATAACAAACACTAAGAGAATTTCCTGCAGTGACATAGATATTCCACTCCAGAGGTGACACCTTAATCATCGGCCATAGATGGCCCCTGAGCACTCAGAATACAACTATTGTGACAAAGGAACTAAGTTGTTAATGTCATTTATTGATAATTGATGTATATTTACATTTAAACAACCGTGTGGGAGTAGAACTCTCAGTTACTACAGCTCAAGCCATTAAGAAGAGACCATCACTGAGAGCATTGCTGCTGGCCCCAAGGGACTTGCTAATGACAGTCTGATAACATATGTGAGTCATGATTGTGACCTCAAGAGGTCACAGACCAGGTGACAGTACTCAGCAGCTACATTTGGGAAGGCGGGTGGTGTATCCAACTCACACACCATGGGAAGATGAATTAAATGAGACTGTCTGGAAGACTCCCTTTATGCTACACCAAGGAAGACAATCACGCCATGCTATGATCAGCAGCTTCTGTCTCTCTCTCCTCCTACCCCCCCCCCCCCCATTCTACAAGGCTGCTCACAAAAGGCTCTAAGAACTCTGTAATGTCCACAGTAATGCCTGCCATGAAATTTATGCTCATAACGCTTCCTACATCCAACTTTAGTCCACTTAGTATCCTTAATTTTGTCACAGCCCTTAACGGTATCTAATTGCATCCATTGTGATAATATAAGGTACATGGGAGGTAAGACTCTTGTCAGTTTTTGTCATTAATGTTACACAAATGTAAAATAGAACTCATACATATATATGACACATACATATGTGTGTATATAAACACTGAATAACTGAAACAAAAATATAATGGCCCAGCTGTATCACCTCCCACAAATGTGTTTCCCTAAGGGCCTTTCATATTTCTGTATTTCAGATAAGTACTAGCACCAGTGTCTACCTTTGGGTGCTCACATCTCTGCAGAGTAGTTTCTATGAGGACACTGAAGTGTAGAGAGTTGGGTTTATATAACAAGTTGGTATTAAAGCTGAAATTCGAATTTTTGGTCATTTGCATCCTCAGGTCACACATTTCCTGTTAACTGCATTGCTGTGTTCTATAATAAATGTAAAATATATGACAATAAAGCTTGGAGTTTTTATTTTTAAGAGGAATAAAAAGGTAAAAAAAAAAAAAAACAATATAAGGTCTGCCAAAGTTGTCATCAGTTCCTTTTCAGGCTTTTGCTCATAAATTGGGGGCTGTTACACATATTAAGGCCTGGGTTGGCAATATGGGATGCAGGAGAAAGCTTTGCTCTAGGGCAGTGGTTCTCAACCTTCCTAATGCTGTGACCCTTTAACCCAGTTCCTCCTGTTGGCTGATCCTCAACAATAAAACTTATTTATTGTTGCTGTTTCACAACTGTAATTTTGCTAATGTTGTGAATCATAATGTAAATATCTGCGTTTTATGATGGTCTTAGGTGACTCCTATGAAAGGCTGTACAGGCCTCCAAAGGCACAGGCCACCCACAGGCTGACAACCACTGCCCTAGGGCAAGACTTATCAGACTGATAAGAATGATGAAAAGAATAATGGCCATTAATTTCCAAAGAGACTGTGGAAATGAAGACAAACAAACCCAAAGTAACTCTCTTATTTACCAGAAAGATTACAAAAATTCTCAGGTTCATTTTTTTTTTCACACTGTATTTTTCAATTCAAAATTTCTAAGCCATTTACCCTGTCCGTGACTATTTCCCACAGTCTTCCTACAAAGGCAAAGCAGAATGCTGACCACTGGCTAGTATCATCTGTTCTATGAGGAAATAGACACTGATTGACCCATTCTCCATCTCTTCTGAATGTTTCCTCCCAAGGACAGTTGAACAAAATAAGACAATCGTGTTTTATAATGGTTTCCACCATTACACCCAAAGACTACAGACAGAAAACTATGTCTCTAGGCCTCAGGGCAAGTGACTTAATGTGGTTTGTTTTACAAAATTGGTTCTGATTTTTGGAAGACTTACCCATAAACAGGAAACAGTCCAGCCAACCCCACCCAAAGGGAACTCCAGCTTCTTACCCATACTATGTGAACTCCTACTGGGTAAACCATTCAAGATAAGTAGGTCCAGAATGGGTGGCCTTTCCTGAGATCACAGTCATAGAAAACAGAAAGATAGTTGTTCTTCCAAAGTCAGTGTTCAGCCTAAAGGGGTAAGGAATCTGAAATTTTATAGCAAGGCAGATAAAACCACATCAGAGCAATCCTTTCTAGGGGACTTTTTGTTTACAAACTATATGATTTTATAACATACTTTACCAGGAATAACAAGCCTTATATATTCAAATTAACAAGTTATAGCCCTTCTACAAAGTTAGAATTTCATCCTGGACATTAGAGACAAAGGAAGATTCTATATTTAGGAATAGAGAATACAGGAAAGAGAGTTAATAATAATTTTTAGAAGAATACTGAATGCCAGATAAATGAAAATATAAATTAAAACTTCCCCAAATCAGCACAAATCTGACAGGGAGAATTTATTTAATTTCCTATAAAAAACTAAGAGGGGGGCTGGAGTGATGGCTCAGAGGTTAGGAGCACCGACTGCTCTTCCAGAGGTCCTGAGTTCAATTCCCACACCCACATGGTGGCTCACAACCATCTGTAATGAGAGCCGGCACACTCTTCTGTATATGTAATAAATAAATAAATCTTTAAAAAAAACTAAGAGGGCTTGAAATAGTTCCAGTTGCTTGAAAATGTCTGGAAGGACATTCTCAGATAAAGGATAGAAGAGGGTTTAATAATGTGTAAAAGGGTGCACATTTTGCATTTATAGCCAATACACAAATAAATAGTGGGACACTATAATATTTTGATAATAACTAAGATATTTATGGACTTCCATTCATATCCTCAGGAAGAGAAAACAAACAACCTCTTTGAAGATATTTTTAAGAAAAGCTTAACTATTTGTTCGAGAGAAACTTGGAAGAATAAGAGGTAAAGAGCAACTCTGAATGGGGTATGAGGTTATCTAACCCATCAGCAGCCCATATTCTCCAAGCCCTCTACTCAGATCTGATTCAAATTAAACCTGGGCCATCAACCTTGCAAGGGAGGATGAACCCAGTTTCATCAAAATCAATAGCAAAGAAAATCATCATCACCTGTAGAGAAGTGACAGTTGCTTGTGTGTACTGAGAGTTGTCTTGAAACACTAGTACCTGCGGAGAAGCTACAAGCACAAAGTCAAGTTTACAGTGACTTGTGTTGTTCACTGAAGTGTGCCCACTGTAGGGCCAGTGGTTAAACTTGACATTCATGAAAAGCACAGGTTTTATAGGGGCCACCACAGAAACATGCAGATCTCCAAGCAAGAGTACAGACCAGCCCTTAGAAGCCTGATGATTTTCAAATATAAGCTGCCCCATGATCACTGTGGCAATTGAAAAAGTAATCAAGCTTTGGAATATTGTGATTCCTCTTAGCAATTACTACAGTAACTATTTATCCCCCAAATCACAAAGTATTCTCTTTTCCAACTTGGTTTATTTGAAATATGGTTGACAAAATCACATTCTCACCAACAACTCCCTGCATCTCTGTGTAAAAGAGACTAGTGTGGCTGAGTGAGGGTTTTCACCAAAACCTTACTTTCTCATCATTTAAAATGAGCAGCTCCAAGTTGTATTTAAGGCAGACAATCACAACCAACAGGCCTACTGATGGCTGGGATGCAGAGCTGAGTTCTGACAGGTAGTCTAAAGCCACTAAGTGTTAGGGTTCATGGCCATAGCCAGCTGGTCTAGAAAGGTGGAATCTGATAAACGAGTTCAAGTTCCTGGGGGCAGATGTTGGCAGAGAGGCTGAAGAGTTCAAGGAGGGAAATGACAAGTGTAAAGTTGATAGAGTTAGGTGACATCACATGGAATTTATGTCACACTATTAAGGAGTTTGGGTATAGAAAAGGAATTCAGGAAGGTCAAACTCATTTTCAAGGAAATTCTAAGCTTAGTATGATGGTTTAGATGAGGAAAGGAAAGATGTACATGGTGGTTAAGGTATTTTTGCCATCTTCTGAGAGAAAGAGTTGGCTGCAGCTTAGACCAGTTGATAGTAGCAGAATTCAGCCTAATGGACCATTTTAAGCAGTAGCCCAGAGGAATGCTACCAACTGTGATGGGTACCAGTCTTTCTGATATTTGTATAGCATAGAATTCACTGTGCAGTCTGTGCAATGACCTTTTTCTTGGAAAAATTGTGGTAAATGAAATTTAATAATCAGACATTTAAAACAATGAGACATTGTTTAAAATTTTAGATAAATATTTTAGGACAGTTGTTCTCAACCTTCCTAATGCTGTGACCCTATATACAGTTCCTGTTGTGGTGACCCCAACCATAAAATTATTTCGTTGCTACTTCATAACTGTAATTTTGATACTGCTATGAATCATAATATAAATATCTGGTGTGCAGGGTATCTGATATGCAATTCCCAAAAAGGTCACAACCCACAGGTTGAGAACCACTGTTTTAGGACAACAAATACCATACTACTATATAATTTCTAATAATCTTTTTCTTATAATACATTATAAGCTCCTCAAGATTTGTGTCAGGTTAACCACTTCTTCAGAAGCAGCCATCATTGCAACTCTAGCTTGAAAGCTGACTAAAGCACTCACTAGCTTTCTGAGCCTAAATAAGTATCTCAGCCTTTCCCAGTCTGTAAGACAGGAAGCACAGTAACACTAGGCTCATTAAACTTCCCATGAGCATGAAGTGAGGGGGCAAATTTTCCATTTGTTATAAAGCACTTTAAAATGATAAGGGTAGATTCTCTAAGTACAAACAGGTGTCTCCTGATTCACTTAAAAGTTTACATAACCAATAAAATACTTTTTAAAAGAATGACTATTAGACTATTACTTCAGAAAATACTGTACCTACTTGGATAAGAGCAATGTTATACACTGTCCCACCAGACAGCTCTAATTGTCACTAAGCAATAATTGAGGTAGCATATTACAGAGGTTCTGATCAAAGGGTTGTTGTGGGATATTTGATCACACTATGTAAAGATGTGTCTATGTTTTACCTCACCTGCCTAAGGCACCTTCTGATTAGTTTAATAAAGAGCTGATAGGCAGTACTTCTGGGCAGAGATAGGAAATCTGCAAAAAATCTGAGGTGCAGGGGATTCGCCAGGGAGATGCAGAGGAAGTTAGAAGTGAAGTAGATTAATATAAACAGAGTAAGTTTTAAGAGCTAGTTAGGAACAAGCCTAAGCTAAGGCCAAGCTTTCATACTTAATAAGAAGTCTTCATGTCATTATTCAGGAGCTGGCAGTCCAAAGAAAGATCTGTCTACAGAGTGTGGTACTTATCCTAATGTTACTGAGAACTGACTAATGCAGAGACCCTGAATTTGGAGTTTCTATTGGAGTGCTTTGCAATCTATGGCTCCTTTGTAAGACACAGACTGAATGCATTGTTAGCTAGGAAAGATAGTTCAGGGAAAATTAGAGAACTGTGCCCTTTCTCTTATTACACACCAAAGTGATAGAATGCTTGGCACTGAACAGTAGAAAGCAAAAACATCTGAAGAATTTAGCATGCATCAGCGATTTAAAACATGTAGCCTCATATGACAAAGAATATAAAGGGCAGATAGGTTTAGAAATCATTCAAATACAGTCTTGGAAACTTTCGTTAGCTAAGCATCCAGACATCATTCTAATAGAAATAAGCAGCTGTGTCATACTGTTAAATAATTCTGTGCACTTTCAACAGGCTTCAGTGCTTCATCTCCAAATGCTGTTTTCCTCTGAATTTCATCTTCACAAACCAAGGGCAAAAGTGACAGGCACTATTGTACTTGTGTTTGTATCAGGTAGAAAATAATGTTATTATAGTGCTGCCTCAAGAAACAAAATGACAACTCGGTCTTCTAAAATGGGCTTTTTATTTAACTACATTTTAAACTTTTGAGTGTCCTGTGCTCTCTTCAGACAAGTAAAACTGTATGAAAGAAGTCTGCACTAAAACAGAACTTCTGCCTCAAATCACAGGAAACCTATTCAACATCATGATTCATATTAATGCAGTTTAACACATACAGGAGATTCAGCACTGTAAAATATATATATATATGTGTGTGTGTGTGTGTGTGTGTGTGTGTGTGTGTGTGTGTGTATACCATATGTAACAATTTCCTAGATGCCATTTTTTAAAATCCTTTTGACCTGAGGTACACAAATTCAAATTCAACTCCTGTGTTAATCTTGCTATAATTAAAAGCTAGTACCACAGGCACAACAAAGGCATTGCCCATACCTTGTAAATGAGACAAACCATTACAAAGGATGGAGACAGCAAAAAGGAGGAAGGACGTGCAGCCCATTTAATAGGCAAGAAAATAGGTGGGCAAAAAGAATTCAAGGATCTTTCCAGACTGGAAGTGGTGATGCTTGTTTTTAAATCCAGGTCAGATTGACCCCAGTAAATAGTTGCCTATTCAATTTTGTTTCAAAAATATTTTTTAAAATTTCTAGGAGAAGTTTTATTGCAGAAATGAATAAATACTCTAGAATGATGGTAATACCTGAGTTGTAGCTATCACATACTATCTATTTGCATACTTGCAAATGATAGAAAACATATTTCATGTGCGTGGGAATGTTTTGGCTTTGTGTGGCCCATGGTTAGCATAGTTTCAGGCATTTCCTTCCTGGTGTCGACCTTTCCAGTGACACCTTTGTCTTCAATGTCTGTGTGGGTTCAAGTTCCCCCATTTTTCTCATGCTACCTCAAGAGAGAAGGATCTTTGTAGCAGCTTCCACAGCAAAGCTGGCAGAAGCTTCTTGGAGCTCCAGATAACAAATCTGTTCAAGAATCAAGGATAAATCCAACACTTTGGCCACAGAGATTGGCTGTGCTCATCACCTTCAGCCTCATACATGCCTAGACTTGGATTAAGAGACAGTCCCACCTAAACCAATGGTGGGGACTAGGCAGAACTGCGTTCCCAATACGAGAAGGGGATCATGGGTAGCAAACAGCAGATGGCCACATGGGGATATCTCTATATTATCACAATATGTGACACAACAAAACTTTCCCATATTCTGAATGTAGTATATTTGTGTTTAATTAAATTGCTCATATTGTTCATGATCCAGTTTGGCAGGATAAAGGACCTCTCAGACCATTATCCCTAACAACTGAATTCCACAAAGAGAATAAGAAGTTTCTGATGAGGTATCAATTAATGAAAACCAGACTTCAACTCAAGAACATTAGTAATGTATCAATCCTTACCAGAAACACAAGCACGGACTCTGTGGTAGTGGAAACCTAAGGGTGCTGGGGCTGCCAGTGGGCAACGTTCCCAAGAACCAGTGTGGCCTCATTTTTATCCCTAGACTATATTTTAAAATCACTATTCTATATACAATCTTAAGATGAAAAAGCAAAATCCAAAGCATTGGCACATTTTTCATCAGATTGTTGGGTAGGTTTTCCAAATATTTAAAAGGTAAAAGTATCAGATCTGTATAGCCTTAATATAAATCTAGGAGGTAAAGGTACTTGTTTACTTAGGTTTTTCATAAAATGTAATAATAATAATAATAATAATAATAATAGATATACTTATTGTAGGCATACTCTGGTCGGGTATCATGTAAGCCTTAGTAGAAATCATTACTGCCCTATCAGCAAATAGAGTGATATGGAAACTGAAATTGATCTATTTCACTGTCAGATTACTTGTAGTTTTATGACTCAAACTCAGATGGAGACCCTTTGTCTCTATTGGTAAAATAAGGAAAGAATCATAATAGTTCTGGTGATCAAATCCTCATTTGCTTCGCCATCCACACATTTCAGCTATAAGACGCCTAAATAGTAGCTATAGCCAATTGTTTAAAAGCTCTGAGACCAACATACTTTGCAATTACTTTATCTTGCCCAGAGCAATGTTACTTATTAGCTGATATATAGCTTATAATATGCAGACCTAGAATGAATTGTTACTGTGTGGTATTAGACATTTTCACCATTTTTTTCACGTAGCATAGTTTAAGAGTATTATTTAACAGGCTGTCTCTTCAGTCATCTCAATAAATATTTCATAATAATAATAATAATAATAATAAAATTAACCTCTATATAGGTGTGATGGTACAGGAGACATAGTCCTAAACACTTTACTAAGGCATTTGATCTTCAGACAGCCCCCATGATATAGTCACTTATTATCTTCATTAAATGCAAGATATTTTATTTATTTATACTTGTATCTTGCTTACTTATTTTCAGACTTAAAACTAAAATAATTTTAAAAGTCTTAGACAAAACACACTGAATAAACTAAAAGTAAACAAGAGACAAAGGGTATAGTAAAATAAAATAATGCTATGGTTACTGTTATGGAAAAACACATGTCATAAAGTTTGTGCAGCTGTTGTATAGGACAATAAGCTCAGATGTGAACTACCTGAAAAATAAAGCATAATCAGGCACAAAATTGAGCAGCCATCATAAGAAGACAAGCCAGCCACCTAGGTACAAATTTCCTGTAAGAAAATCATTTTGTGTGTCATAACAAAGAGCATACCATGTTCTATAACAATAGACAAAAGCCGATAAGCAGTATGCGTATAAGCTATGAGGACAGCATTGTTCAGTGTCCTCCATAACAATTTTCTTTTTCTACCTCTAATAAAGCATTTAAATCTTGCTCAGAATACTACCATTTATAATTTTTAAAGGTATGTGGAGGACCTAACTCTCAACTCTGTAGCACTGGAGAGGATATGTCTTTACTCTTTCCTGGTCTTTTAAATGAGAATAAAAGAAGCCACCTTGGACCATGAGGTAGATTTTAGATTACTAAAACCATGCAACAGAGGTATTTAGAATTTTACATGACAAAGGATGAAAATTCAACTTTGGGTAAGCTTCTATAATTTTGGGTTTTCTGGAAAACTGAAAAATGAGGGAAGCAGAAGTCACCTTTGGATTACGGAATGGGGAAGACCTCTCCAGGGAGATGTTTAAGCTGAGACCTATGAACAGAGGAAAGGAGGCCAGCATACTACTGCCTACAAGGCAAGACTACTTTCTGAATTACTGAAGGAAGTGAACTGTGGCTACAATGTGGTAAGATAGCGTGAGTAGGAACAAGAAAGTTTAAAGAAAAGTCAGACACCCCCACGCAGTTAACTCTCAGAGACTGTGTAACATGCACAAAGCCTGCATGGGTCTAAGCCAGATGGGGCCCTGCTCTGAGAGGGAATGTAGACACAAGGCTTTAACCCAATTGATAACTACTCAAAGGAAAAACTAGTTTTCTCCAACAAAGTCTCACTGAATATACATGCCACTCTTAAGAGAAGGTCCCATATCCAGCAGGAGATGGAGGTTCTTTGTCTCAATGCTCTATCAGAGCTTATAGGTTTTGTTTTTTGTTGTCTGTTTTTTGTTTTGTTTTGTTTTGTTTTTAATGGGATTCCTGTGTGTGCCAATATGTGTGTTTCTGTATCTACATGTGTTTCATGTGCTTTTTCTTAGGCTCTTTTCTTCTGTTTATTTTTGTTTTGTCTCTTTTATTTTATTATTATTTTTTGGAAATAAGGAGAACCTGGGAGGGGTTGTAGAAGCGAGAAAACCATAATCAGAATATATTATCTAAAAAAAATCTACTTTCAATAAAAGAACAAAAAAGAATTAGAATTTACATTTAGGAGAATGTACAGAAAAATGAACCCTTGAACACTTTGAGGGAAGGCGATCTAGTAGAGTCATTATGGAAAACAGCGTTGAGATTTTTCAATAACAACAACATCAAAACTGCAGAACTACCATACTATTCAGGATTCAGAAATTCAACACCTCAGTATATTCTGAGGATATGAAATCATGCATCTAGCAGACACTTCATTCTCATGTGGACTATTACTCTGTTCACAGTAGCCAAGACATGAGAATAGGATCAGTGTCAATCATATATATGGATTAAAACATGTGCAATGCCTACACTTGATAAAGAAGGATTTTTTGCCATTTGTGTCAACATGAATAAAACTGAAGATCATGAAGAAAGAAACACCACATAATATCATTTACATATATAATCTATAAAGGTGGACCTTATAGAGAATAAAATAGTTATTACCAAGAGTGGGGGTGTATCTGTTTCTTTTCCTATTGCTGTGATAAAAATACCCTGACAAAAACAACTCCAGTTTACAGTCCATGAATATAGGGAACTCAAGGAAGCAGGAACCTGACACAGACAGTTGTGTGTGTTCATTCACAGTCAAGAGCAGTGAGAAATTAATTAACCTGTGCTCTGCTGTCTTTCCATACCTACACAATCCAGAATCTCCCATGCAGCCGACAATGCCATTCACAGTGGGTGAATTTTCCCACCTGGATTAATGTATCAAGGTAATTCCCAGTGGCTAACCTAACCTAGGCAATCCCTCATTGAGACTCTCTTCCAGGATGATTCTAGAGCATGTCAAATTGACAATTAAAACTCAGCATCATAGATAGCATTAGGAAAATGTTGATCAACACACATAGAATTTCAGTTATAGTCAGTTCAAATACCTACTATACATCATGTTGACTATAGTTAAAAATACTTTGTATACCTGAAAATGGTTGAAAGTTAAATGTTCTTAGTACTAAAAGAGGTAAGTAATACACATGTCAAATAGCTTCATTTATCAATTCTACAGTGCATATAAATATCAAAACATCATCTTTTATACTATAAACTTATACATACAATTTTACATGTTAATTATAGAAACTATTGTTTTTATTTGAGAGAGAATTGGATGTGTTCCATAGTACAGGAAAGAGTAACATATTATAAACAGTATGTCTCAAAATGTTTGCTGAATGAGCTTTTAAGAAGTGTGTGGTGATATTTTATTTGTGCTGAAATGTGGTGATGTTTTATTTGTGCCTTAATAAATAAAGTTTGCCTGGAGATCAGAGGGAAAAGGCCAATCATTATAAGTAAACAAATAAGTCAGGCAGCAGTAGCACATGCCCTTAATCCTATCACTTGGCAGGCAGAGATCTGTCTGTTCAAGACCATACTGGAAACAGAGCCAGGTGTGGTAGCATAAGCCTTAAATTCCAACACTAGTTAATCATAGATGTCTGGAGGTCTGTACAGACAGACAGGAAGCAACAGAGCTGTGTAGGAAGAGAAAGTGATGTAGCTGAATGGAGAGAGCAAATAAGATGGCAGAATAGCAAGGCAATATAGATGTGTGTAGACAGGAAGTAACTCACATTTGGAAACTGCAGAGTTGGTGAGGTAAAGTTAGCTGTTGGCTTTCCCTGTTTCCCTGATCTAAGGCTTTCACCCCTATATCTGGCTCTATGTTTTTTATTTAATAAGACCATTTAGAAATTCTTCTACAAATGTGTTTTAAAAAGACACTGTGTAGTGAAACCTTCTAGGCAGGAGGCCACACAGGGAGCTATATAAGAGAATTTTCACAGGAAAAAAAATATCATCAGGCTGGAGAGAAGGCTCACCAGTTAAGAGTGCTTGCTGCTCTTCCAAATGACCCATTTGGCTCCCAGCATCCATATCTGGAGGCGCACAAATGCCTGTACATCCAGCTCCAAAGGGCCTGTCACCCTCTTCAGGCCTCCATGAGTGCTCATACACAGTGCCATGTATTCACACAGACACAAACACAGAAATTTAAAAAAAAAATCATTTCTTTCAGCATTTAAGGACACATACTGCTCTTCCAGAGGATCCAAGTTCAATTCCTATCACCCATGTTAGGTGGCTCATAACTACCTGTAATTCCAGCTCTAAGTCAATTTGGTCTCTGTGAACACTAATAAACAAAATTTTAAAAGAACGAATTGAGAAGAAAATATTTGATTTCACAGATTGGAGTAAAGGAGACACAGGCTTGAGCATGGTGTGGCCAACTGGAAAGCAAGACTACACCAAGATGGTGAGAGCTTGACATATTTTACAAAAGCGGTAGAAGTGTAAAAATACCTTAGAACAAGAGCTTTCCCTGGATTATCTGAGAAACTGAAATGGGGAAAGGAGCACAAAGAACAAATGAAAGAGTTTGACAGGAACTGAATCTGTTGAAGGATGGATTAGCCACACTCTTGGCATGACTGACTGTGCAGTCTATGCTGGCAATTAAAGGCAGGGCAGCATACTGACATTATAGTTAATATCAGACACTGAGACAAAGGACAGGACAGTGTCTGAACCAGTCACCCCCTTTCTACTAATGGTTGACTGCTAATGAGCCCCAATTTTTCTTGGAGTGCTATTGCCCAACACAGGCAAGCTGGTAGTCATATACCCAGATACATAGAAGGAACTAAATGAAACAAATATTCGCTGTCCTAAAAAAAATTAAAATACAATTAATTAGCTTAGTATATTTGCTGACAAAAGAATAAAAGCCAGGGCTGGATGTGAAGCTCAATAGTACTACACTTGCGTAGTTTGCACAAGGCCCTGAGTTTGATCCAGCAAAAATGAGAGATGTAACTAAGGAATGTAAACAGTACTAAAACTGTGATTTAGACTATGAGAACCTCTGGGCCAGAGAATCTAAAACATGTCCATGTTTATCTTGTTTTTCTTCCTCCCAATCTTAGTGATATAGTCCCCCCCCTCAATTGTGTTATTTTATAATGCCTGATCTTAATCACTCATTTTTCTTCTAAGGGTTTATCTTATTGTTGAATCACCTAAATTTTAATTCTCCAAACTTCATTTAGTGTCTTTATACAAAAGAAAAGTATATCAACAATGTTAGCATGAAGAGAGTACGTGTCAAACTGCTATATGAATTAGAGAATCAACAGAAAAAACCCACCTCCTCCCAAACCTCCTGTTCTCTACTTTCTTCAGCTGGCCAAATGTCTGAAAGACCTGCTTTTTCCATTTCTCTCCCCATTTCCCATTTTAAAAACATAGTTTTATTGAGACTGTGTTCATATATATAGGCTGTTCATAGATATATACACATACATACACACACATGTATGTGTATATGTATATATTCACTTATGTGTGCCTTTTTGTCTACTTAGAGCTAAGAAGCCATCACTACTCCCAATCTTGGAACATTTTAACACCCTTAAGACAAACAAGGGCCATTGGAAATCACTGACCATCTGTGCCCCAACCCCTGACAACTATTCATCCACTTAACCATGACCCTGACATTCATCAGCATTTTAGCACTGGAGCTTTATTTCTTATTGTCAAGGTATACAGTTCTATTCTATTGTATGATATATCATTTCTTTAAAAATCCATTGCTTCCTTTAGGATTTATCTTTTTATTTCATGCAAGGTATCCCAGGAAGCCAGTGAGGACTGTGAGGCCCTGATGCCAGCAACCAGGTGATGTGTGTGTGTGTGTGTGTGTGTGTGTGTGTGTGTGTGTGTGTGTGTTGCCCATATACTCACTGAAGCCTGGTCAGGCTTCCAGTGCAGCCCCGTAAAAATAAGTGAGCCCCTCCACCCCCCACCCCACCCCCCGCCACCACATGTGCACGCCAGAAACCATCAATTGTAAAGAGCTATACTTCAGCATTGTTATCACAATTTTTAAGGACTCTCTTCAATGGCTTCCTGTCTGTACTGCTTCTGTTTGGGGAGTGGGGAGGTTGTCACAGAAGCCTTGAATGTCTTTCATTCTCATTTATGAGTCTTCAGTAAATACCACTGCAAAAGAAGCTTCCTTGCCCAGAACATCCGGCAGCAGCATGAATCATGGACTTCCACAGTTTCCAGTGGAAGCACAGAACAGAAACATCCACATGGTCTCTGTTGGTTGGTTGCACAGATCATCGACATCATTATGGCCTCCAAGGGGAGTGGGGGCAATACGGACCATGTACACCAACATGGTCCCAGTGACATCGCATACCAAAAGTATTAATGTGGCCTGTTATAGCAGTACAGACCACAGAGTGCACAGTCCTCAGCTGCAGCACAGAGCATCACTCTGTGTATCACCTGTACCCTGACTGGCATATAGCAGGTGCTTGATAAAAAGTCTCCACTGAGTGAAAAAAATATGATGGCTCAAAAGTCATTTATTGAAATAATATGTGTGTAAGGGTATGATTTGGGGAATTGCTAGCATCTGGAGTCAGATCAATATATTAATCTTTGGTATGTGTAACTAATATTTCCAAGCCAATAGATTGCTTCCTTCAACTTTTCTAACTCTAAGAGCCCCTCTGGAGCATCCATTTTGTGCCAAAGCCATCGGCTTCCCAGTCTCTGACCCTTTTAGTGGAAAGAATGTTGTTTCCAAAACAATCAGAAACAGAGATTCCCTTTGTTGCCTTCACAGCATTAATAACTCCAGTCTTGGTGATAACTAGCCCTTTAGGCTCACGTTCCACTGACCGTAGGAATAAATAGACCTTAAGGAAACCAACTGATTGATTTTTCTGTCCATTAAAAAAATTAAATCCTAACTTATCTGAAATTGGGTTTTCTGGTATCAGCCTTGCCTAAGGTAAATGAATAAAATAAAATCTAAAAATGTGTTATTCATTCAAGAAGTCCTCAATACTTGGGTATGTCCTAAAGGGAATTAAAAAATAAGCACAACTCATCTCTTAGCCTGAAGTAACATAAATGAGATGAGAGAAATAAAACAATTAAATCACACATTGCACATTGGGATTGGGTGCAATCCCAATGCTGAGGAATCCAGAGAAGGTACATACAATCCCTGAAAGGATTTGTCCTGCCCAGATGTGAAAATATAAAGCCAGTCACCAACAGACCTCACACTGCCTAGGGTCCTTGTAGAATGCCAGAGAATTTTCTAGAATGGTATGGGACGTATTCTCTGGTATTTGATAGGCCGAGGGCTATTAGAGGTTTCAGTGTCAGGGAGATATACTCTTATCCATTCCTACCCATTTCTCCTTTAGAGGCCAGGCTGACTGGTAACTGACTGATAACTTAGGCCCTGGTTTACCTGGTAATTCCGTAGGACTCAGTGTAGCACTAAACACTAGATGGTAGTAATCAGTGCTGAGAGCCCCACTGAGCTCCTCCCTGCCTGCCTTTTGTGTTTTGCTTTCAAAATAATGTCCACTCAAGGGATATACTCAGATATTTAAGTAAAATGATGCCTCACATGAAGAAATGTCATACTTACTATAGATAGTCATCTAAACAAGTGTTGCTCTCTACACCGTGCAATGACTTTCAGTGTGGACAGAACCAGAGTTTGCTGGTGATATGGGCACTAACATCTAGAACTTCCCAGGTCTCAGTTCATTCAAGCTTGTTCTCTGCTTCCCACCAATTGAGGATCAAATTGGAAAATGATGAAGTATACTCTTAGATTAGAAGTAGGTCCTGAAAGGTCTCTACCCTTTGTGCTAGGGTGTGTGGATCCTTCATATTGTTGCTGAGAGAAAGGAACTGTGGCCACCGAGTAGGAAATTCACAAAAAGAAATCCCAGATTATTTTAGAGCCACATCCTTCTGACTTAACCCCATGGGCCCAAGGCCAGAGAAAGAAGCTTCCCACTCTACAGGAGGTCACAGGTTGCTGCCAGACCAGACACCAAACATTTGAACTTTTCATTAAAACAAGAAATCAGTTTCTCCTACAGATTGGAAATAAGCTATGATCAGGAATCTGGATGCCAGCAAGCTTGAGGGAAGAGAGTTTCACAGGCTCAGCACTTCTAACATCAACCTCTCCTTTGTCTCTTAGCTGTCCAAGTAGCAACAGCACCCTTTCTTCCCTGCATGGTCCTGTACCAGGAACCACAAGGATCTTACAAAGACTGGTGATGACTGCCCTGCTTTCAAGGATTTATTACCTAAAAAGCTACCCTTGGTGCTCCATCTTTCCCTAATTCAACTGCCTTTATCCAGTTTTGTGTTTACACTTAAGCTACTCCAAAAAATCTGAGAGCAAAAGTCCACTTCCCAATTGCACTAATGTTTCTGTCCTTCAAGCAATACTCATTTTTGCTGTCAAAAGTAAAGGTCTCTATTCTGCATTGAGACAACATAAATAGCTCTGTAAGTTAATAACATTCTGTTTACTAAATATCATTTCTGAAGGTGCTTTCATCCTTTTAAAAATTCACATAAACTCAAATGCAGTTAAAGATGAATGGCTGGATAACATTGTTTCTGTGGCATTACAACCCAGTGTGGACACCAAACAATTAGGAAGCAGGCAAATTTCTAAGAAGTTCTGAATCTGCTTTTGTTTAGAAGAAGAGGGTTGAACAGAAAAATAGCCATGGGAAAATATATAATAAAGTCACTTTCTTAAATGTGAAAAACTCATTTAGTAAAAATGCAATATTTTGCTTTGGGAACTCCAAGGAGAATTGTCTTATGAGAATACATAATCTCATATGAAAATAATAATCTACCAAGAAGGAAAGTTATTAGGTTAATATTCCAACTATCAGAGTCACTAATGTGGATTTCTAAATAAAGCCCATAAAGAGACATTTCATTTATATTCAGGTTCCACTCACTTTCTACTTCCTCTGATTTTTATAGTCACTCATGGGAAACTCCAATTTATGTTAAATAAATAAGCAGAAGCATTGGACTTATTCCCTAAACTTTTTCACATACTAACCAGAAACACATTTGGATAAACATCTATATATGCTCCACAAATTAGTGGCCCTTGATATATTATTTGAAAACTTAAACGAACAAGTCAGCAAATTGTTTTAAATTGCTTATCAAGATTAGAACATGGGATTAAATGATCTTGAAATAGAGTTCATTTACTAAGATGATTATAGTATAGAGAAATGTTTCCTTTATATTATAATTCATCTCATAAATATAAATATTTGCATAATCTGCTATATTAGTGAAATATGTCAGTATCTTTTGTGTTTCCTTGTCAGTCCTCATTTTTTACCTTATATCTGAAAATAGGCACATTATATACAATAGAATTTTGATTAATTGTTAATGTACCTCAAAATGTATGTGCCTAATTATGCTTTCCCTATAACAAGAGCCAATCTCTATCTTTTCATAAATCAAGGTAAATATTTTAGAATAAGAAAGTGTTCATGTAGTACTAGAAAAATATCCTACAGATAATGCTATGGTTCAGGGTTGTATGGCATATGTGTGTTGTGGGATGTCCTGTATGTTGTGAATAAATAAAATGCTGATTGGCCAATAGCCAGTCAGAAAGTATGGGATAGGCAGGACAACAGAGAGGAGAGGCTGAGAGGTGGAAGTCTGGAGGAGATGCCAGCCTGCCGTCCAGGGAACATCATGTAAAGGCAGCAGGTAAAGCCACAGAACACATGGTGACATAGATTAACAGAAATGGACTGAGTATAAGAGTAAGAGCTAGACAATGCTAGGCCTGAGCTAATGGCTGAGCAGTTTAAATAATATAAGCGTCTGTATGTTTATTTTATAAGTGGGCTATGGAATTGCTGGGGCTTGGTGGGACCCGGAGAGAAAAACTCTAGCTACATATGTGTATAGGTAGGTGCAAATGTGTGTGCATGTAAGTGAGTTTGCAAATTAATGTCAAGCATCTTCCTCAACTGGTCTCCACCACATTTATTGAGAAAGCTTCTTTCAATCAACTTAGAGCTCATGGATCCTGCTAGCCTTGCTGGCCCGCAAGCCGCAGGAGCCATCCTGGCTTTTGTCCCCAGTGCTAGGACCACAGGTGCAAATGGCCATGCTCAGTTTTCCAGGTGGGTGTTAGGGATCTCAACTCAGGTCCAACTGAGCCATTTCCTCAGCCCCTGCAGTTCACATATTAAGAGTAGGCAAAACAAATCTCAGGTGTTGTGAAATTCTTAGTCTAACAAAGTTTCAGCTAAAGATATCAACAGACATCTATCAGATCTCTTACTTTATTTTGCAAGTTTTATTAACTTAAACTTGCAATATCCCAAATTACATTAACAGATTCTAAAATGAGGTGCAATTACATTCTATTTTTAGCATCCTTAAAGAAACTGGATGCCATGTCATAAGATTTCTATGCTAAGTCACACTTGGTGTGCACTTTAACATTTTGGGTACAGTGTGCTCTATTAATACTACAGATGATCCAGAAATAAATAAGATACTTGTTTTCATAGGCAGGCTGGCAATTGATTTAGTGTCTGAATGACATGACAATAAGTTAAGTATATTGGAACAATAATTCTTGATTCTCATGAATAATTTTAATCAAACACTTCAAAGCACTTCTGGAATGTCCTACCCACTGCATACACCTTGCATTAATAGTACAAATTTACAAGCCTACCTGAAGCATGTAAAGTAAATTCATTCCTTGATCTTATAACAGCTCCATAATGTTGTCCTGAGTGACACCCCTGGGCCAACACTGTGCACAAGCTTGTAGAGATGTGGACTCTATCGGGCAGATAATGGCTAATCCTCACTCTGATGAGAGTCTGGGTATTATTGCATGTTAGGATAAGGAACTGACTAAGGGAAGTTAAGAATCTTTACCACCAGGAAATCATGTAGAAACAGAAGGACTTCTATGTAAATTTTAGTACCTTGGCTCTGTGCATGTTCTATGGGCACCATGCATGAATAAGCAGGTATGCACAGCCCTATTTAATTGTACATAGTTGATATGAGGACCTCTTTCCTCCTGAAGACCTGGTACTTGAATCAGAGGGATTTTTGTCCTGAGTCACTCCTAGAAATTTTTAGAGCAAGATCCCTGGTTCTTTCTCTATAGGGAGAGACAGGAAGAGAAAACATGGAGAAAGCCTCCATTTTTGAGAGAAGGCTATAAGCCAAACTTGATGATGTAAGCAATCAAAGGACTTAGTGTGATCTGTGTATCTCGGCTCCTGTGATGCCATAGCAAACTCTCCTGAGAGCTGAACCATACCTGCTAGCTACAGTTCAGCCACCAACCCCCACCTCACTATGCTGTGGACCTTAGTTTTCTCTCTTTGACTCAAAAAGACTTTAAGAACTTTAAAAAGAACCTCATGTCATTTTTTTTCATAAAATATACTTTGGTTATCATCTTTCCAACCTTCCTAAAGTGACCAATGAGTTAACAGTGAGTTTGTTTAAACTAAATATAATACAAATGAAAATGTTTACATCATCAGGATGCAGATGTTTGTACAGTAACTTGGAAGAGCAGCAACAGCATCAAGTCCCAACTCTGACCAGGGCCATAGTAAGTGTGCTCTTCTTTGAGGGTCCTTCACCTCTCACAATGGGTCTGGGTCTAAGCACAACTGGTATTCATAGTGTGCTATCTAAAACTCATCCTATAAATTCTAGAATAATGGTTTTAAGATAGAGTCTTAGGGAGACTATGGTTATGTTTTCCTTCATGAAGCAAGAGTTTTGTGAGATGGCAGTATCAGAAACTGCACAAAGTTCAGTAGAAAGAATGAAGAGGACCCACTGTGCAGGTAGAAAAGAATGTCCATATGCTTCTATATGACAGGCTGATACATATCTTCTCTGGCTAAAGCTACAGAGAGCCACAGATCAGAGGGGTGGTAAAGACTATTTCTCCCTCATTGCAAAAACTTCTCTTGATAGCAGTAACACATTAATACTCCTTTCCCTGATTTTGCATTTTATAGAATCATGATGTGTCAATCATAAAAGAAATGACAGCATAGAACATACCTCAGAGTCCTGGAATTCTGTGTTTTACCCTCATTATTTCTGAGTTTTTCCTTAAATATACATCAATAGGACACAAATCTCTGATGCTTTACTGTATCTCTTCCTTTTCCTGCTGTTTGTTTTCTCTAAATGAAATGTTCAAAATATGCATATTAAAACTTTCACCATATATAAATATAGTCTTTGCATATTTTCATCATAATATAAATGTTACGATACTATATCTATAACCCCTGAACTCACTTTTTAAAATTCAGCATTGTCTTATGCTGATATATGTAACCCTAGTTCACCCATTTTTACTATTTTCTAGTATTTCACTGTATTAGTCTGGTTTATATACCACTCTTCTGTGATAATGATTTCTGATTTTTACAAACAATGGTATAATAAATATTCACATACAAGTCTCTTTAGATACTATGAAGGGGTTTTTCAGGATGTGCTTGCTTGCATGTCTAGGTCTCTAAACTCGTGACAGCAACTCATCTCTGCCGTGGTACCTACAGGTTCTACTTCCCCTAGTCAAGTTTAAAAAGTTTTCTAAAGACTTAAAGTGGTCTTGATTTTATTAGACCTTCAGTAAATAAATAATTCAGGGAGGGGAGTACAGTGAGGCTCTATGACATCACCAAGATGTAAGAAGACAAACACTGAACCAGTATCACCAGTCCACATTGCAGCAAATTAATTAAATTTGTGCTGGTTTTGTGCCTACACTGATCCCCAATTCTAAATTCTAACTTAGCTCCTGTCTTAGGGTTTCTATTGCTGCAGTGAAACACCATGACTGAAAAAGCAATTGGAGAGGGCAGGATTTATTTGGAGTACACTGCCATATCACTGTTCATCCTCAAAGGAAGTCAGGACAAGAACTCAAACAGGGCAAGCACATGGAAACAGGAGCTGATGCAGAGGCCGAGAAAGGGGTGCTGCTTCCTGGTTTGCTCCTCATGGCTTGTGAAGCCTGCTTTCTAACAGAAGCCAGGACCACCAGACTGGGGCAGTCCTACCACAATGGGCCGGGTCCTCCCCATCAATTACTAATTAAGAAAATACCCTACAGGCCTGCTTATATATAGCCCCATCTTAGTGAGGCAGTTTTTTTTTTTCAAATGAGGCTCCCTCCTCTCTAGTGACTTCTAGCTTGTGTCAAGTTGACATAAAACTGACCAGCACAATGCATTCCTTGTCAATTTGACACAAAAACATGTTATCCCCAATACCTTACATTTAAAATGTAAAACTTTAAATGTCCCACAATTTTTCCACACACCTATGAACACCTGATTTTCAACAAAGAAGCCAAAATTATGAAATGAAAAAAGTAAAACATGTTCAACAAATAGTTCTGGCATAACTGGATGTCTGCTTGTAGAAGAATGCAAATAGATCCATATCTATTGTCATGCACAAAACTCAAGTCCAAGTGGATCAAAAACCTCAGCATAAATCCAGTTACACTGAACTTGATAGAAGAGAAAGTGGGGAATAGCCTTGAACACATTGACATAGGAGACAACTTCCAGAAAAAGACACCAGTGGTACAGACACTAAGATCAACAATTAATAAATGGGACTTCATGAAACTGAAAAGCTGCTGTAAGGCAAAGGACGCAGTCAACAGGACAAAACAACAGGCTACAGAATGAGAAAAGATCTTCACCAATTCCACATCCAACAGTGGGCTGATCTCCAAAATATATAAAGAACTCAAGAAACTAGATATCAAAAAAGAATTAATCCAATTAAAAAATGGGGTACAGATTAAACAGAATTCTCAACAGAAGACTCTCAAATGCCTGAAAAACACTTAAATGTTCATCATCCTTAGCCATCAGAGAAATGCAAATCAAAACAATTCTGAGAGTCCATCTGTCAGAATGGCTAAGATCAAAAACACAGATGACAGCTTATGCTGGAGAGGATGTGGAGTAAGAGGAACACTCCTGTACTGCTGGTGGGAGTGCAAACTTGTACAGCCACTCTGGAAATCAGTATGGCGGTTTCTCAGAAAATCGGGAATCAATCTGCCTCAAGACCCAGCTTTACACTCTTAGGCATATACCCAAATGATGCTCAATAATACCACAAGGACACTTGCTCAACTTACATTCATAGCAGCTTTATTTGTAATAATCAGAACCTGGAAATAACCTAGATGTCCCTCAACTGAAGAATGGACAAAGAAAATGTGGTACATTTTCAAAATGGAGTATTACACAGCTGTTAAAAACTATGACATGAGGAAATTTGAAGGCAAATGGATTGAACTAGAAAAATATCTAGTGAGGTAACCCGGACCCAGAAAGATAAAGATGGTATGTACTCACTTATAAGTAGGTATTAGCTGTAAAGTAAAGGATAACCATGCTACAATCCACAGACCCAGAGAGACTAGGTAACAAGGAGGGCTTAAGACAGGGAGATGCTCAGATCTCCCTGGGAAGGGGAAATAGAAGAGATCTTGTGGGTGGACTGGGACAGGTAAGGGTGGGAACATGAGAGATCAGGAGTCGGGTGGATGGAGGGGAAGAATATGGAAAGAAATGACTAGAAAGGGGGGATTGGGGCAGGCAGAGGGGAGGTGGGAAGAGGAAGTGAGAGCAGAAGGGGGGCTAAATTGTGGTTGGGATGTAAAATAAGTAAGAAATAAATAAATAAATAGATTTAATTAATTTAAAAAGTCCCACAATTTCAAAAGCCTTTACAAATACAAACACTTTACAATTCAGTCTCTTTTTTAAAAGAATCCAGTGTCTTTTAAAATGTATAGTTTCTTTAAAAAATTCAGCCTCTCAACTGTGGACTCCTATAAAATCAAAAGCAAATTAAGCACTTTTTCCAACAGGAAGAACCAGGGCACAGTCACAATCTGAACAAAGCAAAACCAAACTCCTACAGTATAAATAAATCAAGATCCAACTATCTGGGATTCACTCACGATCTCCTCTGCTCCTCCGAGGGGCGTGGGCCATTTCTCCAGCTCTGTCCCCTAGAGCACACACAGCTTGTCTTCTAAGCTCTGGCTGGCTCCACTGCTGCTGCTGTTCTTGGTGGTCATCCCATAGTACTAACATCGACAAATGCTGCCGCAGCTGGGTTTCACTTTCACCAATAGCCTCTCATAGGCTAAGTTCATGGTGCCAAGTCTCAACTTCTTTGCATGACCCTGTCAGTCCTGGGCCTTCACCTGCTGCTGAGGCTGCACCTTCCTTCACCAATGGCCTCTCCTGGCCCTTCACAGTGCCAGGCCTCAGCTGCTATTCATGATCCTCTCATGCCTTCAAACCAGTGCCACCTGTGTGACTCTTGCACTACCAAGTCCAGGTGCCAGTGCAAGGAACAATCTTGGCCACATCTGGAACACAGCTTCTGTGTGCTGATTTTCAGGAAAGACTTCCAGAAGATTTTACTTCAGTGATGCTGGTCTCTTCTTAATCACCACTAATTTCTCAGCTCCAGTTGACCAGAATCGAGTATCCCAACAAATCAAAGATTTCAATTTAGTAGTTCTGGGATCTTGTTAATCATGGCTGATTTGTCAGCCCTTGCTACCAAGAACCACAGAATCTTTATTCAAAATAACAATGGCCCTGACAGAGTGCTTAAACTTCCAGCTGGAACTTCACAAGCCAGGCCCCCACCTTATGCATTGCTCTCTACATTCTTCTTCCAAGCTCCACAGAAGAGCTCACCGAGCATTGAACTTTTCTTGGTTTTTCTTGCACAAAGTTCCAAAGTCCTTCCACAGTCCTCCACAAAATAACATGGTCATTGTCACAGCAATACTCCACAATCCTGGTACCAACTTGTCTTAGTTAGGGTTTCTAATGTTTCAACGAAACACCATGACCAAAAAAGCAAGTTGTACAGGAAATGTTTTATGTGGATCACACTGCCGTATCACTGTTCATCATTGGAGGAAGCCAGGACTGGAACTCAAACAAGGCAGGAACCTAGAGGCAAAAGCTGATGCAGAGGCCATAGGGGCATGCTGTTGTTTACTTGCTTGCTCATCATGGTATGCTCAGCCTGCTTTCTTATAGATGCTTTAGGTATTAAAAATACAGCCACACTTCAGCCTGAGGATGACTGTCCTGTTCTAAGAATGTCTTAGAAAACAAAGCACTGAATGTTTTGTAGTAATTTCACTCAAATTAAGCACACACACAAAAAAGTACTTGAAATGTAAGTTTCAAAAGCAGGACAATGTAGCAAGCTATATCTTTATAAAAACATAAATAATTTTTTCTATAACTAAAAGCCTGTTAGCTTTAAAGTCATTTGGACCATAGTCTGATAGCCTAACAGGCAGACAGATGGTTTTTGAGAGTCTATTAGTGGGCACTGAGGTCCACACTTTCCCATGAAGGTAAGTCTAGAAACTATTTAACTTATGTCTATGTGAGCAGAATATGAACTGTTATTTGATTTGTTAGATTTTTCAAGAATTAAAAATCTAGACATTTACCAAAAAAGAAAATTCTCAGATAATCAGAATCATTAACAGTAAACAACATAGAAACTTACTCAAGATGTTCAGAGAATTTTTATAATGATCTTGGTCATATTATTAAAGATTAAAACTCAAAACTTTTAGTTCCTAGTTCTCTGTGCTTTTATTAAAATTTCTGGATTAAATTACCATATAATACTGCTCTTGTCTTTCCTGCTCTAAAAATAGTTTCTAGAAATATATGTGATGGCCTTGGTAGTTTTATAGTCTATTTTTGTACCTTTTGGGCTTGTTGCTATCCACTCATCTCTCCTCAATATAAACCTGCTTGTCATCATTAGACAAGTACATCTTGCATACTCACACTCATTTGTCTTTGCTTTTCTTGTTTCTTATCTAACGAACAAAGCAGCAACAACAACAAAGTTTGTTATATGTGAATCTTTCTTTCTTAATTGCCATGTCTCTGAAAGCTTATGTGATTACCATGCAGAATCACTCTACTTCTCCTGGTTCCCATATTGCTTACCATGCTCCTCATCTGACTCTCTGTGTTGCCACCATCGGACCCTGTCTTGGGAACACAATAATGTCAATGCAGTAGCACACTGCTGAACCTGTCACTTGACCGGTACTGTCTTCAGGAATGGGGAAACAGAACTTGGACAGCCCTTACTGTTATCAAACTCAGTACATTTGTTTGACAGACCAGGTGGAAGACATTGATGGATTTGTAGAATTAAACTGAAGGAAGCAAGATACTCCCAGCAGGTAGAATCAGAGTGGCTCACTGTTGACACTTTGTGACGTTTGGTGTCACTGTGTAAGAAGATGTGACTGCCTTCTATGAAATTAGCCTCAGTGTGTCAGTGTGTCTAAACCTATAGTCATCACTTTCTGTCTCCAGCCAGTTTCTTCCCCAGTCTTCCACTTTCTAGAGTATCACTTCATTTCTCTAGTAACTCAAACTTAAAACACTTTATAGTCTTTGATTCTTTTAATTTCACCTATTATATCCAGAAGATATTAATTATTATTTTAACTTATTTGCTCCTCCATTTCTGAGGCCAAATCCAAACTACTGGCCCCTTAAAATCTGGACCCTCTCAGGTCTTTCTCTTTCCCCACACATTTGTCATACAGTCAAGGAGATGCTCTCTGGAAATGACTTTATTTGTAAATGTGTAGAAAATTTCCCCAACTGTGACCCATCCGACCCTGTCCTAGGTTTTCATCCTATTCATACACTGCCTTCCATTCACCTGTCACTCATGCCATCATTGTCATCACCCACGCCACCACTGTCACCCACGCCATCTCTCCCTACAGTTCAAAAGTGACCTATCTAGCTTTGCCACCTATCTAGCAATTGAAATGATTAAGAATTTGTATCTTTTCAACTTGACGAGGCCACAGAATGCCTAGAGAGCAGACTGAACATTACTTCTGTGTGTGTTAGTGAGGATGTTCCCAGAAAAGATTAACATTTGAACTGAACAATTTGGACTAGCATCATGCAACAACTGAATCAACACTGACTGATTCAGATGAGACATCAATTTTTCTTATTTTCAGCATTCCTGGTTCCCAGGCAATTTAACCCAAAATGGAATCTATACAATCAGCTCTTTAGCTCCCAGGTCTCTGAAAAAACCACCAAGTTTCCTGGGTCAGAGGACAACTCTGTAGTTTTATTTTCTCCTGCAGTCTTGTGGCACCCAGGGATGGAGCTAAGGTGTTTGGGCTGTTCCTAGGGGCCTCTACCTATTGAGCTGTCTCACTGGCCATAAATATAACTTCTTGATTCTGATGTAATCAAATTCAATAGTGATTTTGTTCATTGCTTTGATTTCCTGAGCCATATGAAGGTGCAGCAGCTCTCATTATGAGGTCTAGGGGAGAGAGGGATTACATGCTCAACATTCAGATTATGTTCTACAGTCCAAATGTTCTTGAATTGAATAAGTCTGTGAATATACTAAAAATCATTACACTATGTTTCTAATGGATAGATATTATTTATAGTAGATAAATCTTTTTCAAATAAGCTATGTTTCTGCTTGGTCTTGACATAAGAGAAACTCAAAAGAATACAAAATACTTTCTCTGCCACAGGAAATTAATCCATAAATACATTCAAGTGTTACTGGTAGGTGACTGCTAACTGGCTATATATCCATGTCCAGGCATTATAAGGGCTGAGTAAAGCTGAAGCCTGAGAGTTGATAATACCTTATTTAAAAAGTCACCCATCATAGTTTCTTTCTTAAGAGAATGGAAGAAATAGGGGGAAAAAAGAAGGAAGATGGAAGTAAAACAATATGAGTTGAGAACTCACTAAGAAATCTAATGGAAAATGGTTACATTTTCCCACAGTATAAATCATGCATATCATAATCAGTCGTGCCAGTGGATGTGTTGTTTAAGATTATAAGAGTGGAACCACGGGTGTAGCACAGCTAGAAGAGTGCTTGCTCAGCAAGCATGGAGCCTTAGCAGCACAGGAAGCAGGTGTGGGGACACACCTGTGACCCCAGCCCTCAGGAGGTCACCCTTGGGTACATAGTGAATTCAATACTAGCCTAGCTTACATGAAATCTATATGTCAAAACCAGGTAAAGAGGGGGAAAGAAGGAGAGAAGCAGGACTAGATTAAAGAGGATAGCCAATTGAAATAACAAAGAGTACCTCCTAGGGGAGTCCCAATGCTGCTGCCAAGACCCAAAATAGCCATCTTGTGAATTCTAGGCAGCAGCATCACTGCAGATTCTTCTCCCCTCTCCCAGTGGGGTACTTTGACTGGCTCCAGGTGGACATTCTCCAGACCATCTTGCTGTAGGTTTTGGTACATGATTTGGATGGCTTTCTCTAGGTTCTTAGAGCCACTCAGTCTGGGCCCAACAGTATCAACTAGAAGTCCCAAACGCTCATAGGACCGGTTCTGGTATTTACCATAAACAGCAAGGTTGATAATTGCTTTAGCAACATCTTCATAGCTGGCTATTTCATTTTTTATTTCTTGAAATGTTCTCTGAGAAATGTCATTCTTGTATATAGCTTTTCCAGAGTTCAGGGATAAAAGGTGAGCAACACCAACAAACACGAAGAAAGGGAACTTCATTATTTCCAGTTGTTCTTCTTCCTGAGAGAAATAAATAAGAAACATATTTTAGGAAAAAAGAACCTCACAGGCATCTGCCCATAAACCATGGCCTGCTTTTCAAGCAGCATTCCTCTGCCTTTTCCAACCATCATCCGACATTCCCCATCATATTCAAGCAATATAGTTCCTAGGAATAGACAAGTCGAAGAACAATTGGCTTTATTAATAGGGTGGTGTGTATCAAACCTATAGAATCACTCATTACTAAAGGACAGACAGACAGATAGATAGACAGATACACATACAGAGAGAGACAGAGAGAGGGAGGGAGGAGAAAGGGAAGAAGCATGGTAAAAGCGATGCTGCCTACCCCTCCCTCTTAATGGAGCACTACTCAACTGGAGGTCCATCTTTCCTCTTAGTGGAGCACTACTCAACTGGAGGTCCATCTTCCCTCTAAATGGAGCACTACTCAACTGGAGGTCCATCTTCTCTCTTAATGGAGCACTATGCAGCTTGGGGTGCATCTCCCCTCTGCCCAAATGAGCTTTCTTCTTTACCTGAACAACTTGACCTTTGAGGTCATCTCAGATGTCATTTTTTTCTCAGTACATTTCCTAATCCCATTTCCACTAAAAATACCTGATTCTTTTCAACAATATTTATTCAGCTATATTCCAGGAACTGTGATATGCTTTTAGAAGCAGAGAACTAAAACAAATGCAGAAACAAAGAGAGATTTGTTAGTCTTTAGCTCTGTGATACCCATCACTGACATGATAGTAATAAAAACAACATAACGCATTTTTGTAATAATTGCTATGTATCAGGCATTGTCCTCAGTACATTGCTCTTGTTATTACATTTAATTCTCCTAGTGGCCTCACTTCTGGAGGCACACTCTCACGACCTTTACAAATAAAGTGTATTAGCACAGACAGACTAAGAAGCTGGGAATACATAAAGTTTTTCCAGTTCTAAGCGCTGTGCTAAACGGTGCTGCTCACTTAGCACTGCAAGGAGTTCGGGTCCACAGAGTAACACGGAGACTGAGAATGAGTGTACCTAGTGCAGCTCAGTGTGGGAGCCAACTGTCCCATGGGCTCATTTTAACTTAATTAACATTAAATACAATTTAAAATTTAGTTCCAAGTCATTCCAGGCATTTTTCAAGTACTTAGTAGGCACATGTGACTAGTGGCTTCCACACCACACAGCTCAAACAGAATTAGTATCATGGTGGAAAGTTTGGATAATATCGAGTTAGACACCTTTTAAATTGTGCATATCTTGTGGCTTGACTGGCCCTTCCAAGAGACATATCAATGTTTAATTGGCATCAGTAGAGTTATTGGGTAGTGAGACCTTTAAGTTTAGGTCTTGAAGTCCTACTTAATGAACCCCCCTGAATGAACCGATGTTTTGTCACAGGAGTAGGCTCTGTATAACCTTCTCTTCACAGTCTCTCATGTCCTTCTGCCACATCACCTTGTATTATGTTGTTAAACAACAACAAAAACACTTTATCAGATTTTCCAGCCTCCAAATCAGTGAGCCTATAAATTTCTGTTTATTACTAATTGCATAGTCTATGGTATTGTGTTACAAAGCACAAAAGAGACGAAGACAAGGTTTTTCAAATCTAACAAAAAAGTGTTTTTTATTTCCTTACCTTTATCTAATTCATTGTTACCTCATTTTACAAAGATATTGGTCTGCAAAGCATTCAAAACCTGAAAGCTAGTCCTATACCACAGATCTTGGAAACATAAAGTGTTATACAGATACATTTCAAATTCAACTGACAATAACTTTTAAAAATGGCACCAACAACCTCTTTAAATTGCCTTTCTTCATCCCTTCATCTCTCTGCTTATCTGTCTGTCTTGCTCTTCCTCCCTCCTCCTCTTCTTCTACCTCTTCTTGCCCTTATACATATATTTCTAATCTTGTAGACATGCAGTATTTGAAATGTAGCTAGTCCAAGCTGAAATAGTTTTATTTTGCAGGTTTAAAAGTATATGACTACTTTGATTTTAAAGATGTAAATGTGAGAACAAAAGTATTCCAGATATGCTGGATTACTTAAAATACATGATTAACTTCATTTATTTGTCTTTAATACTTAATGTAGTATTAAGGTCAACAATGCTATAGCTCCATTCAGTTTTACACTATTCTTCAAATTCCCAATATTTCAGGACTTAGGGTCAATACTTAAATTGATTCTCTTATATTGCAACTCTCTTCTCCTCACCTTACTTCCATTCTCCTGCAAAATACCTCCACTCACTCTTCAGTGAGAATGTTTTAAAAATAACATGGAGCCCTATCCAACCAAACCCCCAAGCCGTTTACATTATCTGTGCTTCCATCATAACTGATGTTGGCATCTATGTTTGTGTATAAATTTGTCTCTCGACCCTCAAAACAAAGTATGATAAATGGTAACACTACACCTTCAATTGCTAGATCCTATGTAGTCATTCTGTACCTTTTCATATCTCTCTAGGTATTAGCTTCCTTAGAGTATGAGAGTGGCCTTTCCTCCTTCACAAACAAGCTCTAGAAATAAAAACTTGCTATAATACTTAAGAATTGTGAAAAGTATGGCAACTCTGCATTGTGGCTGCTTTTCTTTCTTATAATTGTTTATATACGTTTTTTGTTTGTTTCCATAATCACAATACCTATGTACACCTTTAAAGGTTAAATTTTGTTAAATAATAAAAATAATGAAAATATTTCACCAGACTATATTTTTCAGATAGGATTCACTAATTCTCTGGCTACAGTCCTGGATTATTATGGAGAAGGAGGTTTAGCAGCACCTGCATGCCTCACTCTGTGTGTCTGATTGTGACTGTGGCATGACCAGCTACTTCAAACTCCTGAGACTTTGGCTTTTCTGCCATAATGGATTTAACCTCAAACAATCAAAACAAATCCTTCCTATTAAGCTTCTTTGCCAGAGTTTTCACATGGCAATAGAGGAGAAAATAATATGCTTATCAAATCTTTTTGTTGTTGTTGTTAGGGTCCCATTTGGCCCCTCACCAAATCTTTTACTATTAGCACTGTACCACAGAATAACTCTAAAAGATCAGGGCTAATCTTAGAAAAATCAAAATGCACAACTTTATCCTATGAATGGTAAATATATGTCATTTGGGTGCCAAGAAAAGAGAGACTTAGATCAAGACATGAGTGGCACAACATTGAAGCCCGCTTTTCTAATGGCCCACAGAGCATGGGTACTCAAGTTGCAAAGGCTCACAATAGGCTCTGCAGACATGAAGGACTGCACATCCATCTCTTCTCAGTACAATGACCCTGGGCAGGGGCAGAAGGATTGGTGAAATCAAGCAGGCTGCAGTGGTATTTCTTTGGAATCCACAAAGGGAAAAAATTCTGTTAAGAACAAAGACAAATACTATTTCTTGACTGAAACATTTTATTTTCTCTTTATTCAACTGGAAATGGACTTTTCTTTCATTTTAGGTCCTAACTTTTTGTCAATTCATTTGACAAAAGTTTATTGAGCCATTTTAAGCTAGAGACTAAATATATGAGATAGTATCAAAGAACTGCCAAGCATCAGAAGAGACAGAAAGGAAAAGCCCTGCAACTGAGGTAGTCACAAAGTCTAGGTCAAAGAGGGCAGTTGGGCCTATGGCATACAGTGCTTAAACTGGGATACAAGGGAAGCAGGAGCTTCTTGATGGGCACCTGGAGAAGGTGGAACTGACATTCAATAGGAAACAAACATGCAAAGGGAGGGAAGCTTAACAAAATGTAGCCAGACACAACAAAGAAAGTGGTAAGTAGGTGGGTAAGTGGGAAAAAACAGGGAAGACACAGCAGCAACAGGAAGAAGTATCCCCAGGAAAACATGGAAGACACAGCAGCAACAGGAAGAAGTATCCCCAGGAAAACATGGAAGACACAGCAGCAATAGGAAGGAAGTATCCCCAGGAAAACATGGAAGACACAGCAGCAACAGGAAGAAGTATCCCCAGAAAAACATGGAAGACACAGCAGCAACAGGAAGTATCCCCAGGAAAACATGGAAGACACAGCAGCAACAGGAAGGAAGTATCCCCAGGAAAACATGGATGACACAGCAGCAACAGGAAGAAGTATCCCCAGGAAAACATGGATGACACAGCAGCAACAGGAAGGAAGTATCCCCAGGAAAACATGGATGACACAGCAGCAACAGGAAGGAATTATTCCCAGGAAAACATGGAAGACACAGCAGCAACAGGAAGGAAGTATCCCCAGGAAAACAGGGATGACACAGCAGCAACAGGAAGAAGTATCCCCAGGAAAACATGGAAGACACAGTAGCAACAGGAAGGAAGTATTCCCAGGAAAACATGGAAGACACAGCAGCAACAGGAAGGAAGTATCCCCAGGAAAACAGGGATGACACAGCAGCAACAGGAAGAAGTATCCCCAGGAAAACATGGAAGACACAGTAGCAACAGGAAGAAGTATCCCCAGGAAGACACAGCAGCAACAGGAAGAAGTATCCCCAGGAAAACATGGAAGACACAGCAGAAGCAAGGCAAAAGTATCCCCAAGGAAACATCACTGTGTGGAGCTACAGACAGATGTAGCCAAGTGTCTTGGAGGCCCTGACAACAGCTTGTGAGCAACAAATGCTGACTCCTCATCCTCCACCGTGAAGCCAGGGAGAGATCTCCAGCACACCTGTCCTGAGTACAGAGAGTGCACACAGGACCCACAGGACCATGTCAGGACATGAAGCCAGGGAAAGATCTCCAGCACACCTGTCCTGAGTACAGAGAATGCACACAGGACCCACAGGACCATGTCAGGACATGAAGCCAGGGAAAGATCTCCAGCACACCTGTCCTGAGTACAGAGAGTGCACACAGGACCATGTCAGGACATGAAGCCAGGGAAAGATCTCCAGCACACCTGTCCTGAGTACAGAGAATGCACACAGGACCCACAGGACCATGTCAGGACATGAAGCCAGGGAAAGATCTCCAGCACACCTGTCCTGAGTACAGAGAGTGCACACAGGACCATGTCAGGACATGAAGCCAGGAAGAGATCTCCAGCACACCTGTCCTGAGTACAGAGAATGCACACAGGACCATGTCAGGACATGGGCAACATGGAAAATATCCCAAAGTCTCAAAAGAGACTTACTGATTACCTATCGGTTATTCTGTAAATTTCTCAGAGAGAAAAAATGTACAAGTAGACAATGCATTAGTCAGGAATTCATTTTCAAAGAAACTCAAGATTTTCTTCCATTTAAAATCCCCCAAATACTAATAACCTAACTGAGAAAAAATGACCCAGCATTCTTTCATGCAATTATAGAACTACTTAAAATGCCTAAACTTAAGCTGCACATTTTAAATGTTCTTTATTCTTACACAAAAAATGGTTGAAATCATGTTCCTTTTCTTGAATTCAAACTATAGAAATAGTAAATGGAGTATCCTTCAAAATGTTAAACAATTATTTTTAAAACTCATGCTGTATTGTGTCTTTGAATTAAGAAAGTTTAAACATGCACACACATGTACATATACACACATATAGTAACAGGTAACTTTGGAGCACTATTTTAGAAAAATTTGTTTTGAATTTTGCATATATTGCCTTCATAATCCATAGCTACAGTCTCTTTCACAAAAACAGAACTTTAGGATGTCATTTTCTTTCTTTTCTACTTAAACCTGAAACCCAAAGTAACATTTCTCATACTCTGAATTATATCCTAATAATAGACTTTTAAATTGAGGAAAGAAAGCATAATCCTTTGCTTCCATTTCTAAACATTTTTCCTGAAAATTCATTGTTTGAAAATGTCTCTGGCTCTGATAAAAATTCCAGAATGAATAGACCAGCAAGATGGAGAAAGACACAGAGGCAATGGGGTGTGCTGAAAGATGGGAGTGAGATTTAGAGTCTGCTGGGTTTTATTCATTTTTATTGTATCAGTTACTTTGTCTTCTAAAACCTGAATGTAGTAGTTATATAAAAATGTAAACATTTCCCCTAAATCTTTTATTGGTGATCAGGATTCACTGCTATAAATACAACTCTAAGTCTTTAATCAAGAGCAGGGGTCAGATTAAAAAAAAAAAAAAAAAAAAGGCCAGAAATGCTAAATCCTCCCACAGATGCTGGCCCACAAAGATTCACTTCACAATTCCTGGGAACCCCCTGGATTTAGAGTGGTTATCTTTAGTCATCTTAAGGAAGAAATTTGTCTGTATTAAACTCAAAGCTTAATTAATATTGATCTTACGATTCCTGTAGCAAAAAACAAGAATGATTCAAATTCCCACTACTAATGGTGAACACTGAATTACATATTCGGTGTTCTTTCTTTCTTTAGTAGCTGAACTGAACCTCAGGTAGGCTAGGAGTACAAAGTGTCTAGCTCAGTTGTTCAAGCTAGTTAGTCTCCATATGGATGATGCTATGCACAGGAAGTATTTTGAGTATGTATATTGTGGAGGGCAATCATTTAAATTGTAATATAGCTGTAAGAATCTTAACAGGATATATACGTACTGCTATAAGGATGACAATCTCTGTAGGAAAGACACTCCTATATTATAACTGTTTTTGTTTTTGTGCCATTTGATTTTGAGGCAAGGTCTTCTTACACATCCCTAGGTAGCCTAATACTCACTATGGTACAGAGGCTAGCCTTGAACTCACACAACCCCCCACCCCTGTCTTAACTTCCTAAAATCTGAAATTATAGGAATGCACCACCATACTTGGCAGTTTTAACACCAGTTATCAGAGCCTTGAATGTAACTCTTTTAGACATAGGAATACAAAGTCATTTTTGTACAGCTATACTGCAAGTATCTTTTCAAGAAATAATTATTATACTGTTTTATTCAAAACTTTACTAAGAGCTGCTGGAACACCAACACCCATGCCGTGTGCAGCACAGAAACACTGCTGTCATGCCCCGGGTGCCTCTGTCACTGTCATCACTTATCACAGAAACTATTTCATTCTTTTTTTCTACTGTAGCCATGCCTCAGAACTCACATTTAAAAAATACATCATTATAAATCACAGTCCTTTAATCTCTCTTGTATACTGCAGCCATGATAACACATTGATTATCTGAAAATATACATAGATCAAATACAATGTTCAGGAAACTAAACCAAGGTTTGCAATTGCTTTTTAAGAGTCATTGTGTTTCATGAGATGGAGAACTAATGATATAGGGGAACTGAATTAAGCAATCCTCTTCTCCCCCCTTCCAGTTGATCTTCTAGCCAGAGGAAGTCTTATGACTCAATCAGGAAGGGGTCATAGATGCTACATCTCTATTTTATAACTACAGGAACAAGTCCAGGAGAACTCATCCTCCATCACTCAACAGCAAAACCACTACCATTCCCTTTACTTGAGGAAAGATAGCCCATTTATCTCAGCCACTGTCACTTCAGTTTTATGCTCTTCTGGTCCATGAACACAGTTCCACAACTCAATTTCTCACATATGGTCTGCATAGCTTCCCCAGTGCTCAGAAAAGTCTAAACATCCAGCGCCAGACACAGATTCTTTGACTCCAAGCCTTCTCTTCTATTTCCTACCCTAGTCTAGTCCCACTGCTAGTCACTACATTAGGAACAACACTGGACTCTTCTCTCCATCAGGGAGAAGAAGTGAATACTTGGCTGAAGTTACCCCTTGCGCTCTTTCTTGACCACCCCTCCTTCTTTCCACTCACCCCCAGTTCACCAGCTCAGAAATTCACTATCTTGTATTGAACCCTATCTCACCATCTTGCATGTAGTATATTTTCCAGCTGGACTGCTGTTTTGCTGCAAGATTTACATTAAATACAATTCAAATCACTCTTAGGTTTAAAACACATTTCCCTCTAAGCTGGGTAGTGGTGGCACACGCCTTTAATCCCAGCACTAGGGAGGCAGAGACAGGTGGATCTCTGAGTTCGAGGCCAGCTTGGCCTACAGAGCAAGATCTAGTACAGGCACCAAAACTACACGGAGAAACCCTGTCTTGAAAAAAAACCAAACAAACAAACAAACAAAAAACCACATTTCTCACTATTTGCTACTCAATGTCACAGTTATATTTGTCCTCTCCCAAATTCATGTTGAAATGCTATCTTCAATGCCACAGTATTATGAAGTGTTGCTTTGGGAAAATGATGAAGACACAAGGGCTCTGATATTATTAAATGATATTTAGAACCCCTACTAAATGGCTTAAAGGTGAAAACAGTGATATCTTGTTCTGTGTATTCCACCATGTGAGGACACCATACTCATCCACTCTGGAAGATACAACTAAATCCATTCTTGAAAGCAGATGCCCTCACCAGATACTATATGTCAGTATCCAGATCTTAGACTTCTGGCCTCTAGAACTATGAAAACAATCCTCTTCTTCAAAAGTAACCTAGGTGGAAGTATTTTTGCTTAAGCAACACACATCTGTGAATACAACCTGCTGTCTTCATAAGTCCCTATGCGGCAGACCCAGCAGGCTGTTTGCCGCAGCTTGTATCTTTATGCATCTCTGGTTTTGCTTATATTGTTCTCTCTGCCCAAAGTGATATTGTATCAATTCTTGCTGGAAGAAGTTGGTGCAGCTTACCAGTCTCTAACTCTTAGGTATAGCTGGTTGCTGAACACCTCATGCTACTGTTCCATGTTTCATGTCTGTCACCATGCTAGACAAAAAATACTTAGTGATAGTATTTCACTTATATAAAAATTAATTGAAAAAAAAAAAAAAAGCCAGACAGTGGTGGCAAACACCTTTAATCCCAGCACTTGGGAGGCAGAGACAGGCGGATCTCTGTGAGTTCAAAGCTAGCCTAGTCTATAGAGTGAGTTCCAGGACAGCCAGAGCAGTTACACAGAGAAACCCTGTCTTGAAAAACAAACAAACAAAAATTCATTCAACATGTTTCCCTCAAGGAATGTGTTTTGTTTTTACACACAACCAAATACACAGTATCTGTCAGTAAATATTTATAGAATAACCTAACATACTCATCAGGCAAGCATTCTTACTTCTGTACATGGCTCGGATTCATCACTCTAACAATTACTTTTCTCAGACCAATATGTGTTTGCACCTGCTTGAGTGTATTCAAAAGTTTCTTCTACAAAGGGAGTTGGAAAACCTGAGACTTGGTCTGGCTATCTCTCTCAACACCTGTGAGTTTTAACAATTCATCTGAAGTGTTTCTTTATATGTTACATATAAAATAAGCATTACCTTTCTGCTCTAATAATTTATTATGGATTTTCTTAAATATTTAACACCAATCACATTTCCCTTTACACTCCTTGCTACCACCTAAGTCACCTTAGATCACACTCTCAATGGTTCACATTTTAAGTCATCATTCAATCTACTGATTTAGTGTTTTCTCCCACAAGCCAATTGAAACTGAACTTACTAAGGTGATTAAGAATGTCTTTGCTCCTAAATCCAATGAGCACATTTCTGTCTGTGTCATAACTGAGACCCATGTCCAACAGGGCTGCCAGCCTCCTTCTTCTCACATACTCTTCTTCCTCAGTCTTTGCTGTCTTCCCAGAGGTTTTCCCCCTAGAATTGTCAGTCCTTTAAATTTTACAATGCTTGCCTCTTGGCCTCCTTACCCCACCACAAACTCTAACATCTTCAACTGTCTTTCCCTCCAAGGCTTTACTTGCCATTGCTTGCTTGAGCTCACATATAGGTTAAGGAGTTCCTTTAGTGTGGACACCCCAGAAGCATCTCAAGCTCAACAGATCCACATGCTTCTTGATAACCTTGCCTCTAGTCTCCTCTCCTCTCTGAGCTCCTATTCTAGAAGTATGGTATTTCTGCCATTCCAGTATGTGGAACTGTTCTAGGCCCCTCTGTCTTTTCAACTCTGCAGCCATATAATCACTAAGCATCATGACATTTAATTTCTAAGCAGCCTTAACACCTTACCTTAATCTGAACTATCACAACCATCTCCATCTTCCTTTCCTCCCATTTACTCTGCTACAGCAGCCATTGTATAATTCGATTTTCTCCCTCCTCTCTCCACATCTTTCAGAAGACCCCCTTCCGCCTTCTAGATAAAATATCCAGCCTGGCACATCAGTTTCCTTCACCAGGCTCATCACTTGTCCATCTTCACCCTATGTTTTTATGAATCAGCAAAGATAACTATTCAAAGTACCTCTAAGGTGCCATTATTTCTTATGTCTCAAAGCCATAACATATGCTGATCCTATGGCCTGAACACTTTTCCTTTGCTAATCATCTGTCCTAGAACTCCTATTCACCTCTTTAAACTTTCAAGACATTCACTTGAGTTTTTGTCCTCCCTGGGAATCTCTGCTAGACTTCTAAAATCTGAGCTAGCTATGATTCACAAAATATGCTTCCATATGCCCTAGTCAGACCTCTGAATATACCATTATTATACTTGAACAAATTTTCCTCCTATATTAGTTAGAGTTTATATTTCAGAAATGAAAAACCATGACTGTAGCATCTTGGGGAGGATAGGGTTTATTAAATCAATCTGAATTTAAAAGTAATGAACATACTTGTTTGATACAGGAAATCTAAAGACAGGATAGCATTCAAGGCTACATCATGTTTCCTGCTCACTGCTCATATCCAGGCCTAGAGTATAAGAGAACAAGTGGAACAGAAAGATAGGAAAAATATGCAACTGGAGGTTGAGGACAGAAAGTTTAAAGTTGCAGACAAGTTGGGTGCTAAGAAAGTAGCTACAGTTGTTAAAAAGGCTAACACCATTGAAGTAAAACCTCTGCTTTCTACCAGGAAACAGGAGATGATGACCATTTAAGGGTAAGACTCACCCTTTGAAGACTTCAGCTTGTGAAATGCAACTTCATTGGAAAGGAAAGAACATAACCTGAGGATGCTATTGAAAGAGCTTAAGAACAACAACAATAAAATAAAAATTAAAATTAAAAAAAACCTTTTTAGCACCTGCAAGTCTTCCTACTAGGAAGCAATAGTACAGGACCAAATACAACTATGGTCTTAGGAGACTAGACTCCATCTTGAGCTTGTTAACAAAACAGTAACATCCATAGCATCTCCATATGGAACTGGTTTTATGGGCATCAAAGATGCCAGAGTGAGGGATTCATAGCAGCTTGAACCAAGGTTCCAGAAAGTCACGCAGGCCAGGCAATGTGTGGCCCTGTTAGAACCTCCACAAGGAGGTGCTAAGGTGTTGCTGTATGCTTACTGGTTTTCAGTCTTGCTTCAGTCTGATCTTTCCTTCATATGTTCCCACTTCTCGTTTTTAGAAAGGGACTTATCACGCAGTGCCATATTTACTTTGGCAATATAGTATTTGTTTGCTTGGGGTTTTTGATGTTATGGAGGCACACAGTTGAGAGTCTCTATTAAGTTCAAAAGATTCTGTGATTGTAAACCATGGGACTGTTAAAGACTATAGGACTTTTGAAGTTGGAGTAAATACAGTTTCCTTTATGAGATGCACATAAGCCTATGGGAGCCCGGCTAGAATGCTGTGATTTGAATGTGAAATGTGTGGTCACCTACTTCCCAGCTGGTGACCCTGTTTTGGAAAGTCATATTATAGAATCTTTGAAAAATGGAACCTTACAAGAGGAGGTAGACTGTTTTGGATAGCCTGAGTTTTATGCTCTGGCCTCACTTCCTGTCTGTTCTCTAGTTCCTGACTATGGATAAACGTGACCAGTCATCTCAAATTCCTATTACCATGCCTTCCTTGCCATGATGGACTAAGCCTTCAAACTATGAGCCCAAATGAACTCTGCCTCCCTTCAGTTGCTTCTGGTCAGATAGTCGGCCACTGCAATGAGAAGAGTAACTGATACACATAGTAGACATTAAAGTTGTACTAACTGAAATAACTCTGCTATTTTCACATGAAGAGGGACAGGAGGGCAATACAGGAAGAAAATGAAAGACCCAACATAAACCTTTGTTCTCAAGTGCATTTTCAATTCTACTTAGAATTCAAAAGCAGGGCGATAGATTTTACACTAAGGAAAATTCACCTAGGAATAGCTGGTAAAGCCTGAATAAAATCTACAAATGACAAGTTCCTGGATTTATCATTACACTGTAGTTTACAGAGATACTGAGATACTCTCCTGAGGAAAGCTGGGCCAAGGGCACAGCAGAAGCTCTCTCTTCTGGTTTTGTAATGTCCTGTGTATTTTGTTGTTGTTTCAAAAGGAAAAAGTAAAACCTACTTATGTGACTGACCTGTAAGAAATTTAAACAATTCTTCAAATATCACTAGCATTTATTTTTACTTCTGGAAATAGTCACAAATGAGAGAAACAAAATTCTGTCTACTTATCAGAACGAAAGAGGAAGGACTGCTGTGAGCCCAGCTCCCATTTGGGGCTGACTCACTTGTATCTAACAGATATACCCCGTTTTTGTTTTTGTTTTGGGGGAACAGAGTTTCTCTCTGTGTCATCCTGACTGTCCTAGAACTTATTCTGTAGGCCAGACTGGCCTCCAATTCACAGACATCTGCCTGCCTCTGCCTCTAAAGTGCTTTGATTAAAGGCATGCACCACCACCACTCAGCTATACTTTTATTTCTTATGATCTATGATAGTGAGTCTTTCTTTAACATAACTTAACATACTGAATAACATATGCATCCTGTAGAAACAAGGAGACTGAAGGAAGAGAGGTCAATCCTAATAGATGGGCAAAGGGAGAGGCCATACCATTCATGACATTCCCCTTTTGCTTCCACAGGTCCTGAAAACTACACCAGAGGCTCACAGGATGATGGGAGTGGAGCAATTGATATACTGATGTCTGACCAGAAGAATCCCAGGAGCATGGGTCTGGAAGAGTGGTGGTCTGAGAACAGTCCAACAGTAGAACATTCTCTTCCCTCGGGCTACAATGAATGGCTCATGACCACTCCATGCTGATGCCAAACTGTCTTCGTTTCCCCCTCCACCTTAGCCCATCAGAATAAGCCAGAGTTGACTTTTTTTTTTTTAGGAAGGACAGAGTCCTGATAGTAAACTGTTTGGTGATAAGCATTTTTACTTCTATATTAGAAAACTTGTTGGGCTCATTTCCCCATTCTCTTCTTTTTCTGCAACAACAGGCATCCAAACATTTCTACCACTCACAAAGAGATGTATTTGTCATTCAGACAGTTGAAGGTAACTCTCTATTGACATCACAATGGACTGGAGCAATATGAATAAGAAACTCCATTGCCTGCTTTTGAAGACAAGAAAAATGGATAATATTACAATGAAATAAAATCAGCTGGGAGCCTTATAACAGACTTTGTATTTTGAGTTTGCAAAATATTTTTTTTTTTAATTTAAAGGTATAGGAGGCAATTATGGAGTACCCAGGGTCCAAAGGCTCAGCTAAGTCTGGCGTGGGATCTGAGGGGAAAAAAATTTACATACACTATGTTCTTATGTCTATTAACTTTATTCCTCTAAGACAAAAATTCTATCAATCAGCTATAGCTCCACTAGGCATTCAAGGCAGGAACAACTCTAGGCATACCAAGCTCTATATCCATCTACTTTATTTCTCTGGGATGAAATCCTGTCTCCATAACTACAGTTCCGTTCAATTCCCCAGCTCATAGTCCTGCTAATGACTAAACTCCTATGCTTTCAACCTCATCTTCGTCCTCTGCACCCTCTTTCTCCATCTCTGCTACTCTCTACTCTGGGCACTCAGAAAACTGTACTCAAGATCTGCTTACCCTCTACAGAACCTCTGTTATCCTCTCTTCTCTCTTGCCACACTGTTCTGTCCTTGTCTGCAGAAAATGCCTGCCCTTTTTTCCCCTGGTCACATGGATCTCTGCCTCCTCAGGAATGTTGTATTACCTCTCACCTTGATATGTAAAAATCTCTTTTGTTCTCAGTCAACATGCTCTGGAGAAACACTAGGCCTCCTCAAGTCATAGGGATGGTCTGAGCTTCATTAGCATAAGAAACAAAGCTAGGTGTCTCTGCCAGCTTGTCTCCTAAGCTCAGCAAGGCAGTTAGTAATTTAGTAGGTTCAGCATATCTGGGGAGCTGAACTGTTTACCAATTGGTCTGGGCACTCAAGGATTTCCTAGCAGAAGACAGCTGGAATATTAAAGACTGGGTAACACCAAATATTCATAATAAATGGCTTTGCCTTTTGACAGAAACTTGGCAAGTCAAAGTTCAGCTTTAATACACAGCTGAATCTCTATGATATATTCTGGTAGCTCACAAGAGGCAATCATGGGGCCTTTGGTAGTAAAAGATCCAAAGCTGACCATGAAGGTGGTTGCCCTTGACAACAGCATTGACAATTCTGTCACATGGTCACACACCCACAACCAGGGTCCAGGCCTGAGCATAGCAACTCATCAAAAGCACAAATAAATCATAAAAAGCACTCTTTTTTCCCATGGAGGGTACATTTAAGTATTTGACCCTAAGCACTAGCACTTCTGAGTTCCCGCCATCTAAAGAACAGAGACTGGAATAGGGAAATGGGATTCTAGCTTCATAAAGTACTGGTTTCCAAGTCCTAGGACCCTCCAAATGAAGAGTAATAGGAAGTGCTTTATTTCTGCCAATAAAACTGGTGAATCATTCATCTTCAATCTAGTTGATATATTTAAAAACTATTACAAGATGCAGCAGCCTCTTCCAGAAGCAAAGGAGAGAGTATGGACTTCCTTGAGTCAGACAAAGTGCTCAAGTATTCCAGAGATGCAGATGCAGAACGTAGAAAGCTCTCAGAGACCTAGAGAGTTGATTACCATCCACCAGTGCAGAGTTGTTGTAAGCTGTTGTCCTAATGGGTTTGTAGGGGTAAACAGCATGTTTGTACAAGCTATGCCCCCCTGAACAAGCTAATAAATTCTGAGGAACACTGGCAGGGATAGTAGTAATCTCCTCTAGAGAGTACCTTTTTAGTCTCCCTTGCTTTATACAGGCCTCTTGATCCCGTAAACACAGAAGCAGAAAAGTGCTGTGGGCTGTCGTTCTATATGCTGTGAATATGTTTTGCTCTGATTGGTTGATAAATAAAATGCTGATTGGCCAGTAGCCAGACAGGAAGTATAAGTGGGGCAAGCAGACAAAGAGAATTCTGGGAAGAGGAAGGCTGAGTCAGGAGTCACCAACCAGACACAGAGGAAGCAAGATGTCAAGGCAGAACTGAGAAAAGGTACCAAGCCACATGGCTAAACATAGATAAGAATTATGGCTTAATTTAACTATAAGAGCCAGTCAATAATAAGCCTGAGCTAATGGCTGAGCAGTTATAAATAATATTAAGCCTCTGAGTTCTATAAGTGGGCCACAGGATTGTGGGGGCTAGGTGGGACAGAGAACCCTTTCAGCTACAGAAAACTTCCCAATGAATCTTGCTGAAAACCCAGTTCTTGTTTCAGCCCAAGCCAAGGAGGCCTGTTCAGCAAGTCATTTACTGTGAGATTTGCTATTAAACCTGTCAAACAGACGTATGTGAAAATACCGCTTCACTAAACAGCTATTAAGTTTCATGAGCTTAAAAAGAAAATACCATCTAGCTATACGCTGTTAACTCAACAGAAATTCACCATTCTGTTTTAAAATCTGATATTCGACTACACTTTTCCCTAAATCCTAACATTTGCTCTCTGCTATGAAATGGCTGCCGCACAGCACCATTGGCAAACACTGACTGAGAGCACACAGACTCGTTTCAGCAGTGCACTCCCTCTTTCCTCAGGGAGTGCTGAGCATCTGCGGCTGCAGGCTCCACACAGGAGAAAATACTTTGCAGTTGTGTCAGGGGAAAATGAATGTGCTGACTCCTTTCTTTCCCAATGGTCATACATTAATCAAAGGTTGCAAAAGAAAAAGTGTTAAGCTAAATAGATTCATAGTAATGGAGCTAAAACAATTATTCAAAGTGCTTAATCAGTCAATGTAAAATAAAACCATTGTCACACTACATCAGTGCATAGGCAGCAAAGTTACATGGAGAAGAAAGAACATTCATAAGACAAGCTTTCTAGAAATGGAGGACGCGAGGGGATACAGAAGGTGTTTGACAGCAGGAAAGTAAAATGGTAGCTGAAAAACAGTAAAACAAACAAACAAAAAGAACTAGAGAAACAGAGACAAATTTGGGGTGTGGGACAAAGACCATGATGTGAGGAAAACCCATCACAACCCAGGGGTTGAGGGGCAAAGAACTGGAAGGCAGCTGGGAAGCCAGCTGAAAGCGATTTTTCTTCACCAGCAATTTCTACGTCCAAAGGGTAATTTTTACAGAGACAACCAAAGGGTAATTTTTACAGAGACAAGCACATTTATCAGGTGACAAGGCATAGAACTTAAAGGATGATAAAGATGGATCCCAGGTAAAGACTGCAGAAGGAAGTGGGCGAGAGTGCTGCTTTTGGAGAGAGTTAAAAAAATGGCTTGGGAGGACAAGAGAGAATCAAAGGCCCCTTGCAGCACCTCCATGTCTGTGATTTATTTCTTCGATGTCTCTTCTGGAAAGATGAAAACCAAGAGTCGGGTCACTGCAGACATTGTTATGGGAAATGAGGTGAGGGAACATCAACTCCAGAATAATCACACCATAATTGCCTAGAGGTCTCCTAAATCTGTGAGGGATCACTCTGTTTCCTAAATGCAGTGCGTTTGATTTCCCTCCAGAGAATGCAGGAAATTGTACCCTTTGAAACAGATGAGAAGTTTTGGATAACATCAGATTCTATTGGAAAGCCCCCGGGGAATGAGCTGGCAACTTGCAGCCCACACAACAGTGTCTGATACACTTAGTAGCAGATGAGGGAAAGTTTGTTGTGACAGCTGTGTAGAAAGAAAGGGGTGGGGGGATGTCTGGAGGTTAGGTGGATTTGCAACGTGAGAAGGTGATCTGGGATGGAAAAAGCAGGGTCTTCTCAGGAAGAAAGAACTCCCAGAAAGAGAACAAAAAGAAACAGATTGAAGCAAAGTGTGTCCAGCATGTGATGGCGTTTTCTGCACAGCTTCCTTTATGGAAAATGCAAACCAAGAACCACTGCTACTTGCAGGGTCCATCCATACAGAGGAAATTTGCATGTTTCTAGAAGAAGACTTTATTCTTTATCTACCCTCCCCAGAGTACTCAGCCCTCTGTTCTCCCCTCTTACCAAAATGTTCCTCTTTCGTGACTCTCCCCACACCAGGCATGTCAACAGATGACAGCCTGTGTCCCACCCATGCCTACAGATACCCTGCTGGGAATCTCCTGATGAAGTGCCATAGGCAGCACAGAAAAGACAGGAGCATAGTCCAGGCCAGCATTAGAGAGAAAAGACCACAAAGAATCGGATGTAGAAAGATAAACACCAACTGACAGAGAGGACCACCATCAGACTTCTGAAAGTCACTATTGTGCAATGCGCTGTGCAAACCACATTCCTCACTTGATGGCAGCTAGACAAAAGGGGAATGGAAGGAAGGAGACCAATACTGCACATTCCCCAGGCAAGTGATAGACTGGGTGTCTTACTGTAGCTTTAGGTCACCTAACTTAGTCCTCAGAAGTATACAATGAAGGAAATTATTACTTCCAAAACAGACACCCTGAAAGGCAGAAGACTTCTTTCTGTAAGGTAATCCAACTCACTACTGTAAAGCTAGCCTGCCTCATAGTTTGGGACCCAACTCTGTTTGATTCTGCATGTTTCCTACATGGCCCACACTGTTTTAATTGACTGGAGCACTTAGCAAAAGAGCACTTAAGCAGGTTATCCATGGCCTACTTCCAGAATCCCATTGTAAAGTCTCCGGCTCATGCCACTGCGTGGAATGTGGTTATGCAATTGTAAAACAGGGTGTTTAAATGAAAGTGCAACAGAACCCCAAAGTGCTCTCAGTTCCCCAGTTGAAAATAAATGTTGGGTTGGGAAGTTTGTATCTGTCTGCAGGTTTCCTGTGCTATTTCTCTTCAGTAATGAGAAGCACTGGTCAGTCCCCCAAACACCAATCATTCATACTTTGCCTCACCCCCTCAAAATTGTATAAGATTCTGTAATTTGGAGGACTTTTTGTTTGTTTGTTTTTTGTTTTTGTTTTGTTTTTCCTTCTAGAGATGGGGATCTTTGTCAGAGATTCTGTTTCATAATTCTGTCCCACAATCTTGTCTCAGAAACCCTGGATCAAGAGTTCTTCCATGTTAAAATATAGGACCTAACACCCACAGACGTATGTAATAATAAATCTATGCCTGGAGAAGAAGGCTGTGCCAGGCTATCACCCCTGAGTCTCACCAGTTAGCAAAGTCTAGCCAATCTAAAAAAACAAAAGCATAAGGTCCCAAAACAACTAGGTCCAGACCATGGTAAGTCGGCTTCTGCTGACTGCCTCTCTTGTTCCAACCCATTTAGCATTTATGTACAGATTTTAACAGTCATAGGTACAAAGGTTGGTTTCATTGAATTTCATACCCAAAGTAGGGAGTTAACTGTGGCTTGAAAATGGCAGTCTGTGGCAACTAGACCAAAGCTGAGTGTGCATGTAATTCACAGGCTGGCAGCCTTTCTCCAACTGTTTTCATATTCATGTGGCAGACACCCTCTTTAGGTTCTAACACCCGAGGAGGCTCCTCTTAGTATCCCAACCATCTGGATTGAATAATTTCTGGTGTACAAAAGAAATAAACAGTCAGATGCCAGTGGTAATGTGGTGTCTTGAGAGATGACTACTACAGTCTTACATATCTTACTTTATTCTTTGATTCTTTGTATATTGCTTCAAATGTTTCATTCACCTTTTAGTACTTTTATTGGGGTAGATATATTATCATACAATACATTATACATACTTAAAATACACAGTTTGATGAGATTTGACATATCTTTATATCCATGAATTCATTATCCCAGTTAAGATGAATGTATGTTCATTAAGCAAAGGTAATGACATGATAATGTAGACCCACCAAAGACTTCTTTGTGTCTCTGGCAATTCCTTCCTCTTATTGCTCCTCATTTCTGTGGCACAGTAGAAGTACTAATTTGCTTTTTGTTACTATGTATCAGCTTCTATTTCCTAAGATTTTATACAATTGGAATCATACTATGTGTGTTCTTATATTTTCTGTCTTCTTTTGCTCATTGTAATTATTTTAAGATTCATGAATGTTGTAAACATGTGTTCATAGCTTATGTTTTTATTAAATAACATTCAATGGAGTATAGTTTGGGCCTACTATGGTTCATTTATTTATTCACCTATATTTGGGCTAGTTTCCATTTGGAGCTATAACAAAAATGTGCATAGTAGTCATAAATATCCATACATACTTTTCTCTGTGTCCTTATTAGAAGAAAAAGCTAAGACACAGAAAGGCCCAAGGAAAGAAACCATGTTCAGGTGAAGGGAGATGATGACCTCACAGAAGGACAGAGCTCACACAGGGAACTTGCTGTGCCAACAATGTGATCCCAGATGTCTAGATTTCTGAATGGCAGAAAAATGCTTTTCTTATCAAAACCATCTAGTCTCCAAAGCTTTGTCATGGCAGGCCTAGAAAACTAATACAGCACACTTCTCACTTCATATAGCAATTGATTCAGAGTGGATCCCAGACCAAAATTTTAAACATAAAACTACAGAAACTTTTACAAGATATCTTACAACCTTATATAACCTTATAAATCTTACTTTATGCAAAGATTTCTTATCTATAATGCTAAAAGATTGCCTCCTAAAGGAAAAGAAACTTCAAATGCGTTAAGCACTGTTGCCTCTCTAGAAAGCCTACACAAAACACCTATCTATAGGACATCCTGGGAAAACTGCTGAAGAAAAGAGTCCTGGTTCTCTTTCCTTCATTACCTCCTTCTGTAGCCTCTAAGATGACAACAAATGATTCTACAGAATGTAGAATCCCAAAGAAAATAAACTGTGAGAAACAACAAGTTTTATTAACCTGGTACTGAGATCTTCCCAAACTAATAAAAACCTTTTATTGGGAGAGTGTGACAGGTACTTTCTTATACCGCTTTCTCTCAGTCACATGTGGTAGGCATTACTGTACAGTCGTGTGTGAGGAAATTCAGACTCTCATAGCTGCATCTGGGATAAGCCCACACTCCTTACAGTTCCAGTGTTTAGGGATACCTCACAGATAGTGATCAGAAATGATGCATACCCCACCTTAAGAAAATAACTGTCCTGTAGCTAGAGTTTTTCTCTCCGGGTCCTGCCAAGCCCCAGCAGTCCTTTAGCCCAATTATAATATAAACATACAGACACTTATATTATTTAAACTGCTCGGCCTTTAGCTCAGGCTTACCATTGTCCAGCTCTTATTCTTATACTCAGCCCATTTCTGTTAATCTATATGTCACCACGTGTTCTGTGACTTTACCTGCTGCCTTTACATGATGCTCCCTGTATGGCAGGCTGGCATCTCCTCCTCTCCGCCTTCCTGTTCTCTCAATTCTCCTCTCTGCTAGTCCCACCTATACTTTCTGCCTGGCTACTGGCCAATCAGTGTTTTATTTACCAATCAATCATCCACAGCACTTCCCCTTTTTCTTTTTTTTCAAAAAGGAAGGTTTTAACTTTAACATAGTAAAATTACATATAACAAAACAATTATCAAGCAAGAATTACAGTTACAATATTAAAGAAGATATCCTATCTTATATTTGTGAGTCTAAGGTTTTATATCTAACTTATCTTTTATCGTAACTGAGGAAATTATAATTATCTAGTCTTCAACTACATCAAAGACCCTAGAAGGACATACTATTACCTGAGAAATGGGAGAAGGATGCAAGCAACTTTCGGGAGTCTTGCAGGGTAGACAGAGACAGCTGGCAGCCTGGACAGTCACCTAATGTTCCTTTGTAAAGTTGGGGCATCTGTCTTCAGTCTACAGAATGACTAGAGTCTCTTAGTCGTTTCTCTCTGTGTTCTGTAGAATGTCTGGCAGCTTCCTCTGTGAAGCAGGAACATGAAGGACCATTTTGCCAAGCAAAGTTCAGTGGTTACCTTCCTATGGGTCCTGCACATCCAGTTGATCAAGCAGTCCAGGCAAGAACAGTTTCTTGCCCAAATGGCTATTTTTGTCAAGGTGAAGATAAACTCCTTATGGAGTGTCTTTGATGCCCATCCTCCTATCTGAAGTAAATTGGTGCTGCCAGGAGTAGACATGTCTCATTGTCCAGAAAGTCTAAATTTTTAAAACATTTTAAATGCCATATTCTGTAGGTCTTTGAAGTGTTTGAAGATTACCTACCTAATTGAATTATATCTATGTATACCTAGAAAACAACATAACTATATGTTTGACTATCATAGAAGACTAATTATTAATCTGTATTTTTTAATTATCCATTATAATTTAAATGAGTTACATAAACATAATACCTCACACAAGAATAGAAATATATATACAGTATAACAAAATTAAGTGTAAACTTGTATCAATAAACTGAAATCCATAGCAATGTAAAATATTTTAAACAAGTTGCTCTTTAAAAGTAGATTAAATAATCTACCCTTTCATCCTATCATATCTATATCATATCCTCTTTTCTTTTTTAGCACTGTCCCATTCTTAAAAGATGGAAGTTCTGGTTCTCTAAGAAAATTAACTCCAGCAAAAATGATATCTAAATCAGGCTAAGGATTTGCTCCCTATCACAGCATGTGATAACTAATGATGGTGACAGTACGAATGGTTTGGAGAAGCCCCACTCCCAGACACACACTCCTTCCTGTCATCAAGCAAGTGAAACACTGAGATCTGTGGGTGAAGGATTTCAGTTGTTTAAATGTCTAAACAATGTTCAGAAGAGGGACAGAGGGTCAAGCAGGCTGAAAGTATAGGAATATCACCCAACTAATGAAGATACAAAACCCTGCTTAGGTATAGCTCTAATGCTATTAGTGGAGGCAATAGTTTACTATACAAACTATATGGACCTAAAGTCCTAAGAACTTCATCTACATTGTCTTAATTTCCATAAATCTGTGAGCCAAGAGTCACTAACACATGATGTTAGAGATGAAAAGGAGCTTGGGAGAGAATAAATGACATGGTCATGAGTACAGGGGAAATAAGGGGAAGAACACCAGTTTACACCTAGATTTGTGAGCACAGAGTCCATCCCTTGAAATAAGTACTTTATAGTCTATATCTATCAGACAGAGGAAGTTTAAAAGAAATGGGAAAACTCAGTGTGCCCATTGTAACCTTCCCACTGCCAATCTGTTTGTTTGTGACAAAGCAGGTCCTTTACCACTACTCTGGGAACCTTGCTACAGGGCTCCCTCCTGAAAAGGTTGACTTCTGTAACCAGAGTCTTCAGAACAGGTGAGAGCCTTGGCTGTGAAGATAGGGAAACCACATCTGCAAGGCAGCTTCCCTGTCTGGCAGGCCCTCTGCCTCTGATTGGAGTTGCAGGATTCTGGCCAGCTCCTGTATGTCTGGAACTGATATGTGGCTGGCTTCCTTCCATAAGCCAAAAACCCAGCCAGCACGGCCTTGCAAGCTCCAAACCACCTTGGATCAGAATCCTTTAGAAGGAACAGGAAAATGCTTGTCAACCACACTCGGGCAGCTTGGTAACAGCTCATTGAAGGTTCAGATGGGAAGTTTTTACCTGGAAGCCGTTAACAGTTGCTTATGCCCTATGAAACGTCAGGCAAGCACTTACCCACACAACAGTTTCATCAACACACATTCTAACTGAGACTTTTATGGTATCAGTTTTTCCAGTTGGTAGACTTTGCCTTTCTCTGACATAATTACAAGTTCCATATTTTTGCCCTAAGGCGAAAATGTAAATCATTTCCTGGTATACCACAACTTCCCAGTACTGACTATAAAAGGCAAGCCTGCATAGCATTTAAAATTAAAAACATCAGTTTCCTAAATGTGTGTATCATTATGATGTTTACCAATGAACATTTGCTGGTTCAGACCCAGTTCCTATGCATTTCAGGCAACGGACTGCTGGCCTGGCTTTTCCTCTCTTTGGGTCCCTTTTGAGCTCCTTCAGAGCTGACTTTATGGAACTCCAGATACTGTTATGACTCATAATCAGTAGGAGCCATACTGGTCTTTGTTAGTTGAGTCCTTCTTAAGCCCCCAGGAAAGGCATGCCTCTTCTCTTTCGTATTACAGCATTGCCACTGAGTCCTCTCCAGATCAGCTGGAAAAGAAAATGGGCTGTAAAGTCAGACAGACCCCTTTTAAAATCTTCATTCCTCCAGTGACAGTCTTATATAAACCCCTTCACTACTCTGAACATGTATTTTCTTCTCTATAAAATAAGAATCTTCTTACAGCCCTGCAGGGCTCTTGTGACATGGGTTTCTAATAGACATTAGCTTATAGTAAATGGCTATTAAGGGTAACCTCCATTCACTTTCTCTGTTATTATCCATGTGACATCCAGTTCTATGCCTGACAATAGGCTCCAGACTTACAGAGTCATAGAGAGGAGAGCAAAGTTTATAATTACAGCTCAGGAAATCAAAAGAAAAGGAACCATCTTAAAAAGCCATGCTGTGGGACTGTAGAGATGATTGCTTGAATAAGAGAACTTGCTGATCTTGCAGAAGGTTCAGTTCCCACCACCCACATCAGGTGGCTCACAACTGCCTGTAAGTCCAGTTTCAGGGGATCTGATGCCCTCCTCAGGCTTCCATGGTGTGTAGTGCACATACATACATTCAGGTATACATACATATGCCTAAAATAAAATGAAAAAATCTGTTCTTGATGATGTATTGAACCTATTCATTGGCTCAATTCAATACACACTCAAGGAATCCATGCAACTAGGATCTGGGGTTTTAAACCCAGGAGAACCAGTTTCCAAAGGTAGCTACAACATGACTTACTATGTGTCCCTGACAAAGTTATCCAAATTCTCCAAGGCACAGTTTCATTGTATGAAATTGGGAGGTGAGAGTTATGCCTCTTTTGCAGGGTTGTGAAGAGTATTGAATAAGATGTATACAGGTGGTCAATACATTGGCTTGTATATTATAAATACTCATCATCAAACCACTGTAACATTGATAGGAAGCATATGCTGCCAAAGTAACTAAAGCCATGGCTGCATGTTCATATTTGCTGCTGAATGTGAATTTCTAATAGTCACTAGTATATAGTATTCACTCAAGTGCTGTGCCCCACAACCTCTTCCTAGTGGAAGAGATGATAAAGTCCCAACATTCTTCATAGCATTTTTGAGGGAATAAAAAAATACTGAATGTAAAAGCACTCTTTGAAAGATATAGTATAAAACTTTAAGAAAGTATTATTACAATACAAAATGTTATAGAAATGCTAATAGTGGATAATCATAGAGTCTTTAAGTCCATCCAAAGAGCAAGTTGGTCTGAATGGGGATTAACTGGGGAGAGGGGAGAGGGGAAAAAGTCAGCACAGAAGCATCCATTAGGCAGAAAGTCATACTTCAAAGAAGGGTTTTAATGCTTCATACATATTTATGTGCTCTATTCCTGGTTTTAAAATTCAACAACTCCTTCTTCTAATACTGAAATCTCTTCTCTCATTGAGGTTTGGAGGAAAAATGAAGAAAGAAGACAAATTGAGCTTCTTGAAATCATATGAAAGGTTGGGCAGTGGTGGAGCATTACACACAGGTGAGTAGTTGTCCACCATGAACAGTATAATCATTTGCATAGTTCTATGAGACAATACCCTGTGATGCTTTATTTCTATCATCAAGACACTAAAAGCAAGGGCTTAAGATTTCTATAGTAGAACCAGGGGTCCAAGTTCTTCTTAGAAAATAATATTCAAAACATAGCCTTTGGTAAGATTTACCAGCAGAAGTGGGATCAGTAGGAGGAGACCTTTGAAAGACATAGCCCAGTCCTTGCTCCAACCTTTCTTTCGGCTTCCTCATCTACAGGACATGAGCCATGACATGAGCCATGTCTCTGCCATGCACCCACTACCTCAGACTGAACCATTCTGCTTTGCTATTCATGCTGGGATGGACTAAACTCCCTTGAAACTATGAGCCTAAGTAAATCTTTTGTCCTGTAGGTTGATTTTGTCAGGCATTTGTTCACAGGTATACAAAGTAACTAGTACATGTGGAACCCCAGATTTTAGGAAGAAGCTCTAGAGATAGTATCAAAGAGCCCCAAGTCTAAGAGTGCATGAAAAAGTGTTTAAGCTTTTACTTTAATAAGATAATTTCAAATTGCAGAAAAGATGTATTAAGAGGTCATTAACATGAATACACTTAAATCCATGATAGATATCTTTTACACAGTATCAAATTAAGTTTTGGCTAAAACCTGACAACACTATATAAACAGTAAGGGAAACAGAGGAGTATTCATCTACTCCTTTTGTTAATAAAGACAGTCTGGACTTACTTCATATAATTCAAGGATGAGTAAACAGGGAAACAGCCAATAATGAAATTATAGGGGAAAATGATATCACAGCAAAGGAGAAAGTTAATATTTTCACATGTCTAAGACAGAGAAACATCTACCAACATTTTTCTAAAGCAGGTGAAATTCTAAGATATTTTGTCTTTATGATGATGTTTTGACCATCATGTCTCTAAAACAAGAAAAAGAAACAATAAATAGGAAATAAGCTAGAAAAATAAAGTATGGAAAAATGAGAAAACTAAAAATGCATTCATAAATTTCAAAGCATAATAAAAAATAATAAAGAACAGAATGAAAAGTTAGATAGAAGCTAGAATTAAGAACAGAGCAGGGTGTCTCAAACGTTCATGTTTACCACTAGTCACTTGATAAGCTTGTAAACTGTAAATTCTGATTCTGCCTACAGTGAAGCCCCAACAACTGCATTTCTGACAAGCTGATGCTGAGACAGAACTGCTGGTCCATTGGCAGCAGCAATAGAATAAACAAACAAACAAACAATAAACAAGCTTAACAAGCCTGAAAACTTCTCTTAGAATACAGAAAACAAAATCTGTAGAGAATAAGGACAACAAGTAGGATGAACAAGTCAACCAAAGTAAGCATGCTTAAAAACAAGTAGGATGAACAAGTCAACCAAAGTAAGCATGCTTAAAAGCAAAGCTCAAAGAAAACCTCAACTGAAGAAAACCTTATGAAATTAGAGCATATTCCATTTGGAGCTAAAATCACTGAGTCTTATGCAGTTAAATTTTGAAAATGTGTATATAAGTACACACAGAACATCAAGGAGTAAAAATAATTCTACGAAGTGAAATAGGTAGAAATAATGGAGGAATGGGAAAAAGCCTGTTCTTGGGACTTCCAAAATATCAGGAGCAAAGCTTTAGGTTGGCCACTCAGCCCAAATGTCTGCTCTCAACCAGCTCCTAAGAGGCAAGGGTCTCAAGACCATAATGACTAAGTCCACACTTCTACCCTCTTCTCAGCTCCCAGAAATAGGTAGAGTCCCTAGACACTGACCACTTGGCCCAAACTTCTACAGTTCCCCTACATCCCAGTATAGACAGGTAAGCAGTCATCATGCCTCAGCCTCTAGGCCTACACCAATTAACCAACTAACTCCAGAAATATAAATCACCTCATAGAAACAAACAAATAAATAATGAAAACCCAAGATACATCTCCACTAAAAATGACTAATTCCATAGTAATAGAACCCAGTAGAATGACCTAAAAGAACTTCCAAAGACTTAAAAAAAAAAAAAAAAAAGGACTAGATTAGAAAACAAGATCAGTGTTTTGCTGCCTCCAAGAAATACATTTGATTATAAATGATGGATGTAATCTTAGGGCAAAAGGAATGGAAAAGGTATTCCAAGCAAATGTATCTAGTTAATAGCTGTTGGGGAGTTAGAATTGTTCTTTTTTGAGGATATGGCTACTGGTAGGTTCCCTGATCCAGCAGATACCCCACATCCACACATATGGTAGGCACCACTAACTGGATTTGATGTGCTATCAAAACACAGTAAAAAGACATTAAGTTAGGAGAAAAGTGTGAAGCAGAAAATGAAAGGAGCTGGAGCAGAGAAAAAGAGGGAAGATCTGATTATTGTATACATGTATGAAATTCTCAAAAATAAATACCACAAGGGTACTTGCTCAGCTATGTTCATAACAGCTTTATTCAGAGTATCCAGAACCTGGAAACAACCTAGATGCCCCACAACAGAAAAATTGATAAAGAAAATGGGATACATTTACACAATGGAGTATCATTCAGCTATTAAAAATAATGACATCAGGAAATTTGAAAGCAACTGGATAGAAAGAAATAGAAAAAAATCATCTTGAGTGAGGTAAATCCAGACCCAGAAAGTACGTACTCACTCGTAAATGGATATTAACTATAAAGTAAAGGATACCATGCTATCATCCACAGACCCAGAGAGGCTAGGTAACAAGGAGGCCCCCCCCAGGGAAGGATGCATGGATCACCCTGGGATGGTGAAATAGAAGAGATCTCTTGGTGGACTAGCCAGATAGCGATTGGAACTTGAGGGAGCAGGTGGGGGTATGTGAATGGAGGGGGAAAGTACTGAAAGAGATGACTAGAAAGGGGGATATTTTGGGGTCAGGTAGAAACCTGATGCAAGGGAAGTTCCAAGGAATCTACAAGGATGACCCCAGATAAGACTCCTAACAATAGTGGATATGAAGCCTGAACTAGCCATCTCCTGTGATCAGATCAGTAATTACCCCAATTGTTATCAAAGAGCCTTCATCCAGTAACTGATGTAAACAAATGCAGAGACCCACAGCCAAACCTTAGGCCAGGCCTGGGGAATACTAGGAAGAGAGGGAGGAAGGAATGTAGGAGCCAAAGGGGTTGAGGACATCACAAGAAAACCCACAGAAACAACTAACCCGACTCATAGGAATCACAGGGTTTGAATCAACAACCAGGGAGCCTGCATGGGACTGACCTCGGCCCTTTATTTTATATATTTATATGTAACAGTAGTATAGCTTGGTCTACCTGTGGGACTCCTAACAATGGGAGCAGGGTCTTTCCCTAATGCTTTGGCTGGTTCTTGTTTTCTGTTTCTCATACTGGATTGCCTTGTCCAGCTTTAATACTAGGGGAGGTGTAATTGGAAGTTTCCCAATAGCCATATATGGACAGAAGTTTTCCTATGTCCTGCCTGGTCCTGGAACCACTTGGTCCTAAATCATCTTACAGAGGCTTATATTAATTACAAATGTATGGCCTATAGCTCAGTCTTCTTGTTAGATAGATTTTTTTTTTTACCTTAAATTAACCCATTTTTATTAATCTATGTGTTGCCACATGGCCATGGTATTACCAGTCTGCGGGCATCTTGTTGCTCCTTGGACAGCAAGCTGGCATCTCCTCTGACCCCACCTTTCTTCTTTCTGAATTTCTCTTGGATTTCCTGCCTGGCTGTCTCCTGTCTTGCCATAGGTCAAAGCAGCTTCTTTATTAACTAATGGTAGCAACACATATTCATAGCATACAGAAAGACCATCCCACAGCAGGGAGGAGGAACTTAGTCTTACCACAACTTGATATGCCATGCTTTGTTGATAACTATAGGAGACCTGCCCCTCTCTGAACAGAAACAGAAGAGCAGAGGATTGAGGGAAGGGGGTAAAAGAAGAGGGGAGGGGGGAATGGGAGGAGAGGAGAGAGAGGAAATTGGTCGAGATGTAAAAGAAAGAAAGAATATTTTTAAGAATAAGCAACCTAAATTCAAGAAGAAATCTTAAAGATCATCTACCATGATCAAATTAGTTTCATCTTAGATAGTAAGATATATAAATCAATAATTTAACCCACCACCTTAATAGACTCAAGGACTTAAACCACTGATCATCTCATTAGACACAGAAAGGTCCTTTGACACAATTCAGCATCGATTTAAAATAGCCAAAGAGAGGCTATAAATGGAGCAACACAAGAAAGCTTGTCTACAACAAACCCTTAGCCAACCCCATGCTAAGTGGAGAAATTCTCAAAAAGTTTCCACTCAGGAACAAGGCAAGGATTTCTGTCTACTCTCTTCACTTTAAAAAAAAATTATGTATGTATTATGTATGTATTATGCATGCTTTTATTCATACAACATATTGTGATTACAGTTTCCCCTCCCCTCTGTTTCTCCCATTTTTCCCCCACCTTCCTATCCAGTTTACACCCTTTGTGTCTCTCATCAGAAAACAAAGTTATTTAAGGAATAATAATAAAACAAATAATAAGATAAATCAAAAACAAACAAATTGGAATATAACAAAACAACCAAAAATGAATAAGAGCCGGCTGGGCGGTGGTGGCGCACGCCTTTAATCCCAGCACTCGGGAGGCAGAGCCAGGCGGATCTCTGTGAGTACAAGGCCAGCCTGGGCTACCAAGTGAGTTCCAGGAAAGGCGCAAAGCTACACAGAGAAACCCTGTCTCGAAAAACCAAAAAAAAAAAAAAAAAGAATAAGAGCCAACGAAAAAGTACATGAAACACATAGAGATGCAGAAACACATATGTTAACACTCAGAAGAATCCCATAAGACCCCAAGCTGGAAGCCATAGTATATATGCAAAGGACCTGTAAGGTGGAAAAAATATTTCCCTGACTTAATATCATGAGACAAAGAACCCCCAAAGATGCCACCAAAGTTATTTTGTTTTGGCCATCTACTGCTTCACTCTTATTAACACAGCTGGAATACTTAGCTAATGCAAGTAAGACAAGAGAAGGGAATAAAGAGAACATGAAAAGGAAAAAAAGAAATTAAGGTATCCATATTTGCAGATGATATATTCACATAAGAGACTCCAACTAGTCTACCAAAACTTTAGAGTTGATGAATAATTTCAGCAAAGTGGCAGCATATAAAACTAACACAACCAATAGCTTTCCTATATACAAATGGCAAACCACACGAAAGAAATCTGGGAAATAATGTACATAATCCACAAAGAAAGTCACAAGATTGCAAACTAGTAAACCAGAACAAAAATCACTTGCACAAAATGCTACAGTAATTTTTCTAGAAAATATGAAAGAAACCTGCTGTGGATATCTGTATGCTGTGAATGTGTTGCTATGACTGATTGATAAACAAAATGCTGATTGGCCAGTAGCCAGGCAGGAAGTATAGGCAGGATAAAGAGAGAGGAGAATTCTGGGAAGTAGAAGGCTGAGTCAGGAGACACTGCCAGCCGCCACCATGAGAAGTAAGATGTAAAGTACTGGTAAGCCACAAGCCATGTGGCAACTTATAGATGAATAGAAATGGGTTGATTTAAGATATAAGAACTAGATAGCAAGAAACCTGAGCCATTAGGCTAAACAGTTTAAATAATATAAGTGTCTGTGTGTTTATTTGGGTCTGAGTGGCTGTGGACCCAGGCAGGACTGGAAATAACTCCAGCAACAGAAACCAAATAATCAATGATAAAACTGTACTCAACAAACTGGCCAATTTTCAAACATATGGTGAAGATTCGATTTCCTAGACACAAACTATAACCAATTAGAGAATACAGGAGGATGAAGGTCTAATTCGCAGTGCTTACATGGTAGAGACTAGTTGACAGAATTTAGAAAAATCAAGTAAGAGGATAATAACTTGCTCCTGGAAGGTAAGTAATAGAGAAGCCAATTAGTCCAAATTAATTCATATTGTATAATAATGATAAGAATTGTATTTGGTTAATAGTGAATACAAAGATAGCTAATTTTCAAAAGTAATATCAGTAAAACTATAGGTAATCTCAATAAAAGCTAAATTTTAATCCTTTAGTCATTAAAACCATAGAACAGTCAATAGTTAGATCAGTTTGTTTTAAAAAGACCTAAAATAGACCCTTGTGTGCATTATAAATTTACTATTTAACAAAGTGGATATCACAAATCAATCTCCAAATAGAAGGATTACTCTATAAATAGTTTGTGTCAAACTTTTGTTCCCTTGTAAGAAAGAAAAAAATCCAATTCATAGACTCACTTTACAACACAAAATATTAACTCTAAATTAATTCTATAACTTTTATAGTTCTATAGTCAAAATATAAATTAAAAGCAGAATACACTGATGTGTGCACTCTTAGATGAAGAGCTGCAAACACTGTGTCATTGGAGTTTCCACAAGCTAGACTGGTGGGAAGCCCTGGACCATGTAACCTGACTCTCAAAACCTTCGTGGGAAAGAATGACAGTAGACAAGGATCAGCCAGAAGTACAGCAGTAACATTCAACCGAGAAATGGACACCACTCATACCAAGGAAGTGTTACTCCTCTTACCATGGTTTCAGAAAAGTGAAAGCCAGAAAGTGAAATCCCAGGAATCACAAAGTAAGTAACCCAGGTCCCGTAGGAGATGAATGCACCCATTCAGGAAACTCAGAAGTGCACCCAAAGACCATGTGGAATCGAGAGGTTTCTCTAGTCACTCAGTCTTCTGATTTGCTTTGACAGGACATTTGTGCTCTGTTCCAGCACTACTAACCGAGACAGTACCAATCTGAAGGAATGATCCTTTCACTAGGTGGTGATATAGATGAAAATTATCAGTTACTTATAAGTCAAGTATATATTTTCTGTGGGAAAAATTTCCACCAACAGTAACTTACATAATTGTTTGGTGAATATATACATACATTTATGTTTTACAAAACTTAATCATAAACTACCTGATTTCATAGATAGTCTTAAAAATTCTGACAGCGTATAATGTAACTTTTTCTATGGACGATCTATGCATTGTTATTTAAATGTCTGTGTAACATTCTCTTGTACAGATAGAACAATCTGAATGTTTCCCTGTCTTAAGATCTTTAGAAGGCTGTAAATAAATATCATAATACAAACATCATAAAACAGTTTTCAGGTTATTTCCTAGCAAACATTCACTAAAGTGGATTTTGTGAGGAAAGCAAGCGTAAACCTGTAAGTTCTCAGTACCTTATAAAACTATGCTCCAAGGAAGACTTCACAGTGTATACTCCTATTCCTTCACCATCAGAGCCACACCCAGTGCTGAGGTTCTCTCTGGACTTCTGTACCCTGTACTTCTCTCTTTCTCAAGTCCTTTGCCAGACTTAAACTAAGATTTTTTCACAGTCTATAGTATGTTTTCTAAGCTCTAGCCTTTTCCCACTCTCTATAGCCCTAGGCAGCCTTTGTCATTTATTGACAAATATTTTGGCAATTTTCATAATACAATGAATCCCTAACTCTGATCTTTACCAAGTGGTATATGTTTTGTCCCTGGGTAGGCAAATATGAGCAAAATACAGATATATGTATGTATAATTATATATAACAATATAATTTAAATATATATAAACATATAGTATATATTTTATATATTATATAACTATACATATAAATATCTACTATATAAATATGCATGTATTAAATACCATAATGACTCCATTGTTCTGAATGCTAACTAAAAATGTGAAAAGCAGACTAAAAGCAAACAAAAATATTTAAAGCATCTTCAATCCAGATTTAAGATATAAATTTACCAATGTAAAAAGGGGGCACCAATCATTCCAAACAGCCACCACACATCATTCATAACATGAGAAGTGTCCTTCCCAGCTCCTTGACAGAGTTCAACTGTTTCCAAGAGCAAAGAGAAAAACTAGTCTGTCACTAAACTAAGCCATGTATGATCCCATGTTCTAAGTTATACTAAATGAGATAAGGATAGTAATATTCTTGAGGAACAAATATCTCAGTTCCCCCAAAAAAACTTTCAAAAAAAGAAGAGATTATTATGATCAATTACTGAACTCCACTTTAGGTCAGGCTGTCACACAAGTATGTTGAAATGAGTAGAAAAAGAGGGTTATAATTACTGTGTACAATATGATTTGCAAAAATGTATGTATAGACAATCACACTAAGTAATGCTGAAAATATAGAAGAGGAAGTAATTGAGTATTTCTGTGAGAGTCGGGAAAAGTATCCCAGAGAAGGCGGGAAGTGTGCCAGCTTCCAAACAATGCGAATGACGACAGAAAGGCATTCTAGGTTCTGCCACTCTACACTGTTCATGGGACGCAGTGGTGATGCACCCAGTGACCAACGTATTTTACTCTTTAAATCATATAACAGCAAGCTGTATGACTTACTAACAGTCCACCTACGTAAAATGTAGAGCTTTCTAGATTTTGGTATTTTTATATAACTGTTTGGCGTTTTTCTTCACTTTCCTAACAGCAAAGGCTAGAAGTCAGACAACACCACCAACAAGGTACAGAGAGGTTAAATAAAAACCTCAAAGATCCAAACTAATTCAACACTTTCTTTGTTATTAATAAATATCTATGGGCCTAAGTTTTATCATATTGTAATGTTTTCCATAAATAAAATTGTCTCTGGTAAATGCAAAGCTGATTTGCATTTTTTTTGGTTTTTCGAGACAGGGTTTCTCTGTGTAGCTTTGTGCCTTTCCTGGAACTCACTTGGTAGCCCAGGCTGGCCTTGAACTCACAGAGATCCGCCTGGCTCTGCCTCCCGAGTGCTGGGATTAAAGGTGTGCGCCACCACCGCCCGGCTAAAGGAAATCTTTTTTTTTTTTTGGTTTTTCGAGACAGGGTTTCCTCTGTGTAGCTTTGGGCCTTTCCTGGGACTCACTTGGTAGCCAGGCTGGCTTTGAACTCACAGAGATCCGCCTGGCTCTGCCTCCCGAGTGCTGGATTTAAGGCGTGCGCCACCACCACCCGGCCTTGACTTGCATTTTTTAAAACAAACAAATACCAGGTATTGATAGCTAATCAGCCACCTACATCCACTTGAAAGGAAAAGTGTCCACAGATGGATGAGGGGGATATTTGGAGGCTAAAACCACAAAATGTGCAAGGCTATGTTTGGAAAGCCTAGTCAGCCATGCTGAGTAAGTGAAGGTTTGTTTGTTGTTGTTTTGTTTGTTTGTCTTCATTTTATATATATGGGGGGCTTTTCGTGTCTGTTTTTCATGATGGAAAACAAATTGTAAAAGTGCGGATGACAACATTGAGGGTGGACTTGAACAAGAAGAGACTGAACACTGCTCTAGCACAACTCTGGGGGAGACAGAACTATAGCAGATAAGCTGTGTGAGTCAGCATAAATAAGGAGATTGGTACATTGTCATCACATGCTAATTAGCTGATCTGGGGCAAATAAAGAACCATTAGCAGACACTAAAGTATAGTAAAGACATCTGCTGAAATGAAATCCATACAATGGCTTTCTTACTCAGAAAGTCATAGGATGTCTTGCTAGAAAGAACCTTAGCAATTACCCTGTCCAGATGAGATCAAACTTGAGTTTCCATGCTTAGCTCCAATTCAGTGGGCCCTGGTGGAGTCCAGGAATCTGGACTTTAATGAGCATCCCTTTTTCCCCCCACCCCCACCCCATGATGCTCCTGCATATGCTCCAAAGACCACACACAGTCTGAGAACCTGGCCTTCGAATATATGAAGAGTCAGATAAGAAAAACTGAAGGGAGCTGGCATGATGAGCATAATGATGAAAGGATTTAGAATTAGGATCTTGATTCCTTGTTTGCACAGTTCATCTCTGACTACCCCCCAAAAAGCAGAGTCAACTTGGACCCAACTTGGTGAAGCTAGAATGTCCAATCTTTAAAGTCATATAGCCAAATTCTGTAATCAAGATGTTTTTCTAGAGTGTTCCTTTTCTTTTTAATTTTTAGGTAGATGGAATCCCAACTCAGGTTACAGCATGCTTAATGTCAGTCTTAGGAAAATTGCAGTTTGTGCAATCTAATTTCATATTTTCTTTTCATTAGTTACCATGTGCTTAGACCATTCAAATAATAAGACATTTCCAGGTACACCAAATCCCAGGTATTTACAGTTTCACAGAATTTAAAAATCAAAGCATCAGAAACCTATAAGAACATTTTGGAGCATAATATCTGACTGGTAAGTTGTAGAGCTGAAAGATGTTAGAAGACTATTACTATCAACTTGCAAACTCTTTATGCATCAGTATGTTAATGTTCTCTAAGGTTCAACAGTAATCTCCTCTTATCTAAATTTTCAGTTACCTGCACCCAATTGTACTCTAAAAATATTAAATGGGAGATTCCAGAAATAATTTATGTTTTGAATTAAATGCTGTTCTGGCTAGTATGATAAAAATCACTAATTTCATCCATGTGACTCTTAACTTTGCCTAGTGTGTTCACACTGTATGTGCTATCCACTCAATAGTCACTCAGCAGTCTTCTGAGTTACCAGATTGACTACCATGGGATCACAGTCTTTGTGCTCAAATAACTCCTGTTTTTTCTTAATAAAGGCCTTAAAGCACAAGAGTAGTGGTGTAATTCTGACACACACAGAAGAAAGAACACAAAGTGCTTCCTTTGAGTGAAAAAGTTAATGAATAACAAGATATTTTGAAAGAGAGAGACCACATTCACATAGCTTTCATTTCAGAGTATTGCAACAATTTTTCTAATTTATTATTTGTGGTGATATTTTATTTGCATGGTAATAAATAGTTTTGCCTGGAGATCAGAGGTTATAGCAAGCTGTAAACAGAAGTCAGGCAGTGGTAGCACATGCCCTTAATCTGATCACATGGCATGCAGAGTCTCTGTGTGTTCAAGGACACAGCCAAGTGTGCTGACACACGCCTTTAATCCCAGTACCAACCATAGAGACATGGAAGTCTGTATAGACAGGCAGTGACGAGGAAGTGATGTGGCTGGGCTTAGAGCCAATGAGAAGGCAGGACAGGAATCAGCAAAAGCGCAGGTTAGACAGGAAGAGGCTCTTCATGTGGGAAACTACGGCGTGGTGGTAAGCTAAGGCTAGTCATGGCTCTTCTCTATTTCTCTGATCTCTTCGGCTATTACCCCTGTATTTGGCTCTGTGTTTCTTATTTAATAAGACTGTTTAGAAATTTGTCTATAATTATTAATAAAAATATTGATCTCTTATTGTGCCTAGTTCATAATTTAAACACTATATAGGTATGAACAATAAAAATGCATATAAGGTACAATATTAAACATGTTTTAGTCAACCAGAGGAACTCAGTGGTAAGGGGAACTTTGGGATGAGATCTTCCTACAGACCACTCAAGAGATATAGGAAACACTTGTAAAATTTCAAGATTTAAAGGAGCTAGTCAAAATAAAAGTAAAGAATGTATAAAACCTTTCATACATTTCAACCTCCACTATGACTAAACAAACATGATGCATATTGAGATATGAGCTGAAGGAATCGTCTAAAAGAAATATATGTTGGGCTGGGCTTTAAAAGAAGGAAGTGTGGCTACTGACAGGGTAATGATGACAGAAAAAATAAATACACAGAAAGAGTCCATAAATGGGCCAGTTTGATGTAACTACTGCTGAGAGAAATAAGCTATTTTTTTATTCTTATGGGCTCTTGGCCATCACAAAGGAGAATATGTCAGTAAAGAAAAACACAGAATACAGCCATTTTTCTTGCAATGAATTCTATTTACTAAAAGCTGCCTATGAGATAATATATTTTAAATATTATTTGTATTTAAGATGAGCTATAAGTTTATTGTTAATACTATATTAATATACTACTAAGAACTTCTCAGATTTTATATTTCATGGCTCCAACATATCCGATTAACGATCCTTCTGCTGTATTTGTTTTAATATTATTAAGCATGCATAATGTGTTTCTCTTCCACCAAAATGAACTGAGACTTTCACCTACAAATCCCCAGAGAGCACTGTTTTAAGACCTCACCTGTACACACCACACAACTCTGACATGAAGACAGGAAGTAGAACAACAAAAAGGAAGTTCATAGTGCCACTAATTTCAGAATCTAGGAGAATTATGAAAGGTATATATTTGTCAGACTCTGGCAATTTTAAATAAATTGGCAAACACCAAAATAGGCTGTAATATTCACCTATGATAAAGTTATAAAAGGAGAGCTTCTATTATAAAGTACAACTTCCCACTTCAAGAACAACACTCACTATCATGACCTGGCATACAGCTATGTCCCATCCGGTGATAGGATGCTCACAACCACAAATGAGAGAGTTCACTGCATTTTGAGCGGTTGTCATTAAGGCAGTTCCCCATTGCCTCTCACTGACCAGATAATCGCCCTGTGACATAATTCAGTGGAAAGAGCAAGAGTTTTAGATTCCTACAGAATCTTTGAGCATCCTTTTTAATCTCTCTGATTTTCAACTTCCTTGCCTACAAAATAAGGATAATACCTCCCCCATGGTTGTTCTGTGTCTTAGGCTGTAATTAAAAAGTACATAGTGAATTGCCTGACTCATGCAGTTGCTCAATGGATAAAACATTTGCTTCAGCTGTATCATTGGGTGTTGGTGTTTTCATCCCTCCTTCATGTGCCCATGACAGTCCTTTAAATACAGCTGTGGTGAACTCTTCCTGAGACTGTTCATCACACTGTTAATCTTTTTATGTTCATCACCCTGCATCTTTTTATGGTGCCGTATGATAGCATATCACCATGTCATTCGGGACTACAGGGATAATCCAATATAACAGGCTGTAAATGAGCTCTTGGATGACTCAATAATTGCAACATCATCAATGAGAGACTATAGAATAATTCAGATGAGGATTTCAGTTCAAATTATTATAAGCTGACAGAAACCAATGCAGACATGTCACCCCACTCAGCATAATTGACTTGATTCTGGCATACAACTGCTAAAGACAGATATCATCAGACTGCTTAAAAAATAATTCAAAGTCATTTGTAAGGGACACATATAAAGAAGTCTAATGTAAATTTATGAAAATGTATATCAAAAATACTAATTTTAAAAACTGAGAGTTTTGTCAGTATCACAAAAATAGTCTTAAAAGGTAAAAAAAAGATTGTGACATAAAGAGAATTACTATATAAAAGGTTCAATTCACTAAGAGGATATAATTTTATAGCAAGATAAACATAATAATTTATGAAAAGTATTTGAAGCAAAAAAGTTTGAAATACAGATAAATGTACAATTGCACACAATACTGGAAGTTTCTAACATGCCCCTCAGTAATTTTTATGGCCCTTGGCGAATAAACAGAAAAAATTGAACAAGAAGCTTGATCTAATGTGCATCCACAGATGAGCACATCTAACAATTAAGAGCATGTGCTATTTTTAAGCATATATGGTTTAAAAATTAAAATCAATCTCATTTTAAATAATCTATAGCTCATATCTTTCAATGTGTGACTAAAAAATGAATTGTTAAAGAGTAGCAAAGAACTATCAAAGAAAATTATATATTTGAGAATTCAAAGTACACCTCCAAACTACTCAAGAGTAATAGAATAAAAATTAGAAAACACATAGAACTGAAAAATAAAAAATAACAATCCAAAGTCATAAGTTGCAGCTGGATTCACAGTTTTACAAATGAACTATATACAATTTAAAGCATTCAAAATAAATATATACATAAATGCATATATATGACTTATGGTAGAAAGTAAGGAAGTTTGGAAAATTAATGAGCTGCCAGGGATGGTAGGATATAAGTGTATTTCCAGCATTCAGGAGGCTGAATTTGAGGCAAGCGCAAGTTACACAGTGAGGCTGTCTCAAAAATAAAAAAGAAAGAAATTAAAAATGAACAAACAAAAGAAACATGAGTTGAAATTGAAGATGAATATAAAACAAGAAATTAATAAAACAGAAAGCAAAGTATAATATGAGGAAATAACACACATCCAAATCTTGACTCCTAGCAAAAACTAATAACACTGTCACATCTCTGGCAAATGTAAATGAGAAAATAAGGGTGCAAATAATATTTGCAATAGAAAATGAAGACAGCTACAGCTGCAGTAGCTATTACAAAGCTAATCAGAAAATTTCACAAACTATTTAAGGTGAAATGGACATATTCCCAAAAAAGTATGAACTACTAGGAGAGAAAGAAATTAGAGAAATTATAATACCCAATCATTATCAAAGAAACTAGATGTATAATATACTGTAACAACCAAGTATCCACAGCTGCAGGTGCTGGGCCAGTATGTTGTCTTTGCTGGAACTGATTAAAGCACCATATGATGTGAGGCACATGGCCGTTTAACTAGCATCCCTAGGATCAAGAATCAGAAGGGGCACCCAGTTACAAAGGTCAGATATGCTTACAGATGCACTAGCTGTGAGTAGAAACTAAAGTAGTCCAAAGCTCTGCAGCAGGCCCAGAGTGTGGTATGGGACTGACCTGACAGATCTTTTGTGTTTTGAGGTAAGAAGAGACACCATATGGATTTTATAAAAACAAACAATAAGAAAATCACAATAAAGCCAGTTCCCCTACGGCTTTAAAACAAGGCCATGCAACTTCCAAATAAGAAATATAAGCCACTCACAAAACCCCTCGTAGGCCCCAGAAGGGATGAAACAGCCACTATGGACATCAACTTACCAATAAGGACAGGAGAATGAATTGAGAGACATCCAACTCACCAGGCATAAGGGCAGGCTGGTCTGGCAATATCCCAGAAGATCCAGGACTGGACAAAACAGGGACAGAGGGCACAAGCAGATGCCATGTTCCTGAAGCCTATGCTTGCCACTTTTCTTTAAATGGTACTTGCAACTACATGGAATGTCTCTAACAACCAGGTAAGAAACAGAAAAACAATCTACAAGTAAGTCAGGTGAGGATACTAGTGTGACTCAAAACTGAGCTGCAGTTACATAGCAACCCCAATCAGAGACAGCCTCAACAGCAAAGTGGGTAGATTATCCCAGTGGACAGGGCTCCAGGTAAGGTAACTAGAGAAAGAGAAGTGTCTCACTGCTGGAAGACACCAGGATTGACAGTGAAGAGTGCTATGGTTGGTTGGTCAGGGATCTGTAAGAAAGATCAATCGTGCAAAGGGATGGAATAGAGGCTTGATGCAGCTGGACCTATGAGGAAGCATCTCAAGGTGCGAGCAGACACCTCACACAGAAAGCACTTAGACCCAAGGAGACAGAACAGCCCACACTGTGTCTTTGGGCACAACACTGTGAGCACAGCAATCATGACAGAATAATGGTGGTGGCATGGATAGAGGCAGTAAATAGACCCAAGGACAGAGTTTCTAGTCTCCTGATCAAGACTGACCTAGACCAGCAGTTCTCAACTTGTTGGTAATGACCTCTTTGGGGATCGCATATCAGGTATCCTGCACATCAGATATTTACATTCCAATTCATAAGAGTAGCAAAATTACAGTTATTAATTAGCAATTTCATAATGAAAATAATTTTATGGTTGGGAGTCACCACAATTTGAAGAACTGTATTCAAGGTTCACAGCATGAGGAAGACAGAACCACTGTTGTAGACATTGCTGTTACCGACTGTCCAATCTGGCAGAAAGAGACATGGCCAGCAAAACCTGTAAAAATTCTGAACATGACTACAAGTTACTACACAGCTTTGTACACCAAATATATGTTCAACTGTCACCTTCCTTGTCTCTCCTTCTGCCTCCTAAGTTTGTACTGTCACTGTGGCTCCATTTATCAGATAATTGCCTACTAGTATCTGAGAGGGTTACACCAGTTCACACTTTTCCCTGCAGTATGGGAATTCTTACACTCTGTGTTTATTGGGTTTTGTTTTGTTTTGTATTGGGACAAACCTTTTAACAGATATGATAGGATGAAACAGAAGTTGGAAGACTTAGTCATACCAGCAAGAGTTTCTGTAGCTTTGAATAGGTCTTTAAAGCTGAGAAGCCAGGCTGAGCACATTCAAATGCAGATGCAGCTTGAACAGCTAGAATTTACTGAACACTTACTACATGCAGCCCCTGGACAAGTTCTGCAAATAAAAAAGGGTGAAGAGAGAATATATCCTTCTCGTATAAGTTTAAATCAGTGGATACAGATAACATATATTAACATTACACAATCATAGAGGTAAATTCATAGGGAGTGGTAAGAAGGAAACATACTAGAAGAATACACAAGATGAGGGCTGGAGAGCAGGCTCAGCACTTAAGAGCACTGACTGTTCTTTCATAGGACATGAGTTTGATTCCCAGTACCTACGTGGCAGCTAAAAACTCTCCACATGGTTCCAGAGAATCTGACAATCTCTTCTGCTTTCTGTGGTACGCAGACACACATGCAAGTAAAACACCCATAAATATAAAATTAAAATAATTAAATCTCAAAGATAAAATAAAATAATAGTATATAAAAAAAGAACATATAGGAAGGAACCCAAGAATAAAGAAGTTAGAGATGGTGTTCCTGAGAACCAGAGTAGCTAGACAGAGATGGTGGATGGGGAGTGGGGACAATAATTACTGCAGGTGAAATGAATTATGTGAGAAATTCTCCCATGAAAACAGAAAGACACTATGGTGGTATTCTATTTGTACTGAAATGTGATTTTGATTGTATGTTAATAAATAAAGTTGTCCGGGGGTCAGAGCTATTAGAGCCATAGAAAGAGCATGGCGGTGGTGGTGCATGCCTTTAATCCCATAGATCTCTGTGTGTTCAGGGATACAGCCAGCATTGGAGACATATGCCTTTAAGACCTAGAGGACTGTACTTACAGGCAGTGATGAGTGAGGCAGTCATGTGTTTGGATTTACAACCAATGAGAAGGCAGAACAGAAAGACTACTTAAAGACATACACACAGGAAATATGTCTCTTTCAGAGAGCTAGGACCACCGCAGGAGGAAGAGTGAGATTTTAGCTCTGAGCTCTGACCTCTTGGCTTTCTCTTTTACATTGGTTCTGTGTTTCTTATTTAATAAGACGGATGGTTACATCTACATCTGGCGCCCAATGTGACAAGAATCATTGAAAACCACTTGGCTTGGCTGCAGGTCCAGTTTCCCGCAAGGGCGGCTGGCTCCCTAGCCTGGGAGGCTCCTAGTCCGCGCAGCCAGCTCCCTATCCCGGGCCCAGGTCTGCTTGGCCTCAGGCCGGACTAACCGTGAGCTGCTTGCTTAAAGCGGGTACTACAAACAACTCAGGCCTGCCTGCTGAATAGGGCCCCTGCCTGTAAAGCCAAAGCACGTGGTCGGAGCTTAAGGAAGCCAGAGCCAAGCCTTGACTCGGCTCAAGAGGGAACACGTGGCTGGATTTAAGCTTTAGCCGGCTATGTTTCTTGTGTTCTCTCTCTCTCTCTCTCTCTCTCTCTCTCTCTCTCTCTCTCTCTCTCTCTCTCTCTGCATTCATACCTCAAACACTAGGTGGCTGTTTTGAAAATCCCCTCGGGTTTCTACTGTTCTATGCAGATTTGGCAGTCTGACAATGGAACAACTGTATGAGAAGATTAGTATTGTTGGAATTATGCAGTTTATCACTATGCTTATCCTTATTGTACTATTTAAAAAGATAGTTGATTTAAGTGGCAGGATGACAGCTTTAGAAAAACTTGTTAAACCTGTAAAAATTCAGACAGAAAAAATTAACAGTGAAGTTGTTTCAAGTTTGGATCATAAGGTTACAGAAAGAAAGCCTGTTTTCATACAGTCACCCTTAATTTATCCTGTAACCATACAGCAGTTGCCTGATCAAATGACTACACAAAATATTTGGGCTCCAATTGAAATGTTGGATTTAAAAAGGCTTAAGGAGGCAATAGTATCTTATGGCATGCATTCCCCATATGTAAAGCAAATGTTAAACTCTTGGTCAACATATAATAGGATTGTACCACAGGACTGACAGGAGCTGGCACAAGCTGTTCTTGAACCCAGCCAGAGGCTTCAATTTTTAACTTGGTTCAAGGATGAAGCTAAAAACATAGAAAAACAATGGATGGATAAAGGAATACAAGTCTGCCAGGATCAGATTATTGGAGAAGGCCAATATGCTTCAGTACAAACACAATGTTTATATGATGTCCAAACCCTAATTTTATGTCAAACGGCAGCCTTGAATGCATGGGACAGAGTTGAGGAACCAGGAAAAAAACCTGAGTCATTTACAAAGGTTATGCAAGGCACGTGGATTGTTTTGATCCAAAGCTGGATTGCATTTTGGTTATTTTACCTTCTAGGCATTCTCCTACTGGAATATTAATGCAGAGGGAAGATATTATATTGGAATGGATATTTTTACCAAATAAACCAAATAAAAAATTAAAAATTTATGTGGAAAAAATCTCTGACTTGATTTGGAAAGGAAAATTGAGACTTCGTCAATTCGCAGGAATAGACCCAGCAGAAATTGTCGTACCTTTAACTAAGGAGGACATTGAAAAATTATGGACAGAAAGTGAACCTGGCAAAGAGCTTGCAGTAATTTTTTGGGAGAAATTAACAGCAAATATCCCAAAAGCAATAGAATTGATCTTATAAAGAGAGCTGATTGGATCTTGCCTCAAATTGTGCAGAAAAAAATCCATATCTGGAGTTCATACATTTTATACAGATGCCAACAAAGAAGGAAAGGCAGGTCACAAATCAGAAAATTTAAGTAAAGTGGTTCAAAGTCCTTATAATTCAGTTCAAAAATCAGAATTGTATGCTATTCTGTTGGTATTAATGGATTTTTCAGAACCTCTCAACATAGTAACTGACTCTCAGTATGCTGAAAGAGTGGTATTACATATTGTGACTGCAGAATTTATCCCTGATGCTTCAGAATTAACTTCACTATTTATTCAATTACAAGATACAATCAGGAAAAGGAGTCATCCTTTATATATAACTCACATCCAATCCCATACTGGTCTGCCAGGCTCTCTAGCACAAGGCAATGATGAGATTGATAAATTATTGGTAGGAAATGTGCTGGAGGCCTCAGAATTTCATAAAAAAACATCATGTCAATAGTAAAGGTTTAAAAAAGGATTTTTCCATAACCTGGCAACAAGCCAAAGAAATAGTAAAGAAATGTCCTACTTGTTCCTTCTATAATCAAATGCCATTACCAGCAGGATGTAACCCAAAGGATACTCAGAGAAATGAAATCTGGCAGATGGACATGTTTCACTTTGCAGAATTTGGAAAATTGAAATATGTACACCACACTATCGATACTTCTTCAGGATTTCAATGGGCAACTGCTTTGAGTTCTGAAAAAGCTAACTCTGTAATCACTCATTTGCTAGAAGTTATGGCCATCATGGGTATACCTGCACAAATCAAAACTGACAATGCTCCATCATATGTCTCTGCTAAAATGAAACAGTTTTTTGCTTATTATAATATAAAGCATATTACAGGTATACCATATAATCCTACAAGTCAAGCAGTTATAGAAAGATCAAACAGAACTCTAAAGGATATTCTAAATAAACAGAAAGGGGTAACAAAACCCCCCAGAAATAGACTGCATAATGCTCTATTAACTTTGAGTTTTCTCAATGCCAATGAGAAAGGAACAACAGCTGCAGAGAGACATTGGATAATAGGAAAAACTACAGAATTAAATCAGCCTATATACTTTAAAGATGTGCTGACCTCAGAATGGAAACCAGGGTATGTATTACGTTGGGGATGAGGTTTTGCTTTTGTTTCTACAGGAGAAGATAAGCTGTGGGTACCTTCAAAATTGATAAAGGTTCATCAACCAGCATGAACATCCAATTTAAACTAACTTGTACCAGTAACACATGCCTTTTCATTTAATCAGATAATAACTTGCCAAAAAGAAACATCCCCAAAATTAGTTTTGGGGAAAGTTTTTTGTTTTTGTCTTTTAGGAGAATGAAGGTTAAGCAATCTGAAGAACACTGGACAAATGAAACAACTGAAGAAAAGGGACAGATCATCTATCCCAGGAAACAGAGGGAAACGGTGTATGGGTATATATTATCTAAAAAATTTTATGTCTTCCTAAATGTTTGTTTCTGCTTTTCTCTAAAGATTTAACACTATTGGTCTTCTAATAGTCCCAGCTCAATTAAAATTTAAAGCTGACATTGAAGTTGGAGAATGGCTCTCTCCTTCTTTAAACTCAAGCATGTTGTTACAAGGAAAATGCAAACTCCCTGTATGGTGCCATAATAAAAGAGCCATCTTCTGCTATGGGACAGAACAAAAGCCAAATTAATTAAGGGACTATTCTATTACTAATCTCAACTCTTTGATTCTATTCTGATTCTTTAAACTTTTCTTAAAGTATGAATTTTATATCAAAATTTACAAGATTAATATATATATAAACATATATATATATATACATATATATATATACACATTTTGAACTTTGTTAAGATATGAATGGTCATATAGAGTACTAACTAATTCTAGAAAAAAGGCTTCAATTAGCTGCATATATATGTCTTTGTGTTCGAGTCTCTTATCAGTTTTCTGCAGGAAATCATGGCCAGGCCTAACATCAACTGAAGTCTCCAGAAAGAAGATGGGGCCCCACAACAACAACAATTCCACATGGACAATAATAATATCACTAAGCTGGCAAACATCATCTACAGATCAACTTTGAACTACAAGGTGCTCAGAGCAATTTTGAGATGACTAGCTGAGATGATCCAGTCTCAAAGATTACTTGAATAAGGACTTGAGATAAACCCTGAACTTTGGCATTGTACACAGACTGGATAATGAAGAATATAGTTACCTTTCCTAGAATTTGACAATTAACCTAAAATTTTCCTTTCAGGATAAAGATAACTTCACTCATACCCAGCAGGAATCAATTTTAAGAATACGACACCCACATTCCCAAAGAGGTGGTGTGGGGTTGGTGGTTTTTTGGTCCTTTTAATGGGTTTTGGGTCTGGGATAATTTTCATTGTTTAGGGGGTTTGGTTACAAGTTGTTGCCAAGGGTTAGGAAAAAGGCTAAGCAAAGGAGATTAGATTTAAGGTTTTTGTTGAAAGAAAGAAAGAAAGAAAAAAGAAAGAAAGAAAGAAAGAAAGAAGAGAAAAAGACAATTACTAGTTTTAATACTAGTTTTAAATACTTTACATTGGATTGGATTGTTTTATATTGTAGACAAATTGAAATTGATTTGTTAGAAAATGCTATATGTATATTTCTAATTGTATTTATACCATTCATTTAACAATGTAATACAATTTTCTGATCTTTGAATGTTCTTATTACCAACTATTAGGATATAAAGAAATGAAAGTTAGTAGTTAGACATTACAATAGAACTTGTAGTCATATTAGATATGTTTTAAAAATTGAGCAGATATATTTTAGACAGGTCATCTTCAAACCCTTCAGAGATCTACAGAATATGGCATTTAAAATGTTTTAATAACTTAGAAATTTTTCTTTTTTGAGACATGTCGGCTCCTGGCAGTACCAATCTACTTCAGAGAAAATATGAGCATTGAAGAAACTGCATATGGGGCTAACTTTCATTGTGGCAAAAGTTAGCCACTGGACAACAAAGTATCCTCGAATCAACAGGACAAAATGGACAGACAGAACACGAAACAAAGGACTACTGATTCTTGCCAAAACAAATGTGGTTATGGCTTTATCAAAAGGCATCTTCTGAGGCCAGGACAATATGGCACCATCCCTGAAGTGTCCTTCGCAATCCGGAAAAGGTACAGTGCCCTTTTCTTTGAAGGCAACTTAACAGGCAGAGGGCCAATGGCTTCTGTTGTGCAATAGAACAGCAGCTGAAAGCTCACGCCTCTCGATAGTAGACTGGCATTTAATAGAGGGATGTGGAGAAGAAGGGGATGCTGAGATAAAGCCATATATACACAGCCAAGAAGAATGGACAGCTGAATTCAAAAACTGTCAACAATTTCCAGAATTTAAAATCCTGAATCATTACAGGACACTAGTGGAATTCAGGTGTTTCTGGTACATGGACTGCTCTCACCCAATGTGAGGTTGAACTGTTGACCTTGTGTACATCCTACTTCACAAATGAGTCTGTCAGATACACTAAGCCTATAGGCTGAAGATAATGCCCCAACACTGCAGAGAAACCTCAGGTTTCTAGGCAGCTCTCTGTTTCTGTCAACTCACAAATTTTTTGGAAGTTGCTTGCATGCACTTCCTGTTTTTATTTTTGTTAGCTAATATTATTTCCTTCTTGGGTCTCTGAGGGAGTTGAAGATTAGTTAGTTAGTTATAGTTGAAGGTTAGTTAGTTATAGTTAAAGATTAACTAGGATAGAAAGTGCACATCTTGGATTTACCAAAATAGGATAGATAAGGGAATTATTTTCTCTGATTTGTCAAATACAAATGGACTAGACATTGTTTAGGTATTTATTACTTGTATATATTATATATAGTTATTTTACTTTTGTACATAGTTTTTCTTTTGTTAGTTATAACCTTTTGCTTTTTTTCTTTTTATTAAAATAGAAAAGGGGAAATAAGGTAGTATTCTATTTGTACTGAAATGTGATTTTAATTGTATGTTAATAAATACAGTTGCCTGGGGGTCAGAGCTATTAGAGCCATAGCAAGAGCATGGTAATGGTGTTGCAGGCCTTTAATCCCATAGATCTCTGTATGTTCAGGGATACAGCCAGCATTGGATACATATGCCTTTAAGACCTAGAGGGCTATACTTACAGGCAGTGACGAGACAGTCATGTGTTTGGGTTTACAACCAATGAGAAGGCAGATCAGAAAGACTATTTAAAGACATACACACAGGAAATATGTCTCTTTTGGAAAGCTAGGACCACCGCAGGAGGAAGGGTGAGATTTTAGCTCTGAGCTCTGACCTCTTGGCTTTCTCTTTTACATTGGTTCTGTGTTTCTTATTTAATAAGACTGTTGGTTACATCTACAAGACACCAAAGCAAAGGAACCAGATCAGGACTTCAGACACACTTAGAAGCCTGGGAAGTTATTAGACAGATTGGTATGCTCAGTTTTGCCTCAGACAGCACAGGCTGCAGCATGGAGGATTGAAAACTCAGAGTGAGTATGAGAGCTAGCTAGATGCTATGACAACAGTCATATACGTATATGATTTCCCTTTTCCTTTTTAATGTGACTACTAGAAATTTTCATCATATGTGGAGCTTGTACTGTGTTTATATTAGACAGGGATAATCTAAGAAATAGCAAAACCATATATTCACAATCATCTTGATTGGATAGTAATATATTGAAAACATTTTCTGTTAATACTACAGACAGAGAAATGAAGACATTATTCAGACTGAGAAGTTGGGAGTACAATAAATGTAGTGGTTTATAAGTAGAATGCAGAGTAGGGAGCTGAAATTTCTGGTCTGCATATTCTTCATCATCACCAGTCTGGAAAAAAGCCACAGATAGGAAGGAAATGGGATACTGTAAATGATGTTAGTAAGAATACAGTGTACTTTTAAAGATTTATTTTTAATTGTGATTTGTGTGTGCACATGCTATGTGCACGCAGGTGCTCTTGGAGACCATAAAAGGACAACAAATTCCCTAGAGCTATAGTTACACACAGTTGTAATAATGACGTCCAGACTGGACACCAAATGCAGATCTTCTGGAAGAGCAGCAAGCACTCTTAACCATTGAATCATCTCTCTTGCCCCCAGGAAAGAATCTTTACAGGTCCTCTCAATGTCATAATTAAAAAAAAAAATCAGAACATGAAGATGTTAAGTTGAAATTTACAGAGCTATTCTTTTTGATATAGGGTTGAGAAGGACCATGTGTTGTTAAGGATCTGCATGCACAATTGCATGTCATTCTGTCCTAGCCATCTGGAATATCCAGAAGTCTTGAAGGTACCTTTCTGTATGTGTTAGCAGGGGTTTACAGGAAGCTCTTTGAAATCTACATATGCATATGAAGATAAAGCAATGAGTGTGTAGAGTGTAACTGAGGGTGTAGCTCAGTGAAAAGCATTTTTCTAGCACATGCAAAGAAAGTCCTAGAGTTACTTCCCAGTACCAAGACCATTAAAATACACACACACACACACACACACACACACACACACACACACACAGAGAGAGAGAGAGAGAGAGTCCTGCCATTGATGACGTGTGTGTGTGTGTGTGTGTGTGTGTGTGTGTGTGTGTGTTTCTGTGAACTACTTTTTTGTCTGATTCAGATAGCAGAGTACATTTTCTTTAGAGTACAGAATGCTGAAGGGCATAGCCTTGCAAGGATTCTCTCAGTGGGATGCTATAGACAAGTGAACTGTAAGGACCCCAAAATTAAGCTTCATGGGGGTGGGGGCTGCTGAAACCTCAGATGTGGGGTGGTGTGGGGCAAGATAGCAGGAAGGTAAAACAACATCCCAGAATAGCCATAAATTATGTTAATCTCAACTACAAATTACAAGTTGAAAAAACTATTTTGTCGTCAACACCAAATAAACATTTTAATTTTTTTTCACTTCTTGGTAGTTTGGGGAGGGGTGATTTGTTGTTCTTTAACCTCATCTGTCTATTAATAAAGAAAAAATTTAAATGAAAATTTATAGTACTGTATTAAAGTGGATGGCAACCAAATTCGCAGTCATAGCATTTTGGATGATAACATATGAATAAGATAATTCCAAAAATTCAACACTAAGTACACTCTCACTGAGGCCACTAAACATCCACAAACCTCTGGGCACTCTTCTGCAATCTATTCAAATGCCAAAAAGAAAAGAAGGCTGTTCTGGCGGTCTTCGCTATGAGTGCTAAGGAAACCAAAATCATCTTTTCATTCTATAGAGGTCAGGGATGTTGCAGAGAACATGATGTGGAATTTGCTGGCAGCTTTGTTAAAGATAAACAGGAAGTCCTACATCTGGCCATGTTTAGAAATGAAAGACTAATTCAATGCCAATGAGACAAGGCCAGACCCAAAGGAGTTTCTCATCTAACAGACCCTGGACCACTTTCAGTGTGTGTATTCTGCTCAGTACTGTTCAACTTCAGATCACCTAGATTGGTAACTCCTCCATCCTCTGACTTCTGTCATCTCCAGGAACAACACAAGCTGGGATGAGGAGAAAGGATCCCGGTAAACTTAAATCAGAAATTTCATTTCTGAGCACCAGTGCATATTCATAAGGGGAAATTGAGGTTTCTCTGTTACCTAAGAGTTTGGCTTAACCATACTGACATGTAAAAGAGTATGTGCATGCTCATTCCTGCCTAAAATTCATTGTTCTTTAAAACACAAAAATGTGCACACACATACACACACACACAAACACACACACACACTGCTTCTGTGGTCCACAGAGAACATCTCACCTTAGACCCAGCCTCTCCACTATCACTACATGAATTTTCATAACCATTCTCATGACAATGAAGTTTTGCTAGATTCTCCCTCCACTTATCAGTCCACTGAGATACAAATCTGAGTCACTTCCTAGAAGCACCTGGCTTCACCCGACAGAGACAGACTCTTGTCCCCCCACCTCTCCCGTCCTCTCCTCTGATATCTGCCCCGTCGGACTTTCTATTGCTGTCACAAACACCATGACCAAAAGCAACTTCGGGAAGAAAGGGTTAGTTTTGTCTTCTGGCTTATAGTCAAATAGACAGAAACTGGATTTTTGACATACTTACTTTCCCAGCTTTTTTAAATAACAAAGTCCTTATTTGTAGTACTTACCTTTTTACTGAAATTACCAAAACAAACACCAGCCCTTTCCAGAAAGCACCAAGGCAAGCAGCAAAGGACAGGCTGAGTGGTCACACATGCCCTGCACACTCTGAGTATCAGATCACTTGGAGGTCAAGGTTACCCACAGATGTTAAATGAAGTGTCCCTCCAGAGAGTGAGTGGCATGCTGGCAGCAACAGTGAGGTGGGGCAATAGCAAACAAAGGCAGACAAGCTCAAGTTCCAGGTAAAGTTCACAAGTGAAACATCTGTGTGCAAGCACAGGTCAGATCTCTGTGTGGCCTGCACAGGATTTTCCCAAATATATGAGCAACTCTTGACATGAAAAAGGTAAGAGGTTTCACATATAAATCTATATACCTATTTCTTTTCTGAGAAGTTAGAAGATCTTGGCTCCTCCATGAGGAAGACTAGACCACCTGGAGGCTCCTGTGGTCCCATCTCTGTTGATAATGCTACACCAACCCCAGCATCATTCCTGAAACTTCCTGTCATGACCTATATAATGGTTTCAATTACCTCTAGTTTAAGGATCCCTAGGCTGCAAAATCTGAAAGAGGGCAGAGACTTGAAGACAGTGAACACCAAGGGTTCAACTTTTCTTGGTACTGGACAGTAAGCTAAGCTAAGAATGTTGAAGCCAGGGAGCTAGGTGAAATGCCAAGGAGCTGGGGGACCTGAAACGGCAGCATGGCCAAACTCAGAGACTGAACCTGCATGGCTCCAGCAGGGATTTTATGCCTCATGTCAGGAACAGGAATTGCAAAACCAGACAAGCAATGACGTAAGGTGAGAGCAGGTGACTGACCACCTGCCCCAGCCATCCCACCTCAGACAGCAGGTGACTGACCCACCTGCCCCAGCCATCCCACCTCAGACAGCAGGTGACTGACCCACCTGCCCCAGCCATCCCACCTCAGACAGCAGGTGACTGACCCACCTGCCCCAGCCATCCCACCTCAGACAGCAGGTGACTGACCCACCTGCCCCAGCCATCCCACCTCAGACAGCAGGTGACTGACCCACCTGCCCCAGCCATCCCACCTCAGACAGCAAGTGACTGACCCACCTGCCCCAGCCAACACAACTCAGTTCCCAAGAGAAAGAAAACATCAGGGATAGATCCCAATAGTCGCTATTTCATAAGAAATAAGGAAAAAGATTCTGCCTCCATCAGAAATTGACTACAGAGGTACAAAATAGTTTTGGATGACTTCCTAAATTAGAAAACCCATATATCCTATAGTACAGTAATTACCTGATAGGTATATGCCCCGAAGAAACTCTTGCACATGTGTGAACAGAGCCATATTTAAGAATACGCAAACCAGACACGGAGGCTCTCACGTGTAATCCCCACACTTGGGAGCCTAAGGCAAGAGGATTGTTATAATTTTGAAGTCAGCTTGAGCCACATAATGAGTCCCAGGCCAGCAAAACCAAAAATGTAAGAAAAAAAAAAGATCTAAAACTCATAGCCATCACTATACTCAACAGCAAAACAGCAAGTACCTAAAAAAGGAAAACCCAGTTTCTAACCCACAGGAGAGTAGGAATCGACTGCTCTATGCTTCTGTGTAACAGTCAATTGTTACGCAGAAGAAAAAATAAATACATGTATGTAACACAAAATAAATACATGTATGTAACACAAAAATAAATACATGTATGTAACATGGAAAATTCTAACCAACATAATCCTGGGTTTGTGTAATTGTCAAGGGTTATAATAGCTGGATACATCATGCTTTAGTTAAAGACAGCATAGAAACAGAGAAAGAGTGACAAGGAGAGGTGGGAGGAGAAAGAGAGAGAGAAAAACATGAATGCAATAAAACTATATGAAAAGTTAAGCAAGGGAAATCGACAGGGTTCAGGTATGAGAAGCCAGAGAAGTGAAAGGGACCTGCACATTATGGCTGGATCCTGGACTGTGCTTTGCATGTTGTGTTCTTGTGTGCTTCTTGTGCTATTAAAAGTGAAATCCAAATTGTAAAGTTCAAGTCCTGAGATGTTCCTTGGGATGCATTTTGACATAAATGAATGGTCTTTCCCCAATGTGAAAGGTCCGCTGGGAATAATAACATGGTCAGCACTTGCAAACCTGTTACTGTCCTATTGTCCCAATGCCATTAATTAACAGCTAGGAAGCACCAGTGACACTGAAGCAGGTAGCGAGTCTCCAAAGTCCCTTTGAATCCTAAAGTCTATGGCTCTGTCTGTCTTTCCTACAGATAACTTAAAGCAGTCATTTTCTTACACTCCACACTAACACTAGAAAGGCACCCATTCATGAAGGCAGACGTGGGGGTGATAAAAGAGGGACAAAGCAGACAGAGGTCCAGAACTAGTCCTCCCCAGCCACAGGAGCTTTCTTTCTGTGATATATAAACACCTTTTTTTTCTGTAAAGGGGTAGATCTGGTTTGTTGGCTGCTTTTGTATATAAAGTTTTATTAAAACACAGTATTTTGTGGACCTCTTCTATAAATGTTTAATGTTTTCCAGTTTGACCATTGTGTGTACCCAGAAGACATGAAGACCAAAAAACCCAGCAAAAATAAACACGTGTCTATTAGTCAAATAAGTAAACACTAATAGACAACCTATCATTGTACTAGGCATCATGCTAGGTATTAGGAAAATAGACCTAAAATGTCACATTAAAATCCTTGTCTCTACAGAGATTATTTCCAATGAGAATAAGGACAATAAGTCATTTAATTATTTAAACATGACAGTATGTATTTAATAATTACCCTAGGGTCATCCATGGAGAATAAACTAAGAGATTTACCCTGACCTAGGCCTAGAAAAAGTTAAGACTGTTCTGCAACCTAAAAAGTGAGTGAGGGCTAGCAAAGTAGAACAGGGAAATGGAGAGTATGGGTTCCTAACACAGGGAGATAAATACACAAAGCCAAGGATAAAAGAATCACTACTACACATTTGAAAAACTGGAAGAAATCAAAATGTCACACTTAAGGGTTCAAGACAGAGTGACAAAACCAAGACCAGAGAAGGAGGTGGGAGACAGGTCATAGAGGAAGTCCTGAAAGCTACTTGAAAGCAGTGGCAAATAAGGCTTCAAACAGGCAACTGATAGGAAGATTCTGCAATAAGAAGTTTACTCTGGAATCGAGTGCAGGCTGAAAATAAGTGGTGGGAATGTTCCCCACAAAAGAATACTGATAGAAGCAGAGAGGGGACTTCTCCTCCAATACAATTGGAGAGGCTGGAATTACAAGTACAGGGCCAACTCTTCTGCTATAAATGACCTCAGATCCACAAAGATGACAACTCTCAGATGCCAATTTTCAGACACAGTAAAGAAAGTACTGAAATTCCTGCAGCCTCTGAGAGAATGATAACTTACAAGGTGGTGGCCATTGCCCAACCATGGGAAAGTGAGGCAGAATCCAAGGAAAGCCTAGAAGCACCTCTGAGCTAGATGGCAGAGTTTCAAGTTTGAAAGTTTGGGTACGTAGATCAGGGCCACAGAGAAGAAGCTATGCATTGTGGGAATCTAAAGGACTATGTCAGTGTCCCCAGAAAATCCATTGCTGTAAACTGGGTTGTACATTTACAAGGCAAATTACCCAAATCTATAGAGAGTGGCTGCTGTTTGCTTTAAAAGGAGCAGACATAGGCTCTGAGCTTCAGTGGAAGGTATTTGTGCACTAGCATGACAAGAGGAAGAGAATTAATCCTCTGGACATTCAGCAAGACACTGTAAATTCCACCTTATAAGTATGGTGAATGTGAGGACCAAGCATAAAATATGCATTTTCAACAGAATTGCTATCATTATACCCAAAGGAGTGAAAATTACTTTTTAGAAGGGAGGGACAAAGTAATCTTAATTCATTTATAGAGTTATAACTTACCTATTCAAACTTCATGAGGGAAAGAACCATAATTATGAGGGAAATGTCCAAGAAAAGCTACTTTGGGGTGTAATAATGACAAAAAGATTAAGAAATACTGCTCTAGAATACTCATTATTCTAGATTGATCTGTGGAAAGCCTAGAACTAAGCCTTGGTAGAGTCTTCAGAGGAATCAATGGGTAAGTTAGAGGAACTCAGAGCTTTCCAGTAAACCATTTTACCAAAGTATAAATTAACCAAAGTTCAACTGATCAGCAATTTTTTTTCTGAGACAGGACTTCTCTGTGTAGCCCTGACTGTCCTGGAACTAGCTCAGTAGACCAGGATAGCCTCAAACTAACAGATCTGCCTGCCTCTGCCTCCCTAGGGCTGGGATTAAAGCTGTGTGCTAACCAGCCTGGCTAACCAGCCAGGATTTTAACTGTTTTTAAATATGACTGTGCATGTGCATGCATGCCCCTCCCCAGACATGCACACACTGCCACATACACACACAGACCTCACCAATATTCTTTATTATACAATGCAAAATTGATACAGTTGTAAAGAAAAATATGGTCCATGTTTTTTTCAGTTAAATGATCGACATAAACCAATCACAAAGGTAATACAGTGTTGGGTTTAATGAATAAAAATATTAAGATAGCTAATATAAATATGTTGAAGGCATTAAAGATGTGTTCAAAAAACTAAAAGAAAATACAGTCTTAATTGCTAAGCAAATGGGAGGAGGTTCTTGGAAACAAAAAAGAAACAAATGTAAATTATGAGACAGAAAAAAATACAGAAACAAAAGAACCTGACAAATCTGGGAGATATTTTTTTTTTTTTGTGTGTGTGTGTGTGTGTGTGTGTGTGTGTGTGTATTCAGTGATGACAAATATATGTGGAAAATGAAGTAAAGGAAGGTCCCAGAAGATGTATTTGCTTGTAAACTGTAGAGAAAATGATACCACTATAAATGGGATTGGTAACTCCGCAGGAAAAACAGGATGACATTGCTCAAAACCTCAAAACACAGGGTCACTATGTGGAGATTATAAAGGGTCAAGTAATAAAATGGCCAAAACAATTCAGTCTAGATAATTGCATAACTTATTTTGTTGCTGAGTAGAGGCTATACTTTTCACACACAAAAAGAACAAAGCAAGACAAAAAACCAAAAGCAAGAAAAAAATATACCTACTGACAGAATCTAAGTAAACTGCAATGTCCACAGAAGATAATATTGTATGAGATGGAAGACTGGACTCAGTGTAATGAGTCCTATACTGTGCTGAATTAAATTCAAGTATAGAACCATGAAATAATTAGGGCTTAGACTTCTCTTCCACAAAATAGCTCCAGATTTAGAAGACAATACTCTTGTGTTAGTCATATACCCAATATTGTGACAAAATCACTTAGCTAATGAACTTATATTGAAGAAATTCTTTTTTAGAATCATGTTTTTCAATTTTTCAGTCCATAGCTAGTGGAATCAGTTGTGTGTGGACTTGTCATGGTGGGCAGTGTCAGATAAATAAAGCTGGAAAGAATCTAAGTGAGAATCAGATGATAGTGTTCCACAGTTCCCTCCTAGGATCTACCCCTAATGAATTCATTTCCTTCCAGTAGGCCCTGCCTCCAAAACTTCTCTCCCAACAGCACTATCAGTTGGCAATAACTCCTTTAACACATCAGCCTCTGAAAGACATTTAAAACCCAAAGCATAACAGTCCCTGACCACTATGGTGATATTTTAATTGTATTGAAATGTGATTTTATTTGTATGTTAATAAATAAAGTTGCCTGGGGGTCAGAGCTAATAGCAAGCCATAGCAGAAACTGGGCAGTGGTGGTGCACCCCTTTAATCCCAGCTCTTGGGAGGCAGAGCTAGGTGGATCTCTGTATGTTCAAGGATACAGCCAGCATGGAGACACATGCCTTTAATCTCAATACCAACCATAGAAGACCTGGAGGTCTGTACAGACGGGCAGTGACAAGGAGGTATTGTGGTTGGGTTTACAACCAATGAGAAGGCAGAATAGAAAGTCAATAAAAAGCACAAACACACAGGAAGTAGGTCTCTTGCAGAGAGGTAGGACAGCACTGGCAGTGAAGGGTAAGGTTTTTAATCTCAGCTCTTAGCTACTACTCTGACCTCTTGGCTTTCATCTCTGAATCAGCTCTATGTTTCTTATTTAAAAAGACGGTTACATCTACAGACCACCACTCATGAAACAGGACCAAGTCTTGATTCTTAGAATAACAGGATCATTTCTGCAATTTAAAAGATGCAGATTATCAGATAAAAAATTCATAATCCTTGCTCCTCTATAACTTGGTGAGTTTTATTACAGTACTAATATGACCTGAAGATGTAGGGCAGCTGGTGTCAATGAATAAGACCATGGTATTCAAAATTGTACTACTGCTCATGAATCAGAACTTTCCAGCTTATGTTCAACTGTCATTTTTGAATGCATGCCTTCCAATATTTTAAAAATCAGTCTTCACCATGAACACAGAACCTCAAATTCAACTTCATTTGAAATGAGTAAAACATTTCTTGTGTAAAAATGTCTCTTCAACTTAGCTCCTCCTCACACAGACTCTCCTTGATGGCCTCCACATACTCACATGTCAACCTCAAGAACAAATTCCTCTTCTCTAGCCACAGGTAAACCATGCATTTTCTCTACAATGCTATCAAAACACCCAGGCAGAAAAGGCACTTGAAGATGTAATAGGCAGTACAAAAGTTGAAAGACATGGTCTGGAAAACATGCACCTGGCTTCAAATAACAGAGTCACTGGTTCAGAACCAGGGACTTAAAAATTCCACAGGTCAACTAAGCATAAAATTTCATGGATTGGAAATAAACTTCAAGTCTAAAGATTTGGGCAGCAAAAGCTTTACTGCCATCCACAATGCTGCCACCTAAGTGAGGGTAATCATTTCAGACCATTTTTTCTAGAACCAAAACCTATGTATATACAATTGCCTTCTTGTCATCTCCAACTACATGTTTCATAGTTACTTTTAATTCAAGATTTCCAAACCTAAATACTTGAATATTTAAGGAATAGAAAGTACAAATAGCGTTGCTTCTGAATAAGAGTATTTTCCAATATGCCAAATTGTGACCTCAATGAATGATATTTTTATATTTCAAGCATCACTATTACATTTTCAAAACAGTGTTGAATACATGAATAAATGAAACAAAAATTTGTTTCCATAGTTTGTCTGGCACACAGAGTGCCCTTCATGGATCAGAAACCATTTACATAATCTGTCTAGTCCTTGAATCTTGACTTTTAACCCTATTGTAGCCTAACAAACTATATGATACTCATAAGTAGATAGCAGTCTCTTCACTTATCACAAAGGTTTTGGTGTCATTATAGTTTGAATATTAAATGTTTCCCTTAGGAACGTGTTGAGTGCTTGTACCAGCTATAGCGCTATTTTGGAAGGTTCTGGAAACTTTAGGATTGGACCTAGCAAAAGGAAATAGGACACAAGGTCACGTCCTCAGGGACTGTGTTTTTCTGTGCTGCTTTCTCTGAGTGAAGATGCTCCCCTCCACACTCTCTTGATATGTCGCTTCACCCTGGACACAGAAGACGGGAGTCAAGTGACGATGCACAGCCTTCTGAGATCTGTAAGTCAACCTGTCTCCATGGGAGTTGTCAGTGTCGTGTATCATCACCAAGACACCAGAAGCAGCACAGGGAATAAATAGTTCACACATTCAAGACAGATGGACCTTAAATTGTTCAGATAAGAATAAGGGAAAGAATCTATAGAGAAAACTATTTTTCATTTTAAAATTTCCATAGCTTCAAGTGTTACAACTAGAAGGCAACTCAGAAAAGGCTGCCTGCATTACTGAGTAAGCAAGTTAGCTCAGTAGATCAAGGCACTTACTGTACCAGCCTGATGACCCAAGTTCTATCCCTGGAAGCCAGGTAAAGATAGAAGGAAAGAGCTGACTGTACAAAATTAACTTTGTTATTCACACATAGGCCATGGGGTGCACACACACACACATAAACACACACTAATAATAATGGCATTTTTAATGTTTTATGAATAAGTTGAAAAGAAAACATTGATTTCTGGGTCTATATGTTTCTTAAAATTGACTCAACAACCATTTGCTGAGCATCAACCATTTGCCAAGTGCTATAATCTATATGAAATTTTATGAACTAAAGAAATAAAACCTGCTGAGCAGTGGTAGCACATGCCTTTAATCCCAGCACTCAGGAAGCAGAGCCAGGTGGATCTCTGTGAGTTAGAGGCCAGCCTGGTCTACAGAGTGAGATCTAGGACAGGCACCAAAACTACACAGAGAAACCCTGTCTCAAAAAAACCAATAAATAAATAAAACTTATATAATGGGAGTTCCTAGCAAATTACTGTATTATTTGAAAAATAATAATATATATCTAGTTTAACTTGTGAATCAATAGATATTTAATACCATCTTTGCCAGTAGACACGTGACTGAGCCTTATTGTTCACAGTAGGTTTATTCTACAAAGTTGCTGTGAACTGAACTGAGAATCTCTTCCAGGAAAACAGAAGGCTGGGTTTATATGAGCCTCTGATCACAAATTTTTTTTATCATCTTGCTTTATGACAGCTTTTTAAAAAGACTCATATATAATACTTGTTGACTCATGAATGCTGTCCTCAGAGCCAGCAGCACCATCTCTCAAGTCTGAAGGAAGCTTGCAGAACACAAGCACTTCTATATAAGGGGCAGAGACAGTCCACAGCACCACGCCTGGGGCCATTTCAAACAGTGTAATCACCAAGAATAAACACAAAGTATGGGGGAAACGACACTACGTCCACAGCACATATACTTGTTCATAGCTTGGGAGAAGGAAGAAGGAGGGGAAGGAAGGCAGCAAGTGTATGGAAGATAGTCAGAGGAAGAAAATGAAAATCTTTGTTATTAAACTTGCTTTTGCCATTTCCTAGCTGGCAATTTTAGGGAATTTACTTAATGACTGTCTCAGTTTACCTATTTCTGAAATGAAGATAATTATATTTCTGTATTGCTAATATTTAAGATTAAAAGTCTTAACTGTACACAAAGTGTTTTGTAAAGACCCTACTAGGCACAAAATAAGCACTATTTATGATAGCTAACAACTGAAATAAACAGAGTAAAGCAGTAGAGCATTATCTTAAACTTTCAGAGTTTAAAAATTTGTGAGAGGTCCAGGATGGGCACTCAATAATTACAGTTATTGTTTATCTTTCTGTTTTGACTATCCCTCCCCAACTGTGTTCTGCCTTGTGCCCTCTGCTTTCTCCTTGCCCTGCCACAGACACCGTCAGTGGCCCATCCAGGACACTGGACATCCCTTCCTTAGGGAGTTTGCTCACCTCGAGGTCGCATTTGCATTAGAGCTGAGTTGCTGTCCTAGTTAGGGTTTCTATTGCTTCAACGAAACACCAAAGCAACTTGGGGAGGAAAGGGTTTATTTGGCTTACATTTCTAGATTGCTATTGATCACTGAAGGAGGTCAGGACAGGAACTGAAACAGCAGGATCCTGGAGGCAGGAACTGATGCAGAGGCCATGGAGGGGAGCTGCTTACTGGCTTGCTCCCCATGGCTTGCTCAGCCTGCTTTCTTATAGAACTCAGGACCACCAGCCAGGGATGGCACCACCCACCATGGACTGGGCCCTCCCCCATTGATCACCTATTAAGAAAATGCTCTACATGTTTGTATACAGTCCGATCTTATGGAGCCATTTTCTCAATTGAGGTGCCCTCCTTTTCGGATGACACTACCTTTTGTCAAGTTGACATAAAATTAGCCAGGACAGTTGCTCTGGTGACATTTCCTTCAATGTAGACCTATCCAATGTTGAACGGCCAATTCTCCCTGCTGCCTGGGCCAAAGTGACTGTCCACAGGAAGAGGCACCCATTCAATAGTCATTCAGGCCTAGCCAGCAGCCTCCTTTCAAGTCAGTGATGGAGTTTATAGTATGTGTTGCTGTCATAGACTTTAGTACTTATAGTCAACAGAAAAGGGAGGCTGGAGACAATGTGAAATAATCCAAGGCAGACGAAGAACTGATAATGACAATGCTGGGGCTTTCTCACAGTGAGCCTCCTAAGTGCATGTCCAAGCTGCAGCATATGGAGAAAAATTAGGGCCAAAGCCAGTGAGGAGAAGGGATGAGAGACAATTACTACTGTGCAAACATAGAGGTCCTTCATCTGTGGACTGGGCAAAGGATGAGATCAGTGACATTAAAGCCAACCCTGAGTGGCAGAGATTTAGCTGGCAGGATGAAAACCCCATCCTGCCAAACTCTTCAGGACCATGGTTGCCAAGGAACACACTCACATTGCAGAGAGCATCTTATTCCTAGCATCTTTCCAGTGCTGTGTGGGTGGCACATTTGGGGGCTGGCAGCGCAGCACTGTCTCAGATCTACTTGGAGCTTCCTTAGCTTTTGATCAGGACAAGAGGCTCTTTATCATGGATATTTTATAGGACAAGCTTCTCACTAGCTGCCTTTAAACTTCCACTGTGACCAAAAAAATGCTTTGGCAATACACTGATCTCAATGAAAAAGATCATTCAGAATGTAGAAAATACTAGCTACTTTTCAGATTCAACACATCTACCTACCACAAACCACATTTGATAGCTGGGTCAACCATTAGGCCTCTGTCTGATTATATCTGTCTCCAGTTATAAAACAAACATTTTCCCTTTCAAGCAACTATGTTGCAAGCTTCATACTGGATTCTTTCTGGAACACATTTCATGTGATCCTCCCCAAACCACCGGGAGCCCAATGTTGTCATCCATCTCCATGCTACAGTAAAGGAAGCTAAGGGAAGTATTTTGCCAGAAATAATGTGGAAAGCAATAGCAGACCAAACATTCAACCAAGTCTACACATCTTACATCCACATCGTTTCACTGCATCAGATATGACTAAGGTATTGCACAGCCTGCTCTCAGTGGAATACAAATACAAATTGGCTTGGTTTCCTCAATCTCTGAACCAGCTGTGCTATGCTGAATCCTGTCTAGAATCCACCATTCCACATGGCTTTGAGGGTGTAGAAAGTCCACAAGGGTAATGGAAATGAACATCAAGCTTTGAAACTCACTCACAACTGAAACAATATCTTCTTTCCCCTCTTTATGTCTTTTTTATTGAAAATAGATTCTTTTCTCATACAATATATCCTGATTACAGTTTCCCCTCCCTCTACTCATTGCAGTTCCTTCCCACCTCCTCTCCCCTCCTGCTCCACTCCCTTTCTGTCTCTCATTAGAAAAGAACAGGAATATAAGAGGTAACAACCAAACATGACAAAATAAAATATAATAAGATGAAGCAACAATTTTCATATTCAAGTTAGACACAGCAACCAACAGGAGAAAAAAAAATGGTTCCAAAAGCAGAGGAAAGAGTCAGAGACACACTCCTTCTCATGGTCAGGAGTCTAATAAAAATACTAAGCTAATAGCTATACTCTATACCTGGAGGAGTATACTCCTGTGCTTGCTGCTTCAGTCTCTGCAAGCTCATATGCACCTTGATTCATTGATTCAGAAGTCCTTGTTTTCCATCACCTCTGACTCTCACGATCTTTTCGCCTCTTGCACAGGATTCCCTGAACTCTGAGATGAAGAATTTGATGTTAATCTCCAATTTTAGACTCTCTCTCCATGTAATGTCTGGCTGTGGGTCTCTGCATTTGTTTTCATCTGCTGCCTAAAAAAGCATCTTTGATGATGACTGCATAAGTCACCAGTCTACAAGTACAGCAGAATATCAATAGGAATCATTTTATTGACTTTTTTTAGACTAGTCATGTTTGGTTTTACCCTAAGTCTCTAGGTTATCTAGTTTCTGGTTCTTGGTTACCTGAGCAGTGTCAGATATGGGTTCCTTCTCATGGAGTGGGCCTTAAATCAAATCAGACATTGGTTGGCCGGCTGCTCCCACAAGTTCTGTGCCACCATTGCCCTAGCATATTTTTCAGGGAGGACAAATTCTCTTTTGATAGCCTGCAGAACACCTTCCCTCACAAAAGAGACTAGAACGTTGGGATGAAGGTTCCATGTAGGCACCAGGATGACTGCTCCATGTTCAGTGAGTTGTGTGGATGTTGTTCTCAGCAGTGGGGCCTCACTGTCAGTTTGTGGAGAGCAAGCCTCTGTCTTAGCATCAGCTTTAGTTCTTTGGTGATCTCCATGGAATACTTGCCCCCCACACCCCTGGTCAACAACTCAACTGAATGCAACCCAATCCTGCCACTGGAATCCTTGCCTGGCTACAAGAGATGGTCAGATAAAGAGTTGAGACTCTTTATCATCCATTGCTAGGAGTCCCCACTAGAGTCACCCTCATAGATTCCAGGGAGTTTCCACTGCACTAGTTTTCCACACCACCCTGCGAATGCCCCCCCCCCTCCGCCCCAATTGCAGCCATTTCTCTCCAGGCTCTCATCTCCCTGCCACCTGATTCCTCCCTCTCCTGTCCTCACCTCTCTCAGTCTATCTGTAAAATCTACTCTATTTCCTCTTCCCAGGAAGATCCATGTGTTCCCACTGGACCCTTCCTCTTACCTAACTGTAACATGAATCTTAAAAGGTCTTATTAATTTAAAAAAAAAAAAAAAAACCCATGGCAGATACTGGGCTGACAGCTGAAAGATCAGAGAAACAGAACACACCAGCCACATTCTTACTTCTAAGAAATCCTCAACTCAAGAGAGAGACTTCCTGTTTGCTCATGTCTCATAATGCCTTTGTGTGCCCTGCCATCTTACTTACTTCCTAGTGCTGGAATTAAAGGTGTGTGCTACCACATCTGGCTCTCTTCCCAATATGGCCTTGAACTCACAGAAATCCATCTTGATCTCTGTCTCCCAAATGCTAGGATTAAAGTCATGTGCTGCCACTGCCTGACCTCTATGTTTAATATAGTGGCTGGATCTGTCCTCTGATCCTCAGGCAAGCTTTATTGGAGTACACAATATATCACCAAACCTAACCTCTCTGGATGTACAGATTGTAGCTTGGTTTATCATTTACTTAATGGCTAATATCCACTTATAAGTGAATACATGCCATATTTGTCTTTCTGGGTCTGGGTTACCTCACTCAGGATGATTTTTTTCTAGTTCTAACATTTGCCTGCAAATTTCATGATGTCATTTTTTAATAGCTAATATTCCATTGTGTAAATGTACCATATTTTTTATCCATACTTCTATTGAGGATATCTAGCTTGTTTCCAGTTTCTAGCAATTATGAATAGAGCAGCAATGAGTCTGGTGGAGCAAGTGTCCTTGTTGCAGGATGGAATATTCTTTAGGTGTATGCCCAAGTGGTATAGATAAGTCTTGAGGTCAATTGATTCCCAACTTTCTGAGGAACTGCCATATAGGTGGCTGTACAAATCTGCACTCCCACCAGCAATGGAGGAACGTTCTCCTTGATCCATACTTTTTGAAACATGAGCTGTCACTTGTGTTATTGATCTTAGCCATTCTAACAGGTGTAAGATGAAATCTCAAAGTAGTTTTCAATAGCATTTCCTTGATGGCTAAGGATGTTGAATATTTCTTTAAGAGTTTCTCAGTCATTTGAGATTCCTCTATTGAGAATTCTCTGTTTAAATTTGTATCCTATTTTAAAATTGGATTATTTGGTTTTTTAACATTTAGTTTCGTGAGTTCTTTTTATATTTTGAATATTAGTCTTTTATTTCATATAGAGTTGGCAAAAATCTTTTTCCATTCTGTAGGCAGTGGCTTTGTCCAATTGATGGTGTCCTTTGTCTTACAGAAGCCTTTCAATTTCATAAGGTCCTAATTATTAATTATTGATGTTAGTGTCTGTGCTATTTGTGTTCTGTTTAGAAAGTCTTCTCCTGTGCCGATGCTTTCAAGGCTACTCCTTACTTCTTCTATTGGCTTCAGTGTATCAGGTTTTATGTTGAGGTCTATGATCCACTTGGACTTGAGTTTTGTGCAGATGATAAATATGGATCTATTTGCATTATTCTACATACAGACATCCAATTTGACCATTACAATTTTTTGAAGATGCTGTCTTTTTTTCCACTGTGCATTTCTGGTTTCTTTATTAAAAATCAGGTGCCCATATGTGTGTGGATATAGGTCTATGTCTTCAATTCAATTACATTGATCAACATGTCTATTTTTATGCCTGTATCATGTACTTTTTATTATTATAGTGCTGTCGTACAACTTGAAATCTGGGATGGTGATACTTCCAGCAGTTATTTTATTGTTCAGGATTGTTTTAGCTCTCCTGGATTTTATGTATTTAGATGTGAAGTTGAAGTTTGTCCATTTGAGGTCTGTAAAGAATTTTGTTGGGATTTTGATGGGGATTGCATTGAATCTGTAAATTGCTTTTGGTAGGATGGCCATTTTTACTATGTTAATCCTACTGATCAATGAGCACGGGAGATTTTTCCAACTTCTGATATCTTCTCCAGTTTCTTTCTTCAAAGACATGAAGTTTTTATCTTACAAGTCTTTCACTTGATTGTGTAGTGTTATCCCCAAGATATTTCATATTATTTGAGGCTGTAATGAAAGGTGATGTTTCCCTGATTTCTTTCTTAGGCTGTTTGTCATTTGTATATAGGAGGGCTACTGGTTGTTTTTTTGTTTTGTTTTGTTTTGGTTTTGTTTTGTTTTTTTGTTGTTGATATTGTATCCAGTCACTTCACTGAAAGTGTTTATCAGCTGTAGGTGTTCCCTGGTAGAATTTTTAGGGTCATTTATGTGTACTATCATTTCATCTGCAAATAATCATACTTTGATTTTCTAATTTGTATCACCTTGATCTCCTTCAGCTGACTTACTGCTCTAGTTAAAACTTCAATAACTATATTGAATAGATATGGAGATGGACCAGCTTGTCTTGCTCCTGATTTGTGTGGAATTGCTTTGAGTTTCTCTCAATTTAATTTGATGTTAGTTATGGGCTTCATGCAAATTACCTTTAAGTTTAGGTATACCCCTTGCCTCCCTAATCTCTCCAGGATTTTTATGAAAGAGAATTTGATTTTGTGAAAGGCCTTTTCTGCATGTAATGAGATGATCATGTGGTTTTATTCTTTCATATTGTTTATATAATAGATTACATTGACTGATTTTTGTATACTGTACCATTGTTACATCTCTGGGATGATGCCTACTTGATCATGGTGTATGGTATTTTTTAATGTGTTCTTAGATTTGGTTTTCAAGTACCTTATTGAGTAATTTCACATCTATATTCATAAGGGAAATGATAATTATTTTTCTTTTTTGAGTCTTTATATGGTTTTAGTATCAAGTAACTGTGGCCTCATAAAATGAATTGGGAGTTCCTTTTTTGCTTTTTTGTAGAATAATTTGAAGAGTATTTGCATTAACTCTTCTTTGAAAGTCTGGTAGAATTCTGGGATTTTTTTTTTTGGGTTGGGGAAATTTTTTTTCTTATTATTCTATCATATAATACAACCTCACTCCACTTTTCTTAGTTCCCCCTCCAACCTCTGCTCTCCCCGAGATCCACTTCTCTTCCATTTCCCTTCAGAAAAGACCAGGCCAGGGATATCAACTGAATATGGGGCAACAAGTTACAATAAGACAAGGCCCAATCCCTCATACCAAGGCCAGATGATGCAACCCAGTAGGAGTAAAAGTGCCCAAGAGCAGGCAAAAGAGTTGGTTGGGAGAATTTTAATGACTGCTTCTATTTCACTGGGGGTTATAGGTCTATTGGAATTGTTTATCTCATCTTGATTTAATTTTAGTAAGATAATTGAGAAAAATGTCCATGGCATCTGTGGTTTCTTAGAGTCTGTAGCACATCTGTCCAGGCCCTTCTGGCTTTTAGAGTCTTCATTAAGAAGATGAGTGTAATTCTAATAGATCTGCCTTTATATGTTACATGGCCTTTTTCTCTTGTAGCTTTTAATAGCCTTTCTTTATTCTGTATGTTTAGTGTCATGATTATTATATAGTTTGAGAAATTTTTTCCTGGCCCAATCTATATGTTGTTCTATATGGTTCTTATACCTTTATAGGCATCTTCCTCTTTAGGTTAGGAAAAATTTTCTTCTATGATTTTGTTGAAAATATTTTCTGGGCCTTTGAGCTAGGATTCTTTTCCTTCCTCTATTCCTATTATTCCTAGGTTTGTTCTTTTGATAGTGTTCCAGATTACCTGGCTGTTTGTGTCAGGAATTTTTTAGATTTAATATTTTCTTTGACTGATATATTCATTTCTTCTATCATATCTTCAATGTCTGAGATTTTCTCTTCCATCTCTTATATTCTGTTGGTGATGCTTGCCTCTGTAGTTCCTGTTCACATTCCTAAGTTTTTCATTTCTAGAATTCCTTCACTTTGTGTTTCCTTTATTGCTTCCATTTTCAGGTCTTGAACTGTTTTATTCTTTTTATTCAACAGTTTGTTTATATTTTCTTGGATTTCTTTAAAGTATTTATTAATTTCCTATTATATTATATATATAATATATATAAACATATATAAATAATTTCCAGTTGTTTGTATTTTCCTTGATTTCTTTAAGGTATTTATTTATTTCCTCTTTAAAGACCTCTACCATCATATAGTTGGTTTTAAGGTCTTGTGCTTCAGTTATGTTTGAATATTCAGAGCCTGCTGTGGTAGGATAGCTAGACTCTAATGAAGGCATATTGTCCTGGCTATTATTGATTGTGTTCTTGTGCTGGCATCTAAGCATCTGGGTTTGGGATGATTACAGGTCTAGGTGCTGATTTCTGTTGTTTTGTTTTGTTTTTTTTTATTGGGGGTCCCTGCCCCCATCTGGTTTCTGTGTCCTTTCTGGATTTTTGAAGAGTGTGATGGCTGTGTGTTGGCTGCCCTGCTGATGTGCTCACAAGAATGAATGCTTGCCGGATTTTGCGGGGATTCATCGAAGAGTAGGGGGAGGAGTTAAGAGGGGATGGTCTGTGAGATCCCAGGAGATATGGGCAGGAGGAATGGAGGCTGCAGCCAGTGTTCTGTTGCAGTGCTAAAGATGAGACTGAGGGATTGAGTCTGGGAGAACTAAGAGAGAAGATCTGCAGGCAGCCTATTTGGTCCTCTTTATGTCTTTCGTCAGTGGAGAAAGTATGGGGGCACTGCTGTCATAGCTGTCATCATTGTAATAGTAAGAACAACTTGACCAACTTTACTGACTTGTGTAGAAGCATCTGACCCCAGTTATTTGCAGCTACCTCAAAATGGTTGTGTTTTATACCCCTTTGTCCTTACCTTGGCACACTTACTGATTCTAAGGTAAATAAGAAATATGTTGCAATACAAATTCTTCCTAACTGTCTCATATTTACCCTGTGTTTCAATTCTTGTTTGAATTTAGTGAAGCACAAACATGAAACTCTGGTTAAAAATTAGTTCTAAAGATGACGAAAGGTCTAGAATTCTAGTGAAAATCCCTAGTTTACATAGTAGCCTATTCAGACAGTCCTATAAGTCACTTACAACCAAGGTCACAAGCTTTCCCTTGCACTGGCAGCTTTAACAGCCTCAGAATTGTCCTAAGCTCTGAGACAGTCCTACCTTTGCCAATGCCATTCTTACTGGTGGGACCGTCCTTTCCTCAATCAGATTCCACCTATGTTGTAATGATTATTTCTGCCTGTCAATTATAACCACAGAAACCTTCACATTCTCCCAGACCACAGGAGATAATTGTGTTGTATGTTTTCAAAAATTTCAGCTCCTTACATAGTTTCTACAGGGAATTCATTCAACCAATTTTTCAATGTTTTCTATGGTCTTACTGATATTTTTTGAGCAAAATGAAAGGGTTATATTACACAGAACACAGTTTTTCACATGTATAACCCTCAATGGGTTTGCCTACCACACCAGCATTACTGTATCTAAGAACCTTAGAGGCTGATTTCTACCCAAGCTAAGTATCATCCCAAGAATGATCCCAGAAAATATATTTTACAACAGTGACCAAGATGTCTCCATTTTGTGTTTTAACTTATAATTTTACTGGATATAGATCATGAATTATCAATTATATTATAACTACTTAAGGAAAGGATAGGGCAGTCAATACTCTGAAGTTCCTAGAACACTGACATACATGAGAGAATACTCTGTAAAGACATCTTCAGAGGAATAGGAGTATGTCAAAATAATGTCCATATCCTTTGACTCAGTACATATCAGTATAGTCTTATTTGAAAGGAGAGCTTTGAAAAATAAGTGGGACATAAAGCTTGAGAATAGGTCATAAGGCATTCTGGAGGACCTGGTTATCTTAAAATTCAGTGACAAGAATGCTCACAAGAGATAGTGGTAGTAAAAATATAGAAGAGAAAGGAAAAAAAACATTGCCTTAGTTACTTTTCTATTGCTATGAGAAAACACCATGACAAAAGGAACTCATAAAAGACCACATTTAACTGGGGCTTATTTACAGTTTCAGAGAGTGAGTCAATGACCACGTCAGGAAGCATGGTAGCAGGCAGACAGGCATGGAACTGGAGCAATAGCTGAGAACTTACATCTGATCTGAAAGTTGGAGGCAGAGAGAGACTGGGCCAGATATGGACTTTTGAAACCTCAAAGCCCACCTTCTCCAACAAGACCACCTTCCTAGTCCTTCCTAAAAATAGTACTACCAACTAGGGACCAAGTACACAATATTTGAGCCTATGGAGGCCATTTTCATTCAAACAACCACAGCTGTGGATGACTAAGATTAGGATTTGTAGTAGAGCAACAAAGCCAAGGAATGTTTGGGGCAACCAAAGGCTAAATGAGGCAAAGAAGTATTCTCTAGAAAGAGAGCAGCTTTGCTGTCATCATGATTTAAGACCTCTGCCTTCCATAATTGTAAAGGAATAAATATCTGTTATGTTAAGGTGATTGATTGAGGCAGGCTGAGGAAGCCAGCAGAAACAGCTTCTGTAGATTTATTCTTCTGTTCAGAAAATATTCTCTGAGATGTTGTTAGAAAATAGACAAGATGCTAGACATATCACACATATAAAGATGTCTTCTTCATGGATATAGCCTTGTAGAAACTTCTATTCCAGAGGCAATTCTGGTTGCCATCTGAATGTGGAGTGTAAGTTGCTGCTAGGGCATTTTACATCACAAAAGACTACAGATGTGAGTCATGTGCATGTGTCATGGAAACAGGAACTCAACAGACTACAGATATGAGTCATCTGCTAATGCCATGGCAACAAGAACTCAAAAGATGGCTCTGGAGCCATCGGGAAAAACAGCTCTAGACCAGGCTTCTCTAATTCCCACAGTTCAGAGAGGTTGAGTAAGAACTGCAGCATAGTTAGAGTCAGACAGACATCATTTCACTCTGCACTGGACATGTACACCATGTCACAGCGCAGAGTTGAAAACTGAGGTTAAAAGAGCACCTAGGATAAAAGCAAAATGCCAGCTCTCTTCAAAGTAAGTATCACACTGATTTAAAAAGCTAACAATCCTTTTTAGGAGCAATGACAGTCTGTGTATGAACCAGCAAAAAGAGATTGTCTGACCTAAACGTGGCACATAAGAAAACAAGTGACAGAGACTGAATAACAAGTCACATATGCAAGCCATGTTTTCAGAAGCTAAGAAAATCTAGTTTAGATCGAAATAAGAGCTAAAATTGTATTCATATAAAACCCCCAAAGGCAAATATATGCTTTCTATCTGGACTTTAAATTGTGTGTGTGTGTGTCCGAGAGAGGGGGGGGGGAGACAGACAGACAGGCAGGCAGGCAGAGACAGAGAGACAGAGTCAAAGAGAGGGGAAGTGTTGAAACTAAGAAGATCATAAAAGGGGAGATAGGGTCCTAGGAGGGGTCAAAGAAGAAGGAAATGGAATACTCAGTGACATGAAAGGTGGGTTGAGCAAGGACACCAGTGGGGGACAGGGACATAGGGGAGGGAAGAGAGAGAGGATGACATTAGGACAACAGCACGTAGGGATAGAAAAAAATACCGTGTAAACCCCACTACTTTGTATACAGACTTTTAGAATTCATTTAAAAAGACAGCCTCCCTAGAGAAACCTTATGTCATAGGGTTACTTCCTAGAGCCTAGAAGCACCTCTAATTTGTCTCTGGCTCATATCAACTTTGTAAAAATAGGTAATCTAGTAAAAAGTAAGTGCTGCATTTAAAGATGACATTTTAAGGAGGGTGTATTTGTTTATATGTGTATGTTTACATGTTTCTGCCTGTATGGCTATGTGGAGTTCAGAGGTCAACCTCAGGTTTCATTCCTTAGGAACACTATCTACAATTTTTGGGGAGACAGTGTCTCTCACTGTGACCCAGGGCTCATCAGTTAGGCTATGCTGTGGGATGGTCTGTATGTCAAATGCTCCAATTGGTCAATAAATAAAACACTGATTGGCCAGTGGCCAGGCAGGAAGTATAGGCGGGACTAACAGAGAGGAGAATTGAGAGAACAGGAAGGTGGGAGGAGACACTGCCAGCCGCCTCCATGACAAGCAGCATGTGAAGATGCCGGTAAGCCATGAGCCATGTGGCAAGGTATAGATTTATAGAAATGGATTAATTTAAGCTATAAGAACAGATAGCAAGAAGCCTGCCTCGGCCATACAGTTTGTAAGCAATATAAGTGTCTGTGTTTACTTGGTTGGGTCTGAGAGGCTGTGGGACTGGTGGGTGATTTGTCCTGACTGTGGGCAAGGCAGGAAAACTCCAGCTACAAGGTTATACTGGTTGGCCAGCAAGCCAGGGATCCACACTTCACTGCCTCCCCAGTGCTGGGGTTACAAGGGTATGCACCATGCTCAGAATTCTAACATGGGTTCTTACAGTCAAACTCAGGTTGTCTTCTTTCATGGAAAGCACTTCACTTGCCTCTCCAGCCCCATGTTGCCTGTGTCTAAACAGGAAACTAATTGCATATGATGCACAAAAGGGGGAAAATAGAAAGAAAAGAGTGGCATTCAAAGAATATCCCCATAAAATGGATAAAAAGTGGCCAAATAGAACTTGAGGGAACCTAAACTAAGCCAATGCTTCCATAAAACATATAGGAAAAGAAGGTATAAAGAAGCTTATGTGATAGAACAAAGCAATGGGAATGAATTATGAATGAATTATCATAAACAGAAGAGAAAATAATCATGAAATGAAGACTATGTTGAAGATATCCCCAGAGAGGCTGAAATACTGATGAAAACTAAGGGTCATATAAGATACAAAAGAGGACCAAGACTAGAATAAAATGTAAATAACCAAATTAGAGATGATTACAGCAAAATAAATTTGAAAATGACTATAGCAAAAAAAATACACACATAGAAATCAGAAAAAAGAAATCACACATATGCAGAACTTGTGGCCCATGGAGCATAGCAGAGCAAAGGGGTGTTCAGTCTGTTGATCTTCCTCTCCCTAGGAAAAAACTCCTCAAAGAAATAGCAATAATTTATAGTCAACAAAGCTATGAAGTATGAGGATGGCTGTTAAAAATATTTTTGAGCATGTAGGAACTCAAAAACTGTGACATTAAGCAACTTTGTTACTGCATATTTAACAAACCTGGATAGTATAATCTACTACACAAATTATACGGTGCATGTACACACACACACACACACACACACACACGCGCGCGCGCGCGCACACAAATTATATGGTGCATGTACACACACACGCGCCCGCGCGCGTGTGTGTGTGTGTGTGTGTGTGTGTGTGTGTTTGAAATAGCCTATTACTCACAGGATTGTGATAAATAAGATAACATGATATGAATAAAACACGGGGATGATAAAGACATGCAATAAACAAGATATGTGAGGCTGCCACCAACACCGCATGACATTATTTTACAACAATCTTTCTTTTATAAGTAGAGGAATGCTACAATTTAATGGTTGAAAGTATAGTGTAATGAATATATATAGAAGTAATGTAACTACTATTATATTATTCTGTCAGCTGTTATAGGCTGTACATCACTGCACATTCTATACTTTAGTATGACTGGCAGGACAGTAAACTTGTTTATATCAACATCACACAAACATGTGAGTAATGCATTGCTTTATGATATAACAATTGCTACAAGGTCAGTTGACAATAGGGATTTTTAGCTCCATTATAATAATATGAGACTCCTATCATATCTGTAGCAAATCACTGGTCCAAAACATTATTATTAAGTACATGACAGTAATTATACAGAATTAATATAACTAAGACCAAAATAAGTAGTGATTATGGTAACAAAATATAATAAATGTTAGGAGCCCTAACATGTAGTGTTCTATAATTAACAAAAGTGCGATGAAGAGCTACAGACAGTAAATGCTGCTGAGAGGGAGAATCAGTTTTCCCTAGGGACAGACTCTTAGGAATCCCTTGTATCAGTCCCAAAGACATGTTCATATGAGCAGCATTAAACAGACTCATTAGGTTATACATACACACGTATGTGACAATAATATAGTTAAGAAGATATTATGAATTGAGAAGCAGTGGGGGGAACACAGAAGTTGGAGGAGGGAAGATATGGATAGAAATGATATAAATGCAGTACTCATGTATGAAATTCTCAAAAAAGTTTACTTTAAACAACTGAGATCGAAGAAAGGGATGAGAAAGCTGCTGGTGGTGTGACTGTGCCGAATTCCTAACTTTACTTACAGAGGCAGGCATAGTGAGGGGACCAACACAACCCCAACCTTACAGCTTTGTCAGTGACAGAGCTATGAGGAGTCTATGAGCAGCATCATGGGACTTCAGCCCCATAGAGTAATCACTGATTAATCTCTACACATCTTGGTGGAGCTATGTCACTTGATATTAACTGGTTTTTGTGTGAACATGTGATTCAACTCTTGCCAATGAAGCCATGAGTGAGATATTTGTTTCTCTGCTTTTAAGAAGAAACATAAGAAGAAAGCAGGGTAACATTTTTCTTTGTCTCTTGATACAGCTACATGTTAAGTTTTGCATGTAAGTGAAATCAGAAAGAAATAACCAGGAAGATAAAAAGTTGTGTGCACTGAGGATGGCAAAGTAGGAAAGTTAAAATGTGAAAGCCTTTATACAATTTTTTTATCTTCTTAATTTCTCCAACAAATATGCACTGCATGTCTATTCTTCCTAAGGTGTCCCCTTCATGGGACAGGCAGATGAAACTCAACCCTTAAGAATATTCGTGTTTTCAATTTTCAGTGTGATTATGATCTATAAAAAAGAGGCTTAAACAAAAAACAATGACCAAAAAATCCACTGGTTCTTTTGTTAAAGACCTTTAAATTAGTTTTTTTTTCTTAAGCAAATCCATTTCCAAACATCAAAAGGGTTTTCTCTTCCTTAACATGCAAAGATAAACTGTTTTTCAAAGTTACTTTATATTTTACTCAAAAACAAAGCAAAAATAAAATTCCCAAAGCTTTATGGGAAGTAACATATCAGAGTATGAAGGGAATGCCCCATTCCTCTTTCAAGAAGAAAGGAAGGGTTTGTTCATATTTTGTGTGAATCCCTCTGCTCTTGAAAACAACTGTGCCAAGTGGTAACCTGGATGTGTGCAGCCAGACAGAATGCTGACGGTCCTTTATCTAGAGCAGTGGTTCTCAACCTTCCTAATACTGTGACCCTTTAGTAGAGTTTCTCCTGCTGTGCTGACCCCAACCTTAAAGTTATTTCATTGCTACTTTATAACTGTAATTTTGCTACTGATAGGAATTATAATATAATTATCTGATAAGAGTTCATGACCCATGGTTTAAAAACCACTGATCTAGAGGGATGGGGATGTCTTTCTTATGTAGGTGTGTTCTCCACAGTTTAAACTCTCCCTAAGCATTACTTAAGGGAAAATGTTCTCACAAACAACATTTATTTTGTCATCAAGTTTTATATATCTGAGATATGCTCATACTGTATTATTCTGCTATGTGGATCTGAAATCAATGAGATGTAAATGCATACACTTATTAAACAGTACAAGTAAAACCCACAAAAGTATTTTGTTCACAATATCATTGTGGAAATAACAAAAAGTTCAGAAAATAGACAAATTTCAGTTCTACTTAAGATATCTCTGCTCTTCAGAACCTTTCTGTTTCCAATTAGTTTTTCCAGTAAAAGAAATTTAAGATATACAGCTATGCTGTCATGTTGAAGCTTTTAATATCCCATGACAGTGATTGGTATATTACATTACCTTCTATAACTGATTCCTTATAGTCATTTTCATTGCATCTAGTGAAATAATTAATTTTTAAAAAGAAGACTAAGTTTTTGTTACAAGATAACTTCTCTCTCCACTCCCCTACATACACATACTCACAACATAGCTTACCTTACACACATGCTCACACATCACACACATACACATGCAAAGTATTCATTTGTCTACAATTATGTTCATGTGTACTCCACACATGTGTTCACACAACATGTATAAACATATATACACAAATTAACTCATATGTTTATTATATTATCTGTTCACAATCAAGAAAAGAATCTCCAGGAAGGCATGAATATCAAGTGTCAAGTTCTCTCTCTCTCTCTCTCTCTCTCTCTCTCTCTCTCTCTCTCTCTCTCTCTCTCTGCAGTTTTTGTGATTTTATTTAAACACATAGCCTGGGGTTGGAATTGGTGACTCTGATGGCCAGCTGTGCTGCTCTTTCTACAGTGGGTTTTTGGTTCTTGGAAGAAATGTTGTGAGCAAACTCAGCACAGAAAGATTTGTGCACATCTGCAGCACTTCCAGCTCCTTGACATTGTGAACCAGAAACTTCCAGAAGCCACTAGGAGACATTTGCTTGGTTTCTTTGTTGCTCCTGTAACCAGTGTTGGGCATTAGGGTCTGGCCCTTCAATCTTCTCCGTACTCTGTTGTTGATACCTCTGGGTCTCCACCAGTTTCACTTAATTTTGACATAGTGGTCTGACTGATGTAGCATGAATTCTAATTGGTCTTAATAATAAAAACACAGAGCCAGATATTGGGGTAAATGCTGAAAGATTAGAGAGACAAAAGAACAAGCCACAGCTACCTCTTATCTCACCAATTTCTTAGTCTGAAAGGAAGGAGCTTCTGTCTCTGAAGCTTCTGTCTCTGACCCACCTTATCACTTCCTCTCTCCACTCAGCCATATCACTTCCTGTTTCCTCTCTCAAATGCTGGGATCAAAGGCATGAGATCCCAAATGCTGCGATTTAAGGTGTGTGCGAACACAGCCTGGTCTCTATGGTTAACTAGTTAACTAGCTCTGCCCTCTGATCTCCAGGCAAGCTTTATTTGTTAGAGCACAAACAAAATATCACCATAGTTCCCCCTTTTTTGTCTAAAATTTAAAAAAAAACTAATATGAGAAAAACTACATGCAATAAGTACAATAACTATATACAATATATACAAGCAATAATTACATTAACAATGTCTGGTCCATTAATATTTGACAAATTCAGAGAAAATACTCAATTATCTATCCTCTCTTGGTGAGTCCAAAGGGTTATATCTAATTCACATAGGATCCTAACTTGCATTACCAAAACTATCTTTTAATGTCTCTCAATCCTATACACTTTACATTTCTTTAGTGAATTTCTCTTCTGAATCTGGTAACAAGGAAAACTATGACTATCTAGTCTTTAACTGCACAGAGACCCAAGGAGAAACTAATATTACCTGACTAAGAAGGAAGTACAAGCAAGCAATTTCCAAAAAATGTGAGAAATGACAGAAACATCTGGGTGCTTAGACATTGTAACATTGTAGAATCTGTAACATTGGGGCATCCATCTTCAGCCTACAGGCCTAGCATATCAGACAGACTTATCTGTGAAGCAAGATTTTCTGAAGGGCTGTCCTACCTTGTCTTGGCAAAGTTCAGCAACTCTTTCTTTTGTGTCCTGCTTATCCCATTTGGACAGCATACTGTCAGTAGTAAAGGGGAGGGCATATTCTTGCCCAGTGGCTACCTTTTGCCATAAAGAAAGTAAACTCCATGTGCAGTTTCTTTGATGCCCATCATCTGCCCCAAAGTAGATTGGTGCTGCCAGGATCAGACATGTCTCATTGTCATAAAAAGAACTCATGTTAATAAAACATCTTAAATGCCATATTCTATAGATCTCTGAAGTGTTTGAAGACCACCTGTCTACCTAAAATATATGTTTGACCTTAAAAACATACCTAATATGACTACAAATATAATTGTATTAGATGACCAACTACTAACCTGCATTTCTTTATTATCCTAAATAGTTTGTAATAATAACTTTCAAAGACAGGCAATTTGCATTACATTGTTAAATGAGATGTATAGGTACAATTCCTTGAACAAGGTTAGAAATTCACAGTATGTTCTAAACAAAAATAATTTCAACTTTGTATCAATATACAAAGATACATATCAATGTAAAATATTTAAAACAAGTAGTTGATTTTTAAAAGTAGATTCAATAATCTACCATTTTATCCTATCATTTCTATATTCCCCTTTTTTCATTTCAAAAGAAGAACACTGAAACTAATCTCCTTTGTTCAGCTTTTTTCTTGACCATTACAAATAGCAACTTTGTAACCAACTCCCCTAAATAATGACAAATATCCATAACCCATTGAATGACCAAAAACCACCTACTCCATCTCTTGGGAATGTGGTGTTTTAAATTTACTTCCTGTTGTCTGAGGGTGATGGCATCTTTAGGGGATCAATACTGAAAAAAATGTTGGGGTAATTGTTAAGTCCTGGGAGTGGTAGCTATATTATTTGTTGTCTAGCCTCTGCATAATAGAAAAGTACAGGGTTTGTCTTGAGCTCTGGCTAGAATAGTCTGTGAGGCTGTATCATCTCAGCTAGCCACCTCAAAATTGTCCTGAGCAGTTTGTAGTCCAAAGTCAATCTTTAGGTGATGTTTGTCAGCTTAGTGATGTTATTATAGTCCATGTGGAATCATCATTGTGGAACTCCATCCTCCTTCTGGAGATTTCAAAGGTCACTGTTAGGCATGGTCATGGTTCACTGCTGAAAACTTAAACATTTTAAATGTCATATAAAGCAGATCTCAAAGGGGTTAAAGAATCAATATTTGTTATCCAGGGTACAAAAACTAATTCCTAATTACCTGATAGAGACTCAAACCTGAAATTATGTACAAGAAGCTAGATGAAGCCTTTTTCTAGAATTATTTAGTACTCTATATATATGACCATTAATATTAGTATTCTATATAACTATTAATATCATGAAAAAAGTTTAAAATATATATTATCTTATAAATTTTGAAATATATTTATACCTTAAGAAAAGTGTTGAAGAGTCAAAATAAAACCAAAGAATTATGAGATTAGTGGCAATAGAATAGTCCCTAATTTTGGTTTTTCTTCTGTCTCATATCTGATGGATCTTCTGACATAAGACAGAGATTTTTGGATTTTTCTTTAATAAGCATGCTTGGATTTAGAAAAGGAGTGAGCCACACTCCAACCCCAAAGTCAGCTTTAATTTTTAATTGGACTGGGACTGCAAAAAGACCATTTGCATTATGTGTCTGTATAGAACAGCAGAAATAAACATTTAGGAAGATTTATGAAATTTTATCCTGTTGAAGATGTGCTATATCAATAAGGCAATTTACTTTCTTTCTTGGGACATTTTCTCTGGATTATTTGTCTTTTCTCTTCACATGTCTCATTTGTCCAGTGGTCTTCAGATTTCTTAGCTGAATGCCTTCATTCTCTTGAAAAGACAAAAACAAAACCCTGTCCCAATCCTAATTTGGGGGAGGTTCCCTTTTGGCAAGTTATATCTGATCAAATGAAAAGCATTTGTTGGTTTTAAAGTTAGTTTAGATTGAATGACCACACTGATGAACTATCACCTTTTCTAATTAAGAGGTCTCTCTTGTTCAAATTGAACTTTTATCAATTTAAATGATATCCATAGCTTTTCTTCTCCTGTGTAAGCAAAAGCAAAACCTCTTCCCTGACATAACACATATCTAGGTTTCTATTCTGAGGTCAACACATCTTTAAAGTATACAGGCTACTTCATTCAGTAGTTTTTTCTATTATCCAATGTCTCTCTGCAGCTGTTGTTCCTTCATCATTAACATTTAGAAAATTCAAAGTTAATAAAGCATTATCTAGTGTTGGGTGCCAGATGTAGAGTGAATTCTAGTTAGTCATAATAATAAAAACTCGGAGCCAGATATCAGAGTAATTGCTGAAAGATCAGAGAAGTAAAGGAGCCAGCCACTAGAAAGACTTCTTACCTCTGCTGAATCCTCAGACCCAAAGGGCCAAGCTCCTTTCTCCACCCTGCCTTATCACTTCCTCTCTCTGCCCAGTCATATCACTTTCTGTTTCCTCCTCCCAAGTGCGGAGAACAAAGGCATGAGATCCCAAGTGCTGGGATTAAAGGTGTGTACCACCACAGCCTGGCTTCTATGTTTAACTAGTGGCTAGCTCCACATTCTGATCTCTAGGCAAGCTTTATTTGTTAGAACACAAACAAAATATCACCATAGACTGATGCCTGATGAACTTCTTGGTCCTCTTTTTGACAATCTTGGTCTTCCCCAGAGGCCAGAAGGTAGCTGCAAAAGAGATGGCAACCACCTCACAGGTCCCACAGTCAAGTTCTCTTCATTACTGTATCCTCAATATCAAGAACAGCATCAGGTATGTTGTAGGTGCCAGGGCCACTGCACAGTGCCTGACAGTGCTGGACACAGACCCCAAGGACAGCCTTTGTGTGACTTTGGTGGAATGGCAAAACCCTGTGAAGGCACAAAGTATCTGCTAAGTACTGCTTTGTGTCTGTAATAAAGGCATTTTCACAAATGGTAAAAGTCCATGAAGCTTTATTTTTGCCTTTATGGTTCCTTTTTTTGGTACATAGTATGGGGGCACTGGACATTGCATAAAGACAGCTGGGCCTATTACAAAGAAAATCCTCTTCTGTTCCACCTAAATCTGTAAGAATCCTTTAAAGCTTGAGGGTGATAGGCTCCATATTTCTGTAAGCCCCAAGAAACTATTAGTGAACTTAAGATAAACAGTTCTTAGCTGTTCCAAGTTTTCAATTTTTTCTCAAAGTAAAACACATGAAGTAGTATTTCAAAGAAATTCTATAGTTAAACTAAAGGAAAACTAGGAAGAATAAAAAATACTATACCTTTCTGTATTCTGTAAGTACAAAGCAAAAAATGTTGGCAAGAGTATTTTTTTTTCTATATCTTTTGGAAGTGAGTTGCAGATTCTTCATGATTCTTCACTCATCCCAAACACTAGGATGGCTTGGAGGAATGTTTTTTGAAATGTAATACATTAAAACAAACTTCAAACTGGTAAGTTCCTTGTTGCAGCTGCCAAATGTTAGCTAGGCCATTTCTTTTTCTTCTGTTTTGTATAATCCACATAGCTTTGACAATACAATGGTTGGTTCTGTAGTAAAGCTACAGATCCCAAGAGAGGATATTCTTCTTGGCAAGTTAAGAACTGAAGAGGATTACAAATGCCACTTTACACTATAGCTCCATATAATTTACAGCAGAGAAGTAGAAATACTGAAAAAGGAGAGCTGTGCTTGTGGTCTTAGACATGTTTACACATGTTCTCCATGCACATGCACAAATAATTGCACATTTTTGTATGCACTCCAATTTTATGTTCCTATACTTTACTGTTAATAGTTTTAGCCACTGTAGTACTACATACAAAGGAGGATTTCAGAATAAGTGTTTATAAGCCAGTGTGTCAGTAGGTGACAGAAGAGGAAATTGCACAGGGAAGGAAATTGCACCTAAGCACAGGTTTCTTTTCTATTGTCACATTTTGGAGACTTTATCATTATTATGTGACAGGGATTGAACATGGGACCTTACACATGCTAGGCAAGTTCTTTGTCACTGAGCTACACCTTCAACCTTATTGCACTTTTATCTTGAGATCACTGTAGACTGACACACACATAAGAATACAAGGAGACTTCATGAATCCTCTCTGAAGTTTTCCGCAGGGTAAAATTACAAAACTATAATATAATATCCAAAGCAGGATACTGCCATTGAGATAGGCAGAATACAGAATCCTCCAGTGTCACAAGGAGCCCCCGTGAGTGCTCTTTTAGAGTTAGGTTTATTCCACCACAACTTCTTAAGTCCTGACAACCGCATTCTATTTCCTGTTTCTATGATTTTGTCATGTCAAAAATGTAATGCAAACAGCATCATACACATAATCTTTGAGCATTAGTTTTTTTTTTAAGTCAGCAGAATTCCCTAAAATTCATTGAGGTTATTGACTATATAATCTATTTTTCTTATTTTTGACTATTAGTCCACAGAATGTATAGACCATAGGTCTTATTAACCTATGGTATACTTGTGCCATTGTAATTTATCTGTCTTGTTTCCAGAATTTGGATATTACAAATACTACTGCAATGAACATGGAATACAGGCTTTCATTTAATTTAAATCTTGGACTATGGATATAGCTTGATGGCACTTGTCTAATATGTATGAGTTCCCAGACTTGATCTCCAGACCCACAAAATGGGAGAAAGGAAGAAGGGAGGAAGAGAAGGAAGGAGGGAGGGAGGGAAGGAGGAGGGAGGCAGGAAGGAAGGAAAATAGCGGGATTGCAACCCTTCTAGAATGGCTCTACGATTGTATGCAAGTGTACAGGAGATCCAGGTTTTCACACATCCTTGCCGGTATTTGGAACTGTCATCCCTCTATTTTATAATCTCAGCCATCGTGACAGGTGTGTGGTGGTATCTCTTTTTTCTAAGTACTTACTTTCCACCTGTGTGTCTTCTTGTGTCTTGCCAAATTGATTAATTATATACTTTCTAGGAGTGAGTTCTGAGAATTTCTATGTCATTGCTACCTAGGTCTTTGTGAGACAAATAGTTGAAAAAGAATGTGTCTTAACCTTTCACTTTCATGGCAGGGTTTTCTACACAACTTTCTAAATTTTGGTTATTCCAGTTGATCAGTTTGTTTTGTATGGTTCATCTCTGGGGTCAGTTCTAAAAACTCGTTGCCTAGGCCTGGGTTCTCAATGTTGGTCTTATATTTTTCCCTATAAGTTTTATAATTTTCCATTAAAGTCCATGGTACATTTAAATTTTTTATAGAAGATGTAAAACTTATATCAAGGATCATATTTGTGTTGTGTGATGCCTCAACACTAGCTTTTGAGAACACTGCCTTTACTTCATGGCAATGCTTATGAAAAGTCATATAATTCATATATAGCACTCTTGGGCATACATCTGAAGATATATAAATCAGAATATTGCAAAGATACAAACACATCCATGCTTATTCATAATAGCCAGGATATGGAAACAGCTAAGATGCCAATCAACATATGGCTGCATAAAGAAAGCATGGTACATATAATATATACAATGGAGTTTTATTCAGTCACAAAAGAGAATAATGTGTCATTTGCAAGTAAACAGATGGAACTGGAAGTTATGATTGGGCTAAACATTGTGCATTTTCTTTTTCAAACAGTTTCTCTTTTTTAATATTTATTTTTAGTTTGTGACTATGAGTGTTCTGACTGTGTAGATATATGTGTGTGTGTGTGTGTGTGTGTGTGTGTGTGTGTGTGTGTGTGTGTGTGTACCACATGTATATAGTTACCCAGGAGGCCAGAAAATGAAATGAAATCAGATTCCCTGGAACTGAGGTTACTAGGATTTGTGAGCTGCCATGTGGGTTCTGGGATTGAATTAAAGTTCTCTGGAAGAGCAGCCAGTGCTCTTAATCACTGAGCCCCTTTATGGTTCCTTTTTATATGTAGAATATGTATTTAATCAGGAGTGTGTGTGTGTGTGTGTGTGTGTGTGTGTGTGTGTGTGTGTGACATGAAAGCAGAGTGGAGGAAGCAGATCAGTGAATAGATACAGGGTAGTGGGGAAGTAAATATGAGCAAGGCACAATGGAATGTATGTGTGTGTGTCATAATGAAACCTATTCTTTGTATTTTTTCTTTTGTATTTTTTTAAATCAATAGAAGCAAAGTTAAAAAGGGAGGAAAAAATGTGGCAGCCACTGTATACAATACAAAAGCTGATAAAGGGGTAGGGAATATAGCTGTGTTGCAGGCTTGTAGGAAAATACCATTATTTAGTCCAAGGAACTGGAAAGCTTTAAATAGGCTTTAAAGCTCCAGTTTGCTTGTTAAACACTGCATTTTAGGAATTATATGCAACTACACAAACAAAGAAAAGCAAAGCATTAGACCAACTCTCAGAACAAGGCAAAATGAAGCTACCTAGCCTGAGATATGTAGTGCCAAACGACCCAACCAATATGGCCCTAAGCATCCTGTTAGTAGTAGACTTCTAGGTATAGCCTGTGACTAGCCACTGAATTATCTTATTTTCAGATTTGTTTTTCTTTTCTGTTGCTTTGACTTTTATCTTTTTGCCCCACTAACTAGAGAGTCTGTCCTTGTCCCTGACATATTTTGGGTAATCCTCCTGCCCTGATCCAGGATTTTGCCAAAGGTCTTCTTTGGAACTATAACAAACCATCCTTTCTATGGTAGGTGTCTTCTCTTCTATCGGCCTCACTACTCCTGAGTAAAAGTCACACTATTTAAAGCATGTGGGTGTCACAGGTAGAAGTTGTTTGCATTTGTGTGACTAAGATGTGAATTATGTCCACCATGTACCGGGAGTTTATATTCAGAGTATATAGAAGCAGGATGGGCTGAGCAATAAATGGAAACTACAGTATCAGAGATCAATCCATAGCAGACTGTTTGGACTCTGGACCCAGAATCACACACAGATCATATCAGTCACCACTGTCCCAGGAAACCCTTTATATGTCTTGGCCAAATCAACCCCCTGCTCTGTTGACTTGCTTTCTCCTCTCCCTTCCATCACTCTTCATATACTTAACAATCACTTTGTTTGGGCAACATCATTTCCAGGATGCTTTTCTTGAGCTTTGCTCTCTCTCTGCACAGGTTGAATATCTTTTTCTATGATGTTCTTGCACCCTATACTTACTTTCCTCAACATATCTCACAACCTCAATTTAAATTACCCAGGTTATGTCACTGACAAAGTATCTCAAGGGAAAGATGGTTATCATACAGAGGACCTGCCACTTTGTTAACTCTTAAAATGAACTGTGTCCATTACCTTTATCATCCATTCATCGTTCAGCACTTGTGTGGCACAGAGCTACCACATGGGTCTTGGCTGAGGGAAGAGCCTTATCGTCCAGTCTCTCTATCACCAATGTATCCTATCACTTCAGAGTCAGATTAACCCACAACTGCATTTGGTGGTTAATAACTCTAATAATGTTATCATTAGCATCTTATAATTCCCCTGCCTTTCTTTCTTATCCCCCTTCACTTTCCTCAGAACAAAAACTGGATTTTCTTTGTGCATGCTCCAGGGTGCACCATGTTACCACCAACAGTCAAATCACCATGCCAAACATCTCTGCTATAAACCAAGTGCCTGACCCCAGCAGTATCCTCTGTATTGCTGGGCAACCCTTATATTTATCTTCAGTTGACACTTATCAGGTTCCCTACAGCAGCTGCTACAAAATTCTTCTACTCTACTGAAGCTCCAAATCCTGCCCCTTCTCTGAGGCTCAGAAAAAGCTCTCCTCTTCACAACTGAGAGGACAGCTTTATGGTCATGAGTTGGTTTGTATTTTCCTCAATGTTTTTCTGTCTCCATCTCCATCTACACACTGCTTCTCAGCTCTCACCCAGTGAAGGAAATGCCTATCAAGCATCCCAATGCTGAATTTTTGACCCACATTACTCCAAATATCTGAGCTTTCCCCCTATCTTTGTTCCTTTCCTTCATCACACAGGAATGTGTAAACCTTGTCAATCTGAAAAGTATTTTGTGACTCACTAGCATGTGTGAAGTATTTATAAGATCCCACTTAGAAGGAGAGCCAAGTATAATTAAAGTAGTTTACAAATATTATGTTATTTAATACTGATGACAATCACTGATACTTTTGATGTTATATTATATATTTTATTGATTAGGAAACTGATGCCAGGGGAATAAGAAAGCTTCCTCAAGGATATATAAGTTGGTTGTGGGTTTTTCCCCTATTAATATATTACAACTTTTCCAAAGACAAAACAAAAGTTTTCTTGACTCTTGTCCTGTGTTCTTCTGCTATCTCTCTGTATTCATTGCTGTTCCCATCACAGACACTTCTTAAACATTTCTTTCAACAAGGATAGAAACACACATAACTGCCACCGATACTTCCAGAAATGTTTGTTCAAGTGTTGAAAAATGAATTTTGTTTTTAAAATATCTAAAATACATGTTTTAACTATTTTTTAAAAAATATTTAAGCCGGGTGGTGGTTCATGCCTTTAATCCCAGCATTTGGGAAGCAGAGGCATGCATTTCTCTGAGTTGGAGGCCAACCTGATCTATAAAGTGAGTTCCAGGACAGCCAGGGCTACACAGAGAAACTCTGTCTTGAAAAAACAAATGTGGGGGTGGGGAGTGTATTTAGAATATGTCAGTACTTCCTTCCTTTCTTTTTCTCAGAGGCAATCATTTTCTAAAACACTTCAAGCACCAACAGTTTAAAATCCAAAGAAATTAAAGCTCTAGAGTGCTCTTTGGTTTGAAAAGTGCTTTTTGCCTGGGTATTTTCCTTTAGTTACCTAACCTGGCTCTATGACCCACAACTTGACACAGTTTCCACAGCTTTCAAGAGCTTTCTTTGTCTGAATAAAGACAAGATCAAGACCAGAGAGGAAAAACCCACAACAGTTTCAGCTGGAATTGCTTCTGTAACAGAGGCCAAGGCTGACACCAAGGCTTCTGAGGAAGCAAACATTTCTCCCATTGACAAGTGTTTAATTGGACACTTTGAGAATCCAGTGTCATGTATGCAGATGCAAATGTCTGAAAAGTTGTTCACAGTGTAGTTTGTGCCAGACAGGCCCCAATGCCAAGCCAGCAAACAGCCTCCCATTTGTTCTGTTGGACTTAGCTTCTAAAGATGTTTCATGGTTCTCCGAACCTCATAAACTTCCCCATCCAAAGACCCATCTGTGTTTTCAAAGCAGAATCCTTCTTCCCACATGGGCACACATCAGTCCTTCCCCTGCCAATCTTGCTACTGCTTGTTCTGAATTAGAAAAATAACTTGCAAGGTGTTTACTCTATCTCTACAAGTGTAAAGTTAAATGTTAGAAAAATAACTTGCAAGGTGTTTACTCCATCTCTAAAAGTGTAAAGTTAAATGTTCAGTAGTTTTATTAGCAATAGACCCAGTTCCTTTCTCTGAATTAAAATCTTGACTGTTCTGAGATATGATTCTGTTATTCCCAGTCTCAGGGAATGATTGCTTAGAAGCTCAGCTAATAGAGAGGTCCACTGTAACAGGTGAACTATAGAGAAGTAGTGATTGACTGGCAGAATAAAAGAGAATATTAACAAATGAGCATTGAGAAATTTGTAAGCATTAAGCCATTAATAGTCTGCCTTAAATATGCAATGTAGAAAATATAAAATATTACTAATTTTTATATTGCTTTTGCTTTGTCTCCATGTTATCACACATATTTCTCAAGATAAATTGTCAAATGTTTCAAGATATTGTTTTCATGTGTGTGTGTGCATGCACACGCACATGTACTTGCACATAAACACATGCATATAGGTTATCCTTTGCAGCTAGAGTTACTTGTCATTATGTGTCACTCAGTGTGGATGCTGAAACTCAAACCTCAGTTCTCTGCAAGAGCAACAAGTCCTCTTAACCACTGAGACATGTCTCCAGCTCCAGGAAATTTTAAATGTTTAAAGCCCAAACTGGGTATATATATTAAGAACATTTATCATGTATTAAAATCAGTTAATTCAAGAAGAGAATCTTGAACAAAAAATGTTCTCACTCTTACACAATGCTAATGTGAAAAACAGAGAAGAGAAATGAGAAGTCAAGTGTAGAGATAAATATCTCATGAGGATAAGCAAGAAACTTAAACTGAGCATTGTCTATACCTCCACTTTCAGTTGCAACATAAAAAGATTGCTATTATTCAGGCATCTGTACTGGCCTGCCCTTAGGGTCCTGACAGAAAGCATTCTCAGCTGCAGACACTAAGAGCACCCCCTGTATGCATTAGCCATGCTCCCTTATAAAAGGCAGGCCCTGCCTGGCTCTCTTTCTCTTCCTTTGCTCTTATCCCCAGGGACTGGTCTCTGCCCATTCTTCCCCCTCCCCTCAATAAATCTCCCATGTGGGCCCTGTTGTATGGTGTGACTCCTTCCCACCATTTTTAAAATACAACACTCGCAAGTCACTGTTCCTGTCCTTTCCACCACAAATAGAAACAAACAAGCTGAAAACCAACAACTTTAGTCCTTCCTGGTTCATCAGAGGACTAAAAGGCAAACCAACATTGTAAGATTAAAGAGATGGGAAAACCCAGAATCATAGTCAAAATGTATTCACTTGGACCAGAGCCACTACAGCCATAGGCAGTAGAAACATAGAAATGGCACTTTTGAAAACCTGCTGGAAGATGAGTCTAACATAGAATACATTGAAAAGTGAGAAGTTCCTGCATCCCTGGTCTTGGTGAAGGAGGTATCCACCATCTAGGGCAACCATAAAGCAACTATAGTGAAGAGGACCAGAGATCAGATTCCCAACACCAATGCAAAAGCCATGAATGATACCTATAATCCCATTGGTGGGGGAGCAGAGACAAGAAGGTCATGGGTGGTTGCTGGCTAGTCTAATCAAGTCAGTGAGCTCCAGGCTCAGTTAGAGACCCTGTCTCCAAAACAAAGATAGAGTCACTGAGGAAAATATTCACTCTCAAATATATGACTTCTACATTCACCTTGACACTCACAAGAACCCCCACCCTCACACATACCCCACTAACACCTCTCTACACATACACAAAATAGTTGGATATCTGCCAATCATGTATGTATTTGTTATTTTTCTGTTTCTGTGAGAATTTCAAATAAAGGAGGGATTTATTTTGACTTGTAGTTCAAGGAATGGAAAGTTATAAAAGAGCATAGCTCTAGCCCATGGAATAGGGCTGCCCATAGCTACAGTGTGTATTAACCTAATCTACATAATTCCTCACAAGTGTGCCTGGAGTCCTGTCTCCTACATGATTCTTAGAGAATCATAAATACTCCTTTCTTATAGTTTATATCTGTTAACAGTATGAAATGGCTCTGGGTCTAATGTAATGGCCTTTGCTTTGAAAAATACTTGCTTCACACTTAATGACTGGAGTTTGGATGCCCAGAACCCATGATTACAGAGTCATGTGAAAGATATGGGAGTAGTGGCCATTTATTCTCCCAGGAAAGAGATGTGACTGGAATTTAGAAAGATTTTATAGAATGGTTAGATTTTTTAAACTGTGTTTTAAGGCCTAAAGGATCGGAGGAAAGAAAGAGATATTCTAAGCAAAGAGAACCACAAAGGCAAGGGGAAAGAGGTGAACATGGGCACAGCCTTCCTAGAGTGATGGAGGTCCAGTACAGCTGCAGAGAAGATGGGATGTGTATCACTCAGTAACAAAGGGTTCTTGAATGCCAAGTTATTTAGATCTTTGTTACCCACCCCAATCCACTCCCTTGTTTCTTGATACACAGACTTTCTATGTAGCCTAGGATGGTCCCTGTAGGGAAAGGGGGCTAGCTAAAGAAACCCACCATGACCATGGAGCCCAGAATTAGGAAAGGATGACTTTGATAAGGCCAGTGAGAGAAATACAGTTTAGCTCAGATCAGAGTCATCTCTGCCCATGTCCAAATGACTTGTGAAACTAACCAATTACAGAGGACAGTAGAATCCTGGCCCTAGGGCCCAGGACCACGGAAAGAAACACAGCCCGTGTTTGGGATATGAGCCAGAGAAACAAATACTTTATCCCCAAATGCAGAACCAAGGAAATATGCCCTGACTCTTGGCATAACGCTCTTGGCCCCTAGAAGCAGAGTCAGTGAAAGAAATGTGCCCTAGCCTTAGAAGCAGTGTCAAAAAGCCAAGAAAGGCCAGTGAAAGAAACACAGTTTGGCCCTGAAATCAGGGCCATCTCTGCCCCTTGCCCACAAAACTGGTCAATCCCTGAGCAGAAAATAAACTAACCAATCACAGTTGACTCTGCCCCTTGGAGATCCTATATAAACCGCCCTGCCTGGTCACTTGTGAGCTGTTCTCTCCACCCTGGTAGAGGCAGCTACTCTCCTGGACTCCTCCTTCCCAAATCTCTTTCTCAAAAGAGTTTTGGATGAAGACCTTCATTCGCTGGTGCAAAGAAGAACCTTGCTAAGACATCCCATAGTAGACTGAGCAAGTGGGGAGCTGAACAGAAGAACCTTGCTAAGACGTCCCATAGTGGACTGAGCAAGAGAGAGCTGGTAACATTGAGCTGGAGATTGTGACTCCAGGAGAGGAGCAGGATTGCTGTGTCCTGCAGGGAGACCATCCCCCATCACACCAGGTATATCCTGACTTTCCGGAAGAGTCAGGATACCCTGACTTTCCGGAAGAGTCAGGATACCCTTTCCTGCCGAAGCAATCCCAGGCCTGACTCTCCTGAGAAGTCAGAAAAATTTCCCTTCCAGGGTTGGGCTGGTTTTTGTTGTTGTTGTTTGTTTGTTTTTTGCAGTCCCAGCTGTCAGAGCTGTGTTACACAGCTCCAGGTGTCCGGAACACTTACAGGGCAGAGCTGCTGTTCTGAGCAGCTTGAGGTGTCCGGGATACCTCACCCTCCAGGGCTGAACTGTCTCCTTGCAGTTCAGCCATCAGAGCTGTGCTACACAGCTCAAGGTATTGCCTGACTCCCCAGGTAGTCAGGACACCAAACCCACAGAGTTGCAAAACTCACCTTTTGCAAACAGTTTACTAACATTTTTGGTGCAATTTATTAACAGTCCTTAACTTGAGATCCTCCTGTCTTAGCCTCCTAAGTGTTGGGATTATATGGATGTGTACCCTTTACCTGGCTTTTAAATTTTCTCCAAAGAAGTAATATGTCTGGACTTAAAAAAAAAAGAAAAGAAAAGAAAAAAAGAAAGCAGCTGTACCAAGAATGTTTTATAGGAATTGAAGTGGAGAGAGGCAGAGCCGGGAAGACAATGGATCATGGGAGATCCTGTTGCTGTGGGCCACATGAAACAGGGGTAAGCTTGAGATATTCTTAGAAATTAGAGTGGGCAGGATTTAATAATAGGTAAATATGGAAAATAAAGCATAAAATACTTTTGACACATTTGTATTGCATAAATTGGCAAATGAAGATTTCATTAGTGATGAATTCTTATAAAATGAGAGAATATACTGGGAGAACAGGGACAGCTAGCTGCACCTGCGGACCATTCAAGCAGAGTGACCAGTATATGCCCTCTAGTTTGTGTTGTGAGGGCACTTGGTGGAGGTGCTGCCACCCTACAACGGATCTCCAATCTAAAATGACACATCTATTTGACAGAGCACGTAGGAATAAAAAGGAAAACAGACTTGACTAATAACTGTGTATCGTATTTTAAGTAGAGTTTTAGAGTTCTAATCCTTATGTCAGATACTAAGGAAGCAGAAACAGGATTGCAAGTTTGAGCCCAATCTGGGCTACCCAGGGAGATATCATTAAAAAAGAAAACCAAAATGAAGCAAACAAATAAATTAAAAAAAAAATGAGAAACTGAAGGATTGGAGAAATGGGGGTAGTACAAAGGAAAAACTATTAGGAAGTGAGGGAAATGTAGCAGAGAGTGATGGGTAAAACACAGTAAAGGCTTATTTAGAACACAGGGAAGGAACTAGCTTCCTCTTCTAACGGCAACAGAACTGCCAACTCTTCTCATCTTTTTCAGTTTGTTAACAAGACACAATAGGAAAATATCTGAGGTATGGGTGCTGACAGAGAGGTTGATCTTACTTTGCAGAAAAGGGATTGGAAAGTTTTGCACTGGGTGAGGAATAGCAGAGAGGGAGAATAAGATAAAAAAAGAAGAGAGAAAATTTATTTTATTAGGAGAAATTTTTCAGAACATTTGATAAAGTCTGTGACAAATTGTTAGCAAAGGAAATGACCAACACAGTATGATTTGGTGTAGTCGTACCAGGCTCTTTGTAGAAAAGAATGTATCAGCATAGTACCTTACATACAAAGAACCCCTTTGCATTGGTTGCTACAGGAACAATGTGAAGTAAGATGCAGCTGGGTGCTTGTATCTTTCTTGCATAAACTACAACTTTAAAACTATGGTGCCTGCACTGTCTCAGCTCCCATGACTGGCAGTAATTCACAACCTTCTGCCTTTTAATCCATGGTAACATCTTTTATCTCAGAGCCTTGCTTTGCTGTGGAATTTTTTGCTGTATGTTCCCTCTAACTCTGTCAACCATGTCAAGTGAAAAACTAAAGCAGACGGTATGTGGAGACCAGCAGAGTCAAGAGCTCTAGGGAGAGGGTCAGTGGCTGGAAGGATTCTTAGCACCAGAACAGGATGCTCATAAGAGGTGGTATTTAGAGACTGAAAAATCAGATACTTTCAGTGCAATGGGGGTCTCCAGTATAAAACACTCATGACTCGATCTTCAGCAAGGAAGTTAACCCTTTTATGAACTGGACAATCATACTGATAACTTTTTTTATAAAGTGAACAATGGTGGATAGTGTGAATAAAGTCAAACTTACCAGTACGGAATTTGCTTAAGGTAAGATACACCTGCGACACCATGTATCCCATGTATAATATGTGAAGACTCGGATATCAAGTAGTATGAGGATAGTCTGCGTCTGAATCTCTGGATCATTAAAGACCTTGTAAAATATGTTTAACATGATGTTTTTCAGTTAATGCATCTACTTACCTTTACTGCTTACCAAGCATCTCTAAGTAGGGTGTTGAGCAATATAAAACTCAGCTGAGAAATGGACAGGTGTAGCTCTGATGCTGCCCTCAGTCTGACTGTGAGGAGGACCCACAGGAGATAACCACGCATGTAAATTCATCCATATAGTGGGCAGACACAGGGAAACCAGAAAGTCTTGTGGTCCTTGAATCCATACCAGTATTAAAAATGAAATAAAGTAAAACTTTTGCATGTGTCTGTGTGGTGTGGGTGTTTTTGTTTGCATGTGTATGTGTACATGTGTTCATGCCTGCAGAGATCCAAAGTTGACATCCAGAATCTTCCCTCCATCTCTACCTTATTCACAACTTTGAAACACACGGGAGCTACCCAGCTTGCCCCAGGGAACCCCTATCTCTGTCTTCCAAACCCTGGAATTACAGGCATGCCACTACATCTACCCTGCATTGCCATTTGGTATAATTAAATATGTGGTAGTTCACCCTCTTGCTCAAACTCAGTATTCTATTCTTTATCTAGCATATAGCACAGACTCAGTAAACTGTTGAAATATTAATATGCACTGAATAAAGTAGTAACTAAAAAGAATCACACCAGTCAATCCCACTACTTTGCTATATTACAGAGGAGATCCCAGAGCTGAATGGGGTGGCTCACACCTATAACCCCAGCATTTGGGAGGCTGAAAGGCAAGGGTAGGTTGCAGCAAGTTTGAAGGCAGCCTTGGCCGCATAGCGAGTTCCTGAGCAATAGAAGTACTGAGTGGAAAATTGTGTTAAAAACAGGAAGGGTGGGAAAACAGAAAAGGAGGGAGGGGAGAAGAACAAAGAAGGGAAGAAGAAAAAGAAGAAACGAGGGAAGGAAGGAGCATGCAGAAATGAAGACAAAGGACTAACAATCCAACAATGGCAAGCAAAGGAATGGATTATTTGTTTTTAAAAGCTAAGTGGTTTAGGGATAGTGGGGGTGGTGGTGGGGAGCGGGGTGGGGCGGGGGAGAGAAAGTACATTTTAAAGCTCTAGCTCCAGGGCAAGTAATAAAAGATTTTGCTTTAAAATTTTTTTTTCATAATATTGTGAGCAAGAAGAAAGTCTATTCCATCATATCAGCCTCCAGGGCAGAAAGCACCAGCCTCCTGAGCTAAATCAAACTGGCATGGGCTCTCAGACTTCCAGGCAGCTACCATTGGCCTCTGCCTTCCATGAGGCTAAACCTGGCAGACACAGGAAGCAAAATAAATTTCTACTTATTTTATAGGCCAGTTTTTTGTTCTCATCAATTAATTATAAGGGTCTTGCAAGCCCATCTTGCATTCCCACTGTTCTCTATTAGTATGTTGGCAAGCAGCCTCTCACCAAAGACACAAAGCTAGAAAATAAACACACGCACACACACACACACACACACACACACACACACACACACACACCAGTGCTTAGATTTAGATCTCATGGTACAGCCCTTAGGTACTGTTCACTGATGACAACCCTCAGTGTCAACCACTTTAAATTCCCTAAATCAGTGAAGTTATTAAGATACATGAGCATTTAAGTTCAAATTATGGAATCATAGTGGAATTCAAACATTTTTGTTTCGGTTTTGTTTTTGTTTTTGAGACTACATCTCACCAGGTAGTCTAGGCTGTCCTTGAACTCACAGCAATCCTCCTGTCTAAGCATCTCCAGTGTTGGAAATACAAGTGTGTGTCATCAAACCTGGCTGACAATTTTTATTACATTGTGTGTGTGTGTGTGTGTGTGTGTGTGTGTGTGTGTGTGTGTGTGTGTGTGTGTCTGTTGCCCAAATGCACACCATGGTGAATATATGGAAATCAGAGGACAACTTTCAGAAACAGTTCTCTTCTTCCACATCAGGGATTTTACTCAGGTCATCAGGGTTGTTAGTAAGGTCAAAAGGAGCTTCAGTTGGATCTTGCTCTTAGGTTTATGGTGAGGATTAAATGGGGCAACATAAGTAAGAAGTTTAGATGAACAGTTAAGTGTGTGGCCTGAGCACCATAAATATCAACCCTGAACATTTCATATCAGAATGACACATGACCCCACAACTAGTTCTTTTGGAAAAGAACCTAAGAAAGTCAGTGTTTTTCACCAAGCAAAATATTTACTCTACTTAACCAGATAAACTTGAAATAAGGAGGTAACACAGATTTTATTTTTTGAACTATGTGTTTGCTACACATAGTATGCAAATGAATATTTTAATATTTAGATAAAATGCCTTTTTAAGTGTCCTCTAAAAATATCCAAGTTCCTTCCAGCCCTAAAATGTTGTGATCTATGATAAAAATTCATAATGAAACAATTTCCCAAATATGCTGAAAATCATGGCATTATCTGACAGGGTTGACTGGAAATGACTGAGACCCAGACTGGGAGCCTGTAATGATATAGAAGAAAATATTGCCTTCTTTTCTCTCTCCCAACTGAAGATCTCAGGCTCTGCTTGGAAGTGTGGTAAAGAAAACAAGGGAGCAGTAATCTGCATAGAAAGAAGCATGACAAGACTCACAGAATCCCAAACAGAGTAGAGGAAGTATGTAGAATTCCATGAAATTATTCAAAACTTCACTTTCAACCCCGACCAAAGAACATGCAATAACTCAGAGGAGGAATTTATTTGACATCATTTTAGAGATTAAAAAATTAAGAGCTAGTGATGGGACAATGGTTCAATTTGTAAAGTGCTTGCCATGTAAGCATAAGGACCCAACACCCACGTCAAAGGCAGGTGCACTGGTCCATGTCTGTGATCCCAGCATTGGCAGGGTGGAAATAGATGGATTCCTGGACCTTACTGGCCAACTGATCTAGCTGAATCCATGACCTCCAGGTTCATCAGAGTTGTGCTGTCTCAATAGTTTAAGGAAGAAAACCCTTGAGGAAGATACCTGACCTTGACTACTGGCCCCCCACAGGCCCACATACACATGTGCATACACACGGAAACACACACACACATACACAGAGAAATTAAAATCTAAAGAGATCAATTGACAAACTCAATCAAGGTCAACTGGTTTTTGTGGAACCTGAGATCTAGGAAACAGAACTGCAGCAGTGGCCAACTATGTTAAAGCAGTCTTTATGTGTTGTGCACAAAGACATAATTAGCTTTCTTAATTTACCGAACCAAACCTGTCTACAGAAAACAGACATTGTTCATAGTCTTGGACTCAAAGGAAATGTCTGTTTTTACACACAAGTCAGTGACATGGTTCTTCCTTTAGATGTACCTTTGCACTTTGGAAATACATTAAATGTTACAGTGAGAAAAGTCGAGGAGAACAAGTTGCAAGCAAGAAACAGCTCGGGTATATTTTGTTTTAAGCAAGCATGTCTACTCGAATCCAGCTAAAGTAGATAACAGGGTTCAAGAGTCTGGTGATTATTTAACAGCTGCATACAACCAAATTCTTCTCAATTAACCAGAGGGATTGCAAAACACTTAGCTCTGAAAAAACAGAGTTGAAAGCCTGCATGTCTGCTGACTCCAATTCCTATTCCTGTGCCAGTCATAAATTTGTTCACTCTGCTCTATTTCCTATGCGTTTGTCCACTTAATTCATTCAGTTCTACTTCATTGTCATTTAATAGCTATTGAGTGCTATTATCTATGACAAGTCAGACACTGCAACTCTTGAGAGCGAGCTTTTGACACTCAAATTGAGAGAACGAGGCAGAAAGTGAAAGAAAACCCCCAAAGCTCCCCCACCCTACCCCCATAAAGCCTCTTGGTCACTCAGGAGACTAGAGAACATTCCAGATAGGGGCTGAAGGCAGCTCCTAGGCAGATGAAGGGCAGGCGGGGGCCTTGGGGAAGGGCTACAGGTGACAGGCACCAGCAGTTGGGCTCTGCCTCGGGGTTTGTGTGTGACAGGAGGCAGTCCTGGCTTCAGCTGGTGACTTTGCCTCCCGGTCAAGAAGCTCATTGGCAGCCAGGCCTGCTGGCCTCAGCCCTCCCACCCGTTTCCCAGGAGAAGCCGGTCGCCCACAGCCCGGGTGCACGCACCTGGTCGCGAGGCTCTGCGGAACAGCAGCGGCCACACTCGGGTGAGGCCTGCAGAAGACGGGGCCGCGTCCGGGTGGGGGCGGGAACGGGAAGGTCGCGCTGGGCCTGCTGGGCGGGCCTCGGAGCCACAAGTGCTGCCCCCCACTAATCCGCTCTCCCCAGCGCCCTGGGTCTGCAAGCCTGGCTTTTTCACGTGCCAGAGAGCTGAGGATTCCGCACTGGCTAGTGGCCCGCAGAAGATGGTGTAATTCTCCTCGCAGCGAGACTTGAGTTTTAACAGAGGCTGTGGCGGACCGACCGGACCTGGACAGGCATCTGTCTCCCTGAGCCTGTCTTAGGCCCTCAAGGCCTGGCTTTTGGATACCTTGGGCCGGGAACTGTCAAACTCCTCCCCAAGGGAAGCAACTGAACCGTTATTTTGGCCCAACCGGTAATAATCCAGCACTAGTGAGGCTGAGCCAGCAAGGAGATCGCCCAGGACTTTGAGACTTAGCAAAAGCTACAGAATGAATGAGACCCTGTCTGAAAAACAAAACAAACCACCAGGTTATTTTCTCATTTCCTACAAGGTTGAAGGACTGTAAGAGAGGAGGTAACTGTGGAAGGCAGAGGGCGTAATCTAAACTAGGTGATCAGAAAGTCCTTTGTCTGCCTAGGCATTATAAGGTGCCCAAGAAAAAAAAATACACAAAGCATGTGTATTTTTAACATGTTGTGTTTTGGTAAGTCCAAATTCCTTTGCTTAGCCAGACTCTTATCAAAGTTATCTTGGTGAAATACTTTGCAGTTCCTGCCTGTCCTCTTAACCACACCAAGGAAAAACTTAGGCATGTTGATACATGTGTGTGTTATCTAAGAACCCAGAAGATGGAGGCAGGGGGATCGTGAGTTCCAGGCTAGCCTGGGTTGCGTAGGGAGGTGCTAAGAAAAAGAAAACTCACATGCTTAGAAAAACAAGGAAGAAAAATTAAACATACACAAAGAAGAATATTCTGAGTCCTTTCGTCTATGTGCACACAACTCTCAGGTAACAGTCCCTCTACACGTTTTCCAGTCCTGTTGTCTTCCACATAGTATCACCTCTGTGAGGTATTCAAGGATCTTACAACATGGTCCTAAATGGCCTTTCCATGAATGGTAGTATCCAGCCCCACTGGGTTTCATTTTTCTGAAACTATCCTGGATGAAGAATAAGTTGTATTAATTCTAATCTCATATGACTGTTATCTTTTTAAAATGCAATTTAAAAAAAATTAGCAAAGGTGAATTAAAAGCTGTAAAATGACAAACTCTAGTTTTTGTTGAAAAAAAAAAGTATACACATTGCAACAAGTAAAAAAAATTGCCCTATTTTACATTTCTAGCTGCTTATCCTCAGCTTCTGTACTTAGCTCATCATGCACACACACCCCCAAAAAAAAAAACAAAAAAACAAAAAAACATCCCATAGACTGTCTCTGTGACTTGTTCTTGGTGTGTCAGATGCATTAACTTCCCAGGCCTCCTCTCCTGCTGTTCTTCTCATGATGAAAAGGTTCTCCAGCATGGCTCTAGTTTAATAATAAGAGGAGCTTAAGTTTCACTGAGTGCTTTTTTTTTTTATGTTTATATGAATCATCTGCAGGTGTTTGTCAGCCCTATGAGCTAGGCATTATTATTATTTTCACTTTATGGATGAGGAAGCTGAAGCTAGAGAGGTCAAGTCATACAACCAGTGAGGTCAGTCACCATTCTAAACTCAGCTGACTTGATTTGAGAGTCCATCTACGAAAACACTGTGCTGGTCCCTTTTCCATGAAGCCTCCCCATTAGTTCACAGAAGTTAATTACTCCATTCGTGTCCCTTTATTGTAGTATCACACACACACACACACACACACACACACACACACACACACACACTGGTTTTCATTTTATTCCCATGTTTCAGAACTGTTAAATTTCTGATACAGTGACATCAGTATACCCCACAGCTCTTAGTGCTGCTCTCTCTGAAACACCCTGGTAGCCCTGAACTTGGCTCATACAAGCCACTGGAAGTGGAGCTCTTTCTTTGTGCTACCACTCTCTTCTGGGCTTACTTCATGTTGGAATTATTTGTCACATCTACATCCCCTACTAAGTCACATGTCATTTGATGCATTCTTTACCTCACTACTATAGCTGCTGTCTGCACAGTCTCCGCTACAAGTGCTCATCTTGCATGCCTGCTCTGCAGCTGGTAGTTTTGCTTGGGGTTTTGGAAACTTTAGCAGGTGGAAAAACTAAACCACTCTGTGCATGCTTTTGAAGGTTATACCCATAATTCCTTCCACATTCTTTGCTCCTCTCTGCCTCCTCTTCTTCATGTTTCTCACTGTTGTTGTGATGTTATGTTCAAGTGCACAAAGTCAAGCGACCATGAACTGAATCCTTTGAAACCATAACTAAATAAACTCTTTCTCTCTTATTTTGTTCTCTTTGGTATTTTTGTCACAGCTTCTTAAAATTAATTAATACACTTAATAAAAATGTTTATGCTTATTTATATAGACAAATATTCACCAATGTATAGTGTATCCACTACATTCTGGGTACTGAGAACCATGTCCAGCACACTGCCCATCATAAGCACTCAATATAGTGTTGTTGTAAGTCCTATGGACTGAGCTGACCAGAACATCGCACGGGTAAGGTGCAGGTGACTGGTAAAGCCAAATGCGAACAGACTGATGAAATAAATGTGGAGAGATGGTTATACTTCCCAAATCCTAGTTGTCTCTCATTCCTCTAATCCCAGATGTGAACAACTCTGGAGAACACAACAAGTTTGACATAAAGCATTAAGCTCATAGAAACCCCAAGATGATAGTATATGTCACTACAGTCGAGACTGGTGTGGGAGCTGGTCTCAACCCCATAATGATGTTGTTCTTAATGAGAGTGATAAAATTGAGGGTTCATACTTAAGTAACCAAAGATTGCAATGTTTAATCAAATTACACCACCTAAAATCAAATAAATAAAGAATATTCTGGATGGTGGCACTGTTTTCAAGAGAATTGCTCAATGTTTATTTTGAACATCCTATTCTATAATTATTTGATTAGCCTTTTAGTTTTCCTAGAATAGAAGTACCAAATTCAGCACCTTGGGGCAGGAGGGGGGAGAGAAGGGAGGGTTCCAGACAGGATTTCTCTGTAACCTTGGCTGTCCTGTAACTTGTTCTGTAGACCAGACTGACCTCAAACTCACAGACATCCTCCAAATGCTGGGATTAAAGGCGTGTACCACCACCGCCAAGTTATTAAATTTATTTACCTTTATTTTTATTAGTGTTTTGCCTGTATGTCTGTCTGTGTGAGGATTTTGGATCCTGGAGTTGTGAGCTGCCATGTAGGTGCTGAGAATTGAACCCAGGTCCTCTGGAAAAGCAGTCAGTGCAATTTCAGCACGTTTGTTTATTTTTTTATTTGTTATGAGATGCTGGTATACCTTTAAAATACACTGATAGTATGGTGTCCTTTAAACCACCAGCCACAAATGGTAATCCTGAATCTTCAAGTCCATAGGGTATTACATTAAAATTTATAATTTGCCCATCAATATTCATTTCAATACTATTCTTAATAGCTAATTTATGGTACCAAGCCATGTATCTGTCAATAGAAGAACTAATAAAAACATGTGGTATATATACACAATGGATTTTTTCAGACATAAATAATATCAAAATTATGTCATTTTCAAGAAAACTGACATAGTTGGAGCTAACTATACTAAGCTAACTCCCAGAAAAACAGATATGGCGTGCATTCTCTTGCCTGTGTTCCCTAGATTTCACATAGATGAATCATGTACGTATGCATGACATGAAAACAGAAGTGAGGCTGCTCAGGAGAAAGAGAAGTGACAGCCGGGGGGAGCGCTGGAGTGGGCTCAGTGGATCCCACACTGGCATGAAACGTGACCCAGCGGCACTAACATGAATAGATGCCAATGGAAGAAATAAAATGATTTTTAAATATAAAAAGTAAAAATTTACAAGTTGTGTAACCACACAGATGAAAACAATGAAGTGCATCACAGAGGAAAGATGTATTTGAAAAAATTAAATATTTAAAAAATTAAATAACTTTCATATTTGAAAGATATGAAATGAAAATGCCTAAGAAGGAGGAAAATATTCAATATTTACTAATATCCTGATGCTACTAAGTATCTAAAAAGCAGACTCAATGATAAACAGTTTCATGGACAGTGATAAATATAATTTTAATAGCAGCAGATTTTCTCAGACATTTGGGTAGTGTAGATGTAATCAACCGTCTTATTAAATAAAAAACACAGAACCAATGTAAAAGAGAAAGCTGAGAGGTCAGAGCTCAGAGCTAAAATCTTACCCTTCCTCCTGTGTGCTCCTAGCTTCCCAAAAGAGAGGTACTTCCTGTGTGTATGTCTTTTCATAGTCTTTTTTGTTCTGCCTTCTCATTGGTTGTAAACCCAAACACGTGTCTGCCTCATCACTGCCTATATGTACAGCCCCCCAGATCTTAAAGGCGTATGTCTCCAATGCTGGCTGTATCCCTGGACACACAGAGATCTACCTAGCTCTTCCACCAAGTGCTGGGATTAAAGGCATATGCCACCACCTCCATACTCTTGCTATGGCTCTAATAGCTCTGACCCCCGGGCAACTTTATTTATTAACATACAATCAAAACCACATTTCAGTACAATTAGAATACCACCACAGGGTACTGCCTTTCCAGATGATAGTTTTTAAAGTTAAAAAAAAAGAGGGATAATTTAAAATGTGTGATTTTTATATATCTTCTTCCTGACTTATCATGGCTCAAGAATTTTCAAGCTTGTGATAATGTAAAGGCATACTAATTCTGAAAAGGCTGTACTTTAGATTCCTTTACTTTTTGTTGCAACATGTGGTCTGACTCTCTAGTCAGCCGGATATAAACAACAACTCTATCCTGAGGGTGAAAACATGAAGTGGTAAGGAAGATGGGATGGTATTTATTAATGAAGGGGAGGGAGATGGGAATGATCAAACTTTACTAAACTGTATTGAATTTTCAAAGAATAAGTAAAACTACTGTTCGTTTTCTCCTGTTTTGATTGGCTGATACTCAGTAAGCCACATGAGCTATTCAGCATTTTATTGTAAGCACTTTTTTGTTAGATGATTCCATCAAGTGTAGGAGAATGAGAGTGCTCTGATCGAGGTAGAGGCACGCAAGGCTAATACAACATGCTCTGTAGAGTAAGTGCATTAAGTACATTTTTTTTTACTTCTATTGTGTTTAATGATATGTATCCCCAATATGATCCAAGAAACATTCATATCTACATATAAACAAGGATATGATTAAAAGAATACATTCATTGCTGTGTTATATCTCACTTGATCTATACAAGAGTTTGAAACAATGGGGACTGTTTATTTTATAATATTAAGGTCTAAATTGGGGGGAAAGTCTTCATATGATTAGAATTGTATAGGAAAGAATAGTGGAAAACATAGGAATGAAACGAACGAAAATATTAACAGAGGCTGCTGTCTTTGTGTAACGGGATGAATATGTTTATTTCTTCTATCTCCTTGCATATTTCCACATTTTCTAGAAACAGATTCCATTACCTTTATACCAAAAAAACAGTAAATGTCCTGAAAAAGACCACTAAGTAGGAAGGTATCATTAACAAGGTTGACTTTGTACTTAGCAGTGGGTGAGAACACTGTGTATGAACGATAGATGATCTTCCTTTTTCCTTTGCCACTCAGCATTGAGGTGGTGAAGGAGGTAGCCATTGTCATATGAAAGGACTGGCAAGTTCAGCAGCTCTTGAACATGGAATATGGGTAAAGAAAGCATCACTGATTGGTACTGAAAGACCTCCACGTTTTCAGGATTAGGTCATCCTGCTTGGGCCTCTATTATATAACTCTCTGTCTGCCCAGTACAGGGGTTAATGTTACTAAGAAGAGGAGGGGCAGTGCTTTTCTTGATGTCAGCAAGGAACCTAGTTGCTTTATCTGACTTCACAGATGCTACAGTAAAATAGTAACTAGACCAACCCTGAGAAGATACGGGTTCTAACTCCACTACTAAGCATGTATATGCAGTTCTGTTAGATTTCTAAACTGTTCCCGGTCCCCCACCATGCCACAGTATTTCACATCTAACTACTGAGAATTCTGTTAGATAGCAGTTAGCATGCATCTCTTAGTCTCCTTCTAGAATTTCCTTTTTTTTTTTTTTTTTTTTTTTTTTTTGGAGGCTTATCCCATTTATAGTTACTTCAGAACTAATCTTTTGGGACCATTCTTCTGCATACCAGGAAACATTTAGCATAGCATACAGAATAATTCAGAAATAGATGTCTTAAACATAGGAAACATGTCTACTCCTTAGTTTGGATGCCAGTTTTTCTAATGAATGGAAAGATTGTTTCCCATCCTGGGTGTTTTCAACCTTCTATAATAATTCCTGCCCTTTTGGGGAACCTCTGCTCCCTCTTTCCACATGTTTCTGGAAGAATAACACCCCTGCCCTCCACATAAGACTCAATCTGCCTTCTTCATGCCCACAGAAATGTTTGCAGATGAAAATATGACCCAATCTGGGCCAAATTTCTCCTTAAAATTTAACACAATCCACTGAAAGAGAAAGAGTAGATTCTTCTGGACACATGAAAGACAGTAGATGTTGTTTTGTTTAAACATTTTTCCAGTCACAAAAAAAGGGCACATGTGTGGAAAAAACACAGCCAATACCAGAAGAGAAGTAGAGGCCAGTGGAAAGGCCTGATACCATCTGAAACACAAGATCCAGGCCTGACTAAAGCTACATATGAACCTTTGCAGCTACAGATACTAGCAAATTCCTGTTTTTCTTTAGTATTTAGGTTAACATTTCTGCCATTTGCTTCCATAAGGCTTTTTATTTATGTACATGAATTAGTTTGGTTACAATAACAATTCCTGCAGTGCCGTGATTGCAGCTGTTAAGACCGTATTACCAGCTCCTGCAGTTATACCCCAGTGGTTCAGAAAATTGCCCCAGGTTCCACCATGCACTAAAATATCTCACTCTATTTCTTTATCTTTACTTTTATCCTATGGTCTGTGCTTGGACCTCTTTGGATTGACACTTCACAGTACATTGAATTCCTATTTCAGCTTTACCTCTAGGTTCTATTGCTGTGACAAATACCATGACCAAAAACAACATGGGAAGAAAGAATTTATTTCATCTCACACTTCCAGGTAGCAGTCCAACATTGGGAGAAGTCGAGATAGGAACTCAAGGCAGGAAACTGGAGGCAGGAACTAAAGCAGAGACCATGGAAGAATGCTTTTACTGACTCAACTCTGAATACAGTTCCTGAAATAAGACTAACCCATGTTCTTTTCAACACACTACGAAGTATTCTGACCTCTCTGCTCAAACCAGCACACCTAAATAAGACTTTTTTGTTTTGTTTTATAGCAAGAGTGACTGAGTCATTTTGTTTCCTCAGATGGGTTCTGTGGTAAACTCCACTAATGGTCATTTCATTTGTTGTCATTTCCTTTGGGTTTTAACTTATGAGACTTTTATTTTTTAACCTAATATTAAAACCTCCTGTAAAGCCCACAAAGCATTCAGTATTTTTCACAAGTTGGGTGATGGAAATTTTGCTAGAAATAGATAAGAAAGAATAAGATGTTATAGGGAGATTAGTCATTCAAATGAGGAAGTCTTAAAAATATGGATTACCTAAAGCACCTCACCCAATACCAAGAAAACTGTTGTTCTCTAGGACTACACACCCCGAAGTTCATAATGGAATTTCAGCTGTTATTACTTCAGGATGTGGCTGTAATTTGAGATATTCTTTGAAGAAATAATCAAGCCCAAATCCAGTATGGCTTGTGCCATTTCTAGAAGAAATTGTGACAGACACATACAGAAGAAAGACCATGTGAGAACAGCAAAGACGATACTCACCTGCCAGCCAAGGAGAGATGCTTGGGAGAAAGCAGCTCTCCAGACCCTTGATTTCAGACATTCAGTTTCTCCCAGCTATGAGAAAACATTTTTTTTGTGTTTAAGCCATTTCTTTTCTAGTATTTTGTTATGGCATCTCCAACAAATTCATACTACCCTCCCACTAATTATTATAAACTGGAATCTTTTTTCAACAAATTCTTTGAAAAAGAGCAGTGGGAATCTCTCCCTGGCCCTTCTATCTGCCCTCAATGATATCCGTGGAATTATCACTGCAAACTTTCTCTTTGACCAGAAGTTAAAAAAATGGATCTTGAGGTCTCAGTAGTGAGTGAGAAATGAAGCTAGTGGTTATGTGCCAGTGTTTTCTTCCTCAAGAGTCAGTTATGGATACACCTATAATCTCAATACCAGAGAGGCTGAGGCAAGACCATTACAAATTTGAGCCAAACTTGAGCCCAGTCTGGGCGGTATAGCAAGGTCCTATCTCAAAAATCAAAATGAAACAACCAAAAGTCATGATCAATAACAACCCTTCTTGCTCTTCTTCTTCCCCTTCTCTCTTTCCTGAAAAATCTGTGCAAGAGATTGATCTGGGCAAAAAAGGTTTATGTCTGTGTAGTCTATGGTGACCCAGAAAAGGTTCTGGTATTTGAGTGAAACATCTAATATCTATAACAGGTGACAGGATCTGACACTTGCTGACCTGGAACAAAATGTATTTTGAAGCTCTGAAAGTTCTACATGAGGTTATTTTAAGATATATAAGCACAGGAAAAGACCTTCTGAAAAGGACTCCAATCCATAAATGGTCAAATTAACTGAACAGATATTTTTCAAAGGAGGTACACATGGTCAACTAATATTTGAAAAGTGTTCACATCCTTGTTCACCAGGGGAATAAATTAAAACTACATTGAAGTCAAATGGCTATCATCAAGAAAACAAATAACAAATGTGTATGGGGTAGGGGATTCAGATACACTGCTTGTAGGAATGTAAACTTGTGCAGTCTCTATGGAAATCAGTATGAAAAGTCTACAAAAAAACCTTTAAACACAGAACTAACATATGAACAGTGTATATATCAGAAAACATAACCAAAGAAATTTAAGACTGTATGCTACACATACATATGCTTTATTGTGCCACTATTGTGGCACTATTTATATTTTCTTAATATGGAGCATCCTAGATTCCCATCAACATATGAATGGATAAATAAAATGTAAACATATGTACAATGGGGTTATATGCAGCTATAAAGAACAATAAAACTCCATCATTTGCAGAAAAATGGATGAACTAAAGATCATTTCAAGTAAAATATAACAGATTTAGATCATCGAGTGGTTTCTTTGGCATGCAGAATCTGCATAAAAATATGCACACACACATAATGAAACAAGAGGGGAAGATTTAGGGGGAAGAAGGGGACTAGCAAATAGCTTGAAGAGGGATATCCCCATCATCCTGATGCCAGGAGGCAAAAGTGAGCAAAGTACAATGACAATTATATATTGTTGGGGACTATTGGGGTCCAGCCCCTAATAGTCTCCTTTCCAGGGTCCGCGGAAGGATCTATCAACCAGCTGATAATTAATCTTTAATGGGAAGAAATGAATCTATGTACACAAAACTCCTTTATTATTCTATGACAGTTATAAACTTATATTCTGCTCTCATATTTAGGTCATCTTTAGCCTGATTTCTCTCTACACTTGTCTGCGATCCCCTCCAAGTTCTATCTTAATTCCTTTGTCTAGTTCTGCCCCTTCTAGGTTCTCATCCATCTTGTTCCTTTCCATATCATCTCCTCTCCCGTCTCCTTCTCTCTCATCTGGCTCTTTCTCATCTTCCATCTCGTTCCTCTAGTACTCTCCTGTAGCCCTTCAATCTACTTCTTCCCCATCTCAGTTTGTTCCTCTCAAGTTCTTACCCATCTCGTTCTTCCATTCTCTTCTCTCTTCTCTGTCCTCTCCTGCCCTGGGAGTCCTGGTATATATACACTTATAAGCAGTATTTCCTTAGCAGTGCAAAGCCAGGCTTCCAGGGTCAAATGGAGGGGTGATAAGAATAGGCTTAATTGACACATCCGCCAGGCCTTCTCAAACAGGTAACCTGGATGCTTAAGTCTGTTCTTAGAGAGTACAGAGGTATCTCTGATAAGGTACTTTCCTCCATCCGGTGATGGACCTGGCCGGATGCTACCAATAATGATAATTACAGGGAGGTTTGAACTGGGAGTTCTGGCTGAGCATAGCTGTTAGCACAGAAGGTTATCTAAAAATTCCTAGAAGTGGTTAGGTAAGTAGTTAGAGGTCTATAAAGTTAGTAAGGCTGTAAGAAAGGAGGGGTCTGAGCTAAATTGTGTAAAGCTATTACTTAATGTCTACCTGACCTAGGCGGTGTCCCCTTGTGGAATTTACCTTAAGTCAGGAGACTCGCCTGTGGGTTGTTATCACTGTTAATCCTCGGAAATTGGGTGACCACCTGGGTGATGTCTCCTTTAGTCCTTGAAAGTGGCTAGGGGAGATATCTGATTCCAGAGAAAGCCTTTCCTGAGGCTGTTCTCCAAATGCCTGGAATGTGTATGTCTAGAGAGTGATCAGTCCACATTGTTAGCCCTTCTTAGGGAAAAATCAATTGGGAAAACTATGAAGGAACACATGATTTTCATAACAGAATGCAGATGATATATAACAAGCCAAGTAACACCAAAAACTCCTTGGGATTTGACTTCCTCTGGAGGAATTCCCTGATTCCTCCAGGTAGTGACTTTGCCATAACCAGCTGAGTTCTTATGATATTCCTGCAGCCCGCAGCAATATATAAAATTATTTTGTATACTAACTTTAAAAATAATTTTTAAAATATGTGTGGTGGACATTCTTAGGATAGCCTCCTTCAAGTGATATGTTAAAAGCTGAATAGTATCCATGTAGAAAGGTGACCTTGCAGGTATTTGAAACCAAAGTAGACACTAGATGGTACTCCTTCCCACAGAGGAACAGCCCTGTGGTTCCTAGATGGTTGTCTAGAGGAGGGGTTAAATGTATTAAGTAAAATGAGAGGTAGTGTGGTATAGTAATTACTTCCAAATTGAAATACTGCTTTCCAGAGAGGGGAGGGAAACTCATAAGATTCAGAAAGTAAACAAAACCTAAAGGGTTCAGAAAATTTGCAGGATTCATAAAAGCCTCTTTTCAAGGTTATAAAAGTTGTCAGCAATTGCTAGGGAGAGGAGATGCTTCACCTGGCCAAGTTGCCGGAGTTTTATGCAGGCATGCAGCTTTGCTGAGTCATCATTTATACTGTGTTTGACTTCCCAGTGATTTAGTTGTCTTTGAGTCACCTTTGCTATAAGTAACTCTTCACTTATGGCTCTATAAGTAATTTTAATAAACTCACTGGTTCACTAAGCTTTGCTTGGGTAGGATAAAGTCTTTGGTTCGTCATTAGTTTCCACTCATCGGGATAAAGAGTTATTTACTCGTGTCTCCCAGGAGAAGTCCCAGCACAGCCATCCCTTGACAGGGTGTGATGATGAATCTCAACTGTGACTTTGATGAGATCCAGAATCACCTGGGTAATGGGCCTCTGTGCATGCCTTTGAGGAATTATCTTGATTTAATTAATAAATTAACTGTGGGTAACCCCATTCTTGAGCTCAGATCCTGGACTCTATGAAAAAGAGAAAATGTCTTCATTATTTTCTGCTACTGTGACAAAACCCCATAACCAAGGCAATTTACAAAAGAAAGCATTTGTTCTGGGAACTCATGATTCTATAAGAGTTAGATTTCACAACTATCATGGCAGAGAACATGTCAGCTTGTGGGCAGGCATGGCACTGGAGCAGCAGCTGAAAGCTTACATGCTCATCTGCAAGCAGGAGACAGAGGGAGCTAACTGGGGATGGTGAGGACTTTTGAAACCTCAAAGCCCATCTCCCCCATTCCCCCAGTGACCCATCTCCTCTAATAACTGGGGATGGTGTGGACTTTTGAAACCTCAAAGCCCAGCTCCCCATCCCCCCAGTGACCCATCTCCTCTAATAACTGGGGATGGTGTGGACTTTTGAAACCTCAAAGCCCACCTCCCCATTCCCCTAGTGACTCATCTCCTCTAACAAGATCACAGCTTTCCCAAACTGTTCAATCAACTGGGAACCAAGAATTTGAATAAATGAATTTATGAGAACCAATCTCACTCAAACCACCACAGTAAATGTAGCATAAGCAAGTATTCATCACTTTCTGATTCTAGACTATGATGCAATATGATCATCTCTCAAAGCTTCTGCCAGTGTCAATTCCTCCCATGTGTCCATTGCTTGGGTACAAAATGGGGAGTCTTATGGATTTCCCTTTCCATACCAAAAGATGAGTTTTAATTTGGCAGTAATTTTTATACCACACTAGCTCTCACTTTACTTAATACATTTAACCACTCCTCTAGGTATTCAGTTTTCCATTTGTCCTCTTTATATCATATGGGCTCCAGTATGCCACAGTGGGTCAGCCTACCACATGGGTGCCTATCCACCCCATCCAAACTCGATAATATTGTATCAAGTAACCCTACCAACCAATTAGGTCTCCTATTGTAGGAGAGAGAATTGTAACCTCAAATTGTTAGCTAAAATAAACCCTACATACCACAGAGACACTGTACATTCATGCTTTTGTAAGGTATTTTATAACAACAATGAAAAAATAAATATACCAGAAATTAAAAATAAGGCAAAGGTTTCTGCAAATGAGTCATGTGGTGTTGTATTATACTCGGAGATAATGATGCCAACAATATGTTTCAATACATAAACACTATGTTTCAAGATATAGATGACAGAGAAATAAACATTAAAGTATGCACATTGAGGCACATATGCTTCTTATAGCTTCACATACTATGAAGGGTGAGAAACAGCGACACCAAGGAACTGAGTACTGGGTGACTAGGTGCTGGCTTCTGAACACTATTCTCCACCAAAAGACATCCAGGATCTCTGGATAATGCCCAATTTCAGAAATGGGCTAGATAAAGTACCAGATAAACCCTAAACCTCTTTTGTATAATAAAGAAAGAAAATGCTAAGAGAATTTAACAACATGTCACATCAAGAGGACACAGAGGCCAGCTGAAGAGATTTTTACTGGCCAAATATAGAATAATATAAATAGGAAAATGAATAATGATAGTAACAGACTAAAATTCCATAAATGAAATAAGAATACAAACAATATAAATAAAGACCAAGTTGGAAGTGTGACTAGATTATTGATGCAAACTCAAAATACCTCCCCACAAGATACTAATGATAAAGGGCAAGATGCCTAGCAAATGGCACCTTAATCAGAGATCAATGTCAACATCAGTAGTAATGAGGCAGATATAAATCCTGTGCAACTTAATGGGATATAATGAGAACATATTACACGAGGACTGTGAAATTTCTGCTGTGATACATTGCCTGAATCTAATCATGAAATCTTACCAGATGCATCTACATTGAGGAGCATTCTATAAAATAACTACCTAGTCTTTAATTCCACAAGTGTCAAGGTCATGAAGGTCAAAGGAAGACTGAAGCATGTTGCAAACTGAAGTAGACTAAAGACATAGGACAAAGTTTCAACACATTATTTTATACTGAAATCTTCTCTTAAAGCACGTCATTGAGACAACTGGAGAAACCACCAGCTGAGGGAAGTAACCACATGAATTTCCTGGTTTAGTGCTTGTGTTGAGGAGGTAAAAGAGAATGCCATTTTTTCCTTTTAGAAAATATATCTGGATATCAAAATCATGGTCATTCCATCAGTAGCTTTTGCTCTGATTCTTCAGAAAAACAATTTGTTGTGCAGCTTTTCTGTGCACTTAGGATTGTTTCTAACTTTAAAAAGGTAAGTCAAGAGAGTGACTCAGTCTCTTCAACAAATCTACTCCATGAAGGGAAAAAAAAAGGATAGACTAAAAGAGGCTTATAGGAACAACCAGCAGATGCAAACGTGCTCCTAGATGATGAGTTTCAAGCCTGCACAAAGCATGGGCAAAGTGCATTTTAGGGGCTATTTGTATTCAAGAAATAAAGATATATGATAATGTTCTTGAGAAATAAATACCTTTGCTCTGCTATTCACTGGAGTGGGAGGAATATTTATATATTACCTTATTCTTTGTTGTTTTTATTTTATAATGAATATTTGTGTCCTGGTTCTTCTTTAGTAGATCATATTAAAGTGATATTTAAAAACAGAATTAGAGAAAGGGGAGTTGATGAAATCTATATTCTCTTTCAGTCATTCATATTTCATTCAGAATAACTATGTCATCCAGACCATTGTCCCTAGCAAAGGCTGGTGAACAGATCCCCTCTTCCACCCAATTTCTACCAATTACTTGTGGCTACATTAAATTCTAGTTGGAGAATTCTGAAGTTGGCCTTACTGAAGAGCATAGGAAGAGGTTAATGATGCACACTATGAATGAATAAGTGGCCTGAAAACTGAGTGTTTTCCATTTTTCTCCACACTTATATAAAGCCTGACACTGGCTATAAAGTAAGACTTGTGACCTTGGTACTTCTTCACAAGAGTCCTGAGGAATATATAGAGTGAGGGAGGGGACAGGACAAGGACCCTGAAATCAGAAAGATAGGCTTCAGGACAGTATGGGAGAGCCTGACGGAAATGAAGGCTCAGGTAGGACGTATATGGTGAATGCAGCTGTTTAGAAACAAGTGATTTAGAAGTCTGGTATCCCTACATCAGCAAGGACTGCCATATTCTGTACACAGAACAAACATCTCGCATATGATCCACTCAGTAATGATAATGTGGTCCATTTTCTGTTGCTATAACTGATCACAGACTGGGTAACTCATAAAGAATGGCAGTTTATTTAGCTTACAGCTCTGGATGCTGGTAAGTTTAAAAGCAAGATGCCAGCATCTGGCCATAACCTTCTCACTGCATGACAACAGGGCATCTGGTAAAAAAAACAGAGTGGGCACATGCTAGCTTCGTCTCTCTTCCCTTCGTTTTAAGGCCACTAATACCAAATTGGATCCTTAGCCTTATAAATTTATCTGATCCCAATTACTCCCCAGAAAAGTTTCCACATTTAAATGATATTAGCATGTGAATATGGGAATTAAGCTCCTAACACATGAACTTTCAGGGTCCTCTTTAAACTGTAACAGGCAAGTATAGGAAAGCAAGTGACTAAAACCTTCTGTTTTGCTGCCATTCCAAGATTCTGGTCTGACAATGGTTAAATGACTCATTCCAGGTCACACAGAAAGACCCAAGGCATCAGTCATAAGTTATATATAAAAGTAATGTCAGAGCAGAAATAAACGAGACCTTAAGTCAGCAAGGCAATCCCACAAACCACCAGCTCGAAGTTGGGTGGATCCCTGCTCATTCTATTGCTGAGGTTTTCAAAACGGACATGAGGATGACAAATAGACATTGCCTGTGGTTTCTTGAGGACGTGTTTCTCAACATAAACTAGAAAAAAAAAAAAAAAGGTTCTTTGAAGCTGAAAGGGAGTAACAAGTCAGATTGCATTTGAGAAGAGTACTGTAACCCAGTAGACCCCTAAAAATGTCGTGTTAGCTTTCGAAGGCATTCTAGGTTGCTGCAGCAGAATGACTAGAACAGAGCCGAGCAGCTTTAGGAAAAGCCCAGTCCCTTAGACACAAATGACACCACCAAAGCAAATTTAAAAGAAAAATAGGGTGAGGGTTACGCAGCCTGGCCTGGCATCTGGCTCTTAGAGCTGCTGAATCCTATCCACACAGTGTGGCAGAGCACTCCATGGGGAGATTCCCATGAGAGCCCCACCGGCCCAGCAAGCTAGTTGCCTGTGATCCAGCTCATTAGTATTTGCTGAGATTATCAGGCAACATGGAGAATGTCCACAGAAACATTTCCCTGTCTCTTATTCATGGAATGGACAAGATTGCCTCTGGGCATGGAAGATACTGCTCAGAGGAAGAAGAAAATGGAAGTGCTGAGTAAGAAAAAGAGCCATTTCTTAATGTCTTTCTCTCCCACGACTGGGATACAGGAATTGAAACTGGACCCTAAAGAAGGGGACTGCTTCTCCTCACTTGTGAGGAGAGAACACAAATTCAGAGCTCATTCTCACCTAGGTAGAAGAGCCAAGCAGAAACAAGACACCCCACCCCCCACCCCCTAACCCCCACTCCCCACCTCCCACCCCCACACATCTGCTTTGGGCTTTTTTTCTTTTCAGATTGTTGGGAACAAACAGATGGCTGCAGAAGCTGGATTTTAAATTTATGAATGGAAATTTAAACAGATGTTAGCAATCAAGATGGCATGTAAGAATTTTTTTCATACCACGTTTATAGCCCTGCCTCCTTCACATAAATGGGGATGTGGGTCATAAAAGGGTAGTTTTTGATCTTGGGGACAGCCTGGATCCAACATGGTGATTATGTGGCACAGTAATGGAAATATTGAAAGAACAAAGAAAGAAAACACTAATCATCTTCCAGTATAAAAGTTAAATGTTTATCTGCAGAATGCTCAAATGTATCTGTATAGAATCATCAACCATCTGAGCATTTTCTTTCTATGTTTTAAGTAGGTGAAATTGAAGCCCGGGGTTTGGATGAATATCTGCAGACACCTAGCTGCTTGAATTTTGTTTAGATTTGAAGGTCCCAAACATACAAAGTCCTCCCAAATTTCACAGAAGAATAAGAGCCAAGTAATAAAGAACTGGTCGTTGTTGTGAGGTGAGACCCAGGGCTGGGAAATAGAGGTGGGTGGTACTGGAGGCGGGATTGGGAAAATGAATCAAACTTCATGTAGGTTCATCAAGTAGGAGCTCCTTCTCTTCCACCAGGGATGCATTTCAAGATTCATAGAGGATCCTTAAAACCATGGTGGTATTCAAACTGATCTATGCGATGTTTTATATCATATGAAAGTATTATAAAGCATAATCAGAAATTACTGAATGATAAACCAGAAACTAAGAGTTTGACAACTAATAATAAAACAGAACAAATATAGTGACATACTGTAAGCATGTATTTAAAACTTATAAATTATGCATTTCTGGAATTCTCCACTTAATATTTTCCAACCACATTTGCCTACAGGCAGCTGAGACTGGAAAATAAAACCATGAAATAGGGTAGGGGTGGGGAAACTGCCATACACCTAAACTGAAGGAAAAGGCAGATGTTATATTAAAACAAAAGGCCAGAGGTAAATATATATTGAATTTTACAGGAACGAAAAGGAGTGAGTAAACTGGGAGGTTGATGAAGGTGGTTCATAACCATTCTGAGAAGAAGGGAAGGTTTTGAAACTTGTAGCATCTGGAAGAAGAGTGTCAACTAAGATACATTAGAAAATCTTATTGATTGTACCTGCAAAACGTAGACTCCCCACAAAGTTTGGAAATCAGATTACTGGGCATTGCAATGTACTGCCAACAAGGCCATGGCCCACAGGGATTCATACTTAGATGCTGTCCTGGCTCTGCAGAATCTACCATGATTTTCTCTCTGTGGACTGACTACACTATCATCACTAGTTTCCCTGCCCTATTTTTATTACATCCGCCATCCTACCAGTCTATTCTCAATAGCATCCTCAAAGCAAATTGTGACACGATCCTCAAATGCAGATTCTCAGGCTCCATCTGATGAACCAGAACCCTCAAGGGTGGACAATAAAATCTGTTAACAAATCTACTAGTGACTCCCACACCTGCTGAGTGTGTGTGTGTGTGTGTGTGTGTGTGTGTGTGTGTGTGTGTAGGAGGGTGAGTAGGCATGTATGTGAATAAGAAGGGCAGAGTTGATAATGGGTGTCTTCTTCAATTGATTTCCACATTGTCTTTCTTAATTTTAGATTACATTTATTTATCTACTTATTTTTTATTTATGTGTATATACATGCACACACACACACACACACACACACACACACACACACACACACACACACCACAATGCTTTATGGAAGTTAAGAGCAACTTGAGAGAGTCATTTATGGTCATCAGGTATAGTGGCAAGTATTTTTATGCAATAAGCCATCTCACTCTGACCCTTGAACTTAATTTTTGAGACAGGGTTTCTCACTGAACCTGAAGTTTGCCTATTGGGCAGTTTAAAGTGGCACTGGCTCCAATGAGTCTCCTGTCTCCACTTCCCTAGGCCTGGGATTACAGACACCCTTTGCAATGTATGGCTTTTTACATGTGTTTGGGTCTCAAACTCAGAATTTAACCAACTGAACAATCTCCTTAGGCCACACCTGCTGAAATTCGAGAACCATTATTAAGCCTAAATTAAATAATTTGCCTTGACTCAAAACCTTGCAGTGGCTGTCCAAGGTCACCACAATGGATATAAGGACATGTGTATACCATCTGGTATGTGAGTACTCTATTGACTACCCACCACCATCCTTTCTTCCTACACAGAAAATCTCATCTCTCACTGTTCCCTCTGCTTACCTTGTTCCCGAGATCCCAGATCCCTATGGCTCCTCTCCCCCATCATTTGTGATGTAATTCCTTATCTCCTTCTGCTCTGTTTAAGTGTCACCTTATAGCAGACTTACAGCCCAGACTTGTTTGTTGTCTGTCTGTCTTGCACCATGCTTGCAAACAGTGCCCCTGCAGCATTTGGTAGAGGAATGAATAAAAAAGCATCTTGAGTTGATAGTCTACCAGATGCCAGCATGTTTGTTCAGGGCATCACCTCTAACGTCTCAGTGACTTCAACAAGCACACATGATACCAATTGCTAGCTGTATTTTACAAAAGAAAAAATAAATAAATTAGTTAGGTGGGAAAAAAAGATAATAAAAATATTAGGGCCTAAGGCATGGGGTTATCAGAGTGGCACTTTTCATGATCTCCAAAATCTGGTCTGATATATACAATAAAATCATCTACATTTTTAAACAGTGTCTTCTACTTTTCTCTGAAACTGGTCCCAGAGAAAATTCAAGCTTACTCTGGTATTTAGCTAGGCAGAATATAATTAAGGAAGCCAAACTCTTGTTTCCAAGGACCTCGGGATATGCTGTAAGTGGGAGCACCACATACCTCTGTTTGCTGGGGAGTTCTCATTTTAAACATAGATAATAGTATGTCTCCTGGTTATACAAACAACTCTTATTTCTTTGCCCAGTTACTTTCTTTTAACAACAATATTTTGTCACTGTGAACAAGCAGAGTTAACTGCAACCTACTTACTCATTAGTTCACCCCTCCACACACTGTGTCCTCTGCCTAGCAGCTGCAAATGGCAAAGCAGTTTACTGGGGTAAATCTGGTTAAAGCTTACCTGAAAAGATAGACTTTGTTACCAGACAGACCAAGGCTACCTGCTCCTCCCACTGCCTCTCCAAGTAATCTCCTTCAGTCCCATGGCGTTTAATACCATCTGGGGGCCATTCACTATCCTGGGATCAGTGGGAGTCCAGGAAGGAAAACAGAACCCATGGTGGGGAATGCAAGCAAGAATTTAGTCACTTGCAAACATGTCAGAAGAGCTATAAAAAGGCCAACTGGGGGAGGTGATTATTTAGACAGCAAGTCTGGAAGTTGCTACCCTCTCAGTGGGTTATGACAGGTAATGAATCATGTAAGTTGGGCCCATGGAGGAGGGCTTGCTTAGTGGAATTCTAACTACAAGAGACACTGTCTTAGTGCTAGAGAGCCCCTTACAACAGAGGGAAGTCAAGGCAGTCTCCCTTTCTCCCTTCTAAAATGATATTTAGATATTGATTTTTCTTGCAGGGCTCTCCTTTCACTCCAGATCCATTTCCTTCATTTACCCTCTGTCTTTACATGAATGTCTAGTAGCCATTAACTTAACTTGACCTAGATAGAAGGAACCCTTGGTTCATACCAGCAGCAGGTATACCCCTTCTTTGCCATTGCTCAGCCTTCTTAGAATCTTTGCTTTTCTTATTCCTGTTCTTCCAAACTTTAGTAACACCTGGTGGTTTTGACTCTCCAAACAGCACCTCTTCAGACTTCTCCATTTCCATAGTCTCAATGTTTCTCTTTAGAAGATAATAATGACCTCCTAACTAGCTATCCACACCCCAGGTGTCTACTTATGCACACCCAGGGAGAAGTTCCTTTAGACCCTGAGATCAAGGTAATCAATCAGCAGGAGCTTTATTCTAAGACTGCAGAAGCCATTGGAAGGAGTGACATGAGAAGAATATATAAAAGAATAAACAGTGGAAGGAGAGACCAGCTAAGAAGTGACTCTACTTTTTAGTCTCCTTCTCTCACCTCTTTCTCACTGATTGTTCCCTCTCAGGAACTGGTTGTCACCCTTGTTCCTCTAACACGCCAAGAATATTCCCCCTTCTGTAGCTTTCCCATAGCCTGGAAGACCTGCTTGTTCTGATTTTAGCACACCTGAATCTGTATCACCCACGCCCTCCCCTCTCAGATCTTTTCTGACCAGGCCATAGTACTCATGATGGCTGTGCACTCTCTTTTTAGCCACAAAGTAGGATTGTATTGCTCTGTTCTCTGGACCTTAAGTATAGTATATGACTTGCTTTTGCCAATAAAATTGGGGTGGAAGGACACACAGCCCTACTTTGGCCCTTTTCCTTCTACCCAATAATTGGACATGGTTGGGATAATGGCTACTCCAAAAGTCAGAGCCCTGCAGTGAGGATGGCAATTGTCTAAAGCACAATTTACCAGTTCATCTGGGCTAGCCATCTGTTGGTGCGCACATCCATATTCCCAGACATGTGATATGAAGGTAGGAGGACTGGAAGGTGGAAGGGTAAGGTAATCCTCACTACATAGGGAGTTTGAAGCCAGCCTAGACTGCATAAAGCTCTGTCTCAACAAAAAACAACACACACACACACACACACACACACACACACACACACACACCAAACAAACAAACAAACAAACAACAAAAGAAATCATTGGTGTTTGAAGTGGCTGAGACTTTGAGATCCTTACCACAGCATGCCTACCTCCTTCAGTTTCTAATAGTCAACTGCATGTCTGTGGTATACATTAACATCAAGGGGACTGCTCCACTTGTTAGTTTCACTTACACTTACTGAACTAATTTGTCTACATCACTCATCGTTGTGCCCCCAACTTCTTGGAGTATCCTAGACATTCAATAGGCAAACATTTAATTGAACTTTTAATTGTTTGCAGTTTTTACTTGAACTATTTCACAAAAACCAACAAAATTGTAATTGATGAATCCTGAGCTCAGTATGCTCAAAGCACCAAAGCCTAAAGCTTCACTTCGCCAGTGGTGAGCTGAACCAGCAGCTTGCTTGGGTTACAACCTTTCAGCCAGCTAACAGGAAATTAAATTGGTTCCAAAGCTACCAGGATTCTTTGGTCATAAAAGGGACTGATAGGAACAAGAAATGAGATCTTAAAATCCTCAGTGTGAAGTTACACCAGTCAGAAGGTAGTGGGACAAACTTCATTTGAATGCTATTTTTTTAACCATTAATTCTGTGTTTTGACATTTTCTGTATGGCCCAATCTAATTCCTCAGAATGACCAAGTCTCAAATTACACTATTAGCATAAATTATTAACACCAAACAGTACTTTAATTAATTACTTAATATAGAGTAATCACTTTTCATTTGTCTTGAATCAAGTTCTTGCAAATTGCTTAGGATCTCACAGTTGCTTGCTACAGACTTATAACTGAGAATCTCATGCTAGACATTGTCCTTGCTTGTTTGCTTTTGTTTGGATGAGTATTGAGGATCTAACCTAGGGCCTTTTGCATGAATACAAGACAATAAAAACAAGGGAGCTATTAAAATCTTCCAGAACCACACCCTTAGACCAATCACAGCATTTCAACCCTGCCCTAGACTTTGTTTAGGGGAATGCACATTTCCTGTATGACCCAACCTGATCTCAAATTCCTGGACTGAGGTGATTCCATGAGTTAGTCTCCTATATAGCTGATTCTGTAGGCATGTGACACCAGAATATTTTTTAAAATATACTGCTTCTACTACCCTATTGTTTAACTGTAATAAGGTTTAAAAGATCTTGCTTATCACACATACTAGTTTGCTTTCTGTTGCTGTGATAAAACATTCACAAAAACCAATCCAGGCAGGAAAGAGTGTACTGGTTTATATTTCCCTGTCACAATCCATCACTTAGGGAAGTCAATACAAGAACTCTGCAGGAATCTAGAGGCAGGAATTCAAGAGGTCCTATGAAGGAGTATCTTTACTGGCTTGATCTCTGTTATTTGCTCATTCCTGCTCATGGATAGCACCTCCTACAACAATTAATCAAGAAAATGGTCCCTCAGACTTAACCTACAGCGACCCTATGGAAGCATTTTCTCAATTAAGATTCCCTCATGCCAAATGACCCTACCTGTGTCCAGCTGACAAAAAAAAAAAAAAAAAAAAAAAAAAAAAAACAAAACAAAACCAAAACTAACCCTGTTTCAGGTTTTATATTTTCGTTCCTCAATTTTGAAAATGTTTAAGACTTTGAAGAAATAAGCACCTAAGAACTATGGCATTATTATTTTTAGGGCATTTTTAGTTTCTATAGTATCTGTATGATACCTAGGTTCTGCTTATTTACCATTCTACCTACATCCTACACCAATTCTACTCACTGCATTGAACTGGTGAAGTAAGTGGTGTCCCAGATATCAGTTCCCATGACATGTAACAGGAAACTGTCAACTGTTAACATTAATTGAGGGCAGTTTCTGTCTTGTTCCAGCTAAGCTCAATTTTATTAACAAGGCTTAATTTTGAAGTTTGGGTACTTTTTAGCAGTAACTAAAAGTTTCCTTTTCTTTTCTTTTCTTTTTTTTTTTTAATGTGCTCTTCTCATCCCCTGCCATGTGCTGAAAACAGGCAGTGTAAACACTGCAAGTCTCTCAAACAAAAAGAAATACTTACACAAGGGAGCTCATTCACAGGTGGTTAAGAAAACAGGAACTACCACACCGGCCTTAATTTTTATAGTTTACCAAAATTTTCCTGAACTCTAATGACTACTATTTACTGTTTCTTAAAAATTAAAAAAACAAAAAACAAAAAACCTAAGCAGAAAGCATACAGGAAACTGGATGTGAGTCTATACAATGATTTACTTTCGGCATGACAGACTTTATTTTGGCACTTTTACAAATTTGCTTTACAGCAGTGACAAAATATTTGCCAGAAAATTCTTTTCCTGGCACAGATATCCCAAGCAAGTTATTCTACAAATAGAATTGCGCTGTTTTGCACAGTTAGAGGTATACCCACTACATTCTTAGCCCTGTAATTGAGGGGCATTGTGCAGCTTTGGAAGGGCCCATCATTTCCTTTTAATCATCCTAAACAAGGTGAATTTCATCTGTAATTGGACAGGAATTTGGGAATTAAGGCCATTAAGAATTCAGATACAACACTATTCCAAGTGTTACTTTAGTTTTGTTTGAATGAGTTCTGTGGCAAGTCCAGGGAAGGTTCTCAAACAAAGGAGTCAAACATTATTGAAAGTGAACTTTATGCTGGAAAAGTTGCAGTTCTTGCTGTCTTCTTTCTACTTCCATGGCTCACAGTTTAAAAATAAAATTAATAGTAAAATAGAAAATAGAACAGAACCAAGAACCAAAAAATGCTTTGTACAGTGAGTACCCAGCCAGGGTACCCCCATCCCTCCAGCTCCTCCTCTGGCATGACTTTCCTAGAAACATCCATCTTAAGTAGCAAGACTGTTATTTATCACCCAGAGCCTCCCTACCATTCCCTCCAGCCCCATGGAGTGGCTGTAGTGATCCACACAGGAGTTCTTCTACCAATCTCCTGGGGAGCTTTGACAGATAAATGGAACTATAGGACTGAGCCCCAGATAACTACTTCCAGAAAGGTCCCTTCACTTCTTTGGAATTTATACTTTTAAAAGTAAATTGCAAAAGAAGGCATCTTTCCCAATATTGTCAGTAGCTATGCTATAAAGATGGCAAACTTTGAAATCCCTGGCACCCTTCCTATCTTGTACCCAAACACATGCAGAACGATACACACATTTCCTCTGGACAATTCAGAGGTGACTCTGATTATAAACAGCCTTGCTGTTGGGCTCTTTGGTCTTGACTTACAGACACCATGGAATACTCAGAAATCAAACCCACATCATTGTTGAGAGCAGACGGTCAGTCACAGCAAAGGGGAGATGTACATTTGATAAAAATGTACAAAATTTATAACAGTGACATTTTCAATATTAGGCCACATGATTTATTCAGTAGTTTGTTTGTTCCCAAATTACAATTTATGTCTATTCATAAGACTACAAAAGTTATCATTAGAATTGTCTGTGCTTATAAAATACCAACTGTTTTTTAAACTGTTATATATACTCATTAACACCAGTCTGCAACAGGTTACATAGAATCATAGGCACTTCAAAGGCTTAAAAAGATGTTTACAACTTAAACACACTATTAAGAACAAAAACTGATCTTTTTTTTTCCTTTAAACTTCCTCGTACCTTCAAATTGCAAGAAATTAACAAGCACAGTGGCCAAGGAATCTGCAGCAACTTCTCAAAATACTGTTAGCATCTTTGGGTTTGCTGAGGCTTGTCAGTTACTCATGTCAAATCCTCCCAAAAGAAGATCTGATTATAGATTGCTAGGACTAAACAGCTTCGTAGTAATAATCCAATTTTACACATTAATTTGCTGTTGCAAATCTGCCTGAAGCTACAGGCAATGAAAAGTAAAGCAAGTGTAAAATGGATAGTCTGACATTTAAAAAAGTACATAAAGTAGGTTTACATATTTGAAAAAAAAATCACATATACACTAAATTACCATTATTGTAATCATTCAAAGACAAATTGCACCGTGACAGCTACAAAAGGCATAAGGTTTTGTTTTTAAGGAAGGGGACAAAAAGGGAGGGCAGAGAAGAGGGACAAGAGATAAATTAACAAAGACCAACTTGGTAAGGTCAATCGGAGACATGCTGATGAGGGGAACCGCAGTCGTCTTTGAACCAGAGGACAAACACAATCATTTTGTATTTGCACATAGATGTTCAACCCAATTCCATGAATGTCAAGGGTTTTCATAACATAATATTTTGCCACTGCTATTCACAGAACACTGCAGATGTTAAATTTTTACTTTTTAAGTCATTCTAAAGAAATACATGAAAAGTTTTAAATACAATGGGATTTTTATCATTAAAGGGCCAGTGTGGCTCTGTAATGAACAGAACAAATAACAAAGATCTTCATTATTCTATGCCAAAGCTTTATTTTGAAAAGTTCAGTGATCTCCCAAATAGAGACACTAAGTGGGAGCTTTATGCATAAAACTCCTTAGTAGGTGCCTTCTGGTAAGCTGCGCTGGATGGTTTGCGCTCCCCAAGGTCATAGCTTCCTTCGTCTTTCTTCCTCATGCGGTACACCAACAGCAAAATAAGGAAAATGGCGAAGAGAAAGCCAATCACCCCACCAGCGATGACAGCTGAAACAAGCCAAAGGGAAGAACTCCTTCACACAGGCTCGAGGTTTTCAGGATTAGTTTGGTCAGTTCCAATCTACTGACATTTTCATAAAAGGTTTAATTTGGGAAGCCATGTTTTAAAAAGAATGATCTGGACTCAATAATGCCATTCCTCATAAAGGTATATAATATCAACCCAAAATCCTCCATAAGAAAAATCCAGCTGCAACCTCAACTAATCCTGCACTTTAAAATACTTGCGTTCAGTGCTTGTGTTTCACAGTGTATACTTCTAATCACAATGAAAGGACAAAACATCATATAACAGAGTCAAAAAACTGAAGAATAAATACCAAAAAGCATGCAAATATCTTTCTATTCTTGAATTTGAGGAGACCCTCACACAAATTAGGTGTTGTTAAATCTTGCTAATCTTCTCCTTCAAAACAAGTATCAATACAGACTTCAGTGTATTTCTCTTTTTTTTTTTTTTTTTTTTTTTTTTTTTTTTCGAACAGTTTCTGTGTGCTTTCGCCTCTCCTGAACTCACTTGTACCAGCTGCTCAACTCACAGAGATCGCCTGCTCTGCTCCGAGTGCTGATAAAGCGTGCCCACAGCCGCTCAGTGTATTTCTCTTATCAGAAATTTCTGGGACCAGGAGTGTTTTGGTGTATGGACTTTTTCAGATTTTTGAATATTTACATACGAGGAATGAGATATCAGGTCCAAGTTTCAACATGGAATTCATTTATGTTTCCACAGATACTCTGTGCACATAGCCCAAAGGAAATGCATACAATTTGAAAAATAATTCTATTCATAAATCTAAGTTTGTGTAGTGTGCCTGTGTCTTGGGTGTAACCCATGCTGAGCTCAGGAAGTGCCTCTTCCCACTTGTGGCATCAAGTCAGGATTTAAAAAGCTTTGGATGTTTGGAATATTCTAGACTCTCAGATCAGTGATGCTCAACCTGTACTTTCACCAGATGACTTTCAATTAGAGGCAGCATTCTTATCATGTGGGTAACATTTGTGCTTTTTCCTCCTCTAAAGTTGGTTTTGAACTCCAGGGATGACCTAGAACATAGCCCTCTGACTGGCATCTCCTACCTTGCCCCCATTCAACAGTTCTGGGTCTAATCACTCTTACTACTTCAAGCACCTGCCACTTTGACATCCTCGCCATGATGGACTGTAACCTGGAACGGCCTCCCCCTTCAGTCTTGTATCAATGGCTGGCTGAGGGAGAGGCTGGAGGAGTTAACAGAAAATGGACAAAGCAGTCCTAACCTCTCATGTGTCATTATGAAATAATGACTTCCAGGAGGCTGGCAACATGCGTTACTGTGGCCATTATATGCCACCTTTCCCAATGGGGTATCTTTAAGTTCCTTTCCACTTGACCCTGCTGGCAACTCACCTGCTAGGACTTCAGTCCGTTTAAACAGATTGTCTGAATGTTTCTCTGTATACACATCTGTACTTTTTACAGCAGGGCCCAGCTTCTCTTCTGCCTCAGAAATGCCAACTTCTTCCTTGTCAATTTCTTCAGGTGACTGATGTGGAGAAGAAAGAAAACATTAATATCACTCTTCAAAGAATTGCTAGGAAGAATAAGTAATAATAATAAGTATATCCTTAATTTCCTTTATCTTTAAAAACAAGTTTAGTAAATAATAGGAATAATAATTTGTATGATGTTTATATGCCCATGGGTGAGGCCCCATTTGGACCCATGTAGCTTGTGTTTTTGGTATCATGGGAGCAAAGATAGGTAGTTAATGAGGTCATAATTTAAGAATGATGTGCATAGTTATTTTAGTTGACAATTCTTAGAATCTTTACTTTCTGGACTGGGAAGATGGCCCTGTCCATAAAGTGCTTGCTTGCTTTACAAGCATGGAAACCTCACTTTGACTCCTAGAAGCCACATGAAAACACTGGTTTGGGATATGGCAGAATCCTAAGGCTCTGGCTAGCTTCCTAAGTGACTTCTAGGCCAATGAGGCAGCCCATCTCTCTCTCTCTCTCTCTCTCTCTCTCTCTCTCTCTCTCTCTCTCTCTCACACACACACACACACACACACACACACACACACACATATCTTTTGAGTAGAGATTTTGTTGAATTGCTCTGCTGTCCTCAGCGGTTCGGAGCACTGACTGATCTTCCCAGAGGTCCTGAGTTCAATTCCTAGCAACCACATGGTGGCTCACAACCATCTGTAATGAGATCTGGTGCCCTCTTCTGGCCTGCAGGGACACATGCAGGCAGAATTCTGGATATAAAATAAATAGACAAATCTTAAAAAAAAAAAAAAACTCAGATAAAAGTGTGGCTCAAGAACCTCTGATTTAGAGCAGTTAGGTTCTAATGAGCTGTCTGTTCTCTATCAGGTGAAGTCCTTTCTCATTGGCTAACACTATTGTTGGGAAAACACTGTCAACTCTCTTGGTTTTTCGAGACAGGGTTTCTCTGTGTAGCTTTGCGCCTTTCCTGGAGCTCACTTGATAGCCAGGTGGCCTCGAACTCACAGAGATCCGCTGCTCTGCTCGAGTGCTGGGATTAAAGGCATGCGCCACCAACGCCCGGCCAAAATTGTGTATCCCAGGCTGTCCTTGAACTCCAGATCCACCTGCCTCTGCCTCCTTCAGCAAATCCTACCGGCCTGCGCCACCAGAACTGGCTGTCAACTCTCTTAAGCTATAAAGTCAGTAGACAATGAGCCTCCTCTCTAGCCAAGCCTATTCTAATTCTTCCTAAGAATATCCAGTCTTCACCAGAGTAATATGACATGTGTCATTCAGTTGCTTTTTGAAGGCTGGAATTCATCCCAGTCAAGATGGCAAAAGAACTAAGAAAAGGGTTTATTTTCTTAGACTGCCTCAAAGTAATCTTTATATCTAGGAAGGTCCACATACCAGACAAGGGGGATTCATTTGAACTCTAGTGGTCAATGGGGATCAGTGGGTCCCCATCTCAGTGATCACAACACATGAGGTTTCCATCAAACACAGTAATAATATGTGATAGTGTCATTTTCTTTTCCAAGCTACAAGAAAGCCTGTCCTGCATAAATATTAAGTGGCCATGATTTCCATAAATTATCATTTTTATCACTGCATAAATACAAATCCAGGTTTCTCTGTTTTCTGAGTATAAAAGAAACCATGGAAGGTCCTCCCAAGTCCTGCTGTGTCCAAGTAAAGCAAAGGAGAGAAGCCTATTGGCAGTATTTTGCTGGTTCTCTCCATTTTCTTCTTATGGAATTCCATCGTCAACTGGCTGCCTGGTAGGGCAGGCAGATCATAGAACGGCTAATCTGAGTCCTCATCAAGGAAGCACAAGCTTCACATCTCATTAGCATTGCTTTGGTTGTTATGCTGTTAGAAATTAGGAAAGGGAAGAGAAAAATCAAGCAGGTGGATAATCATGTATATCCAGGAAAAGAGGTGAGTGAATGCTGCAGGAAATGAGAAAGACACTGAAACTTAGACCCCCAAGTTTATGTAGTCCTTAGCATCTTTGCTCCATTATTAAGACAAGCCATATGGCTTCACCTCTTGTTAGTTTCACCTCTAAAGTCATTTAAGAGTTGATTTGTTAAGTTCACTTTAACTCAACTTCTGAATGAGAAGGGGACAAAAAAAATTCATTGGAGGGATGATCTAGAATGCTCTCCACAGAAATGGCACTTAGAAGAGTGGTCAGTTAGTACACATGCCTCAAGGTGCTCCAGATGGTGCAATCATTTTTAAATTGAAATGCTCAGCTGAACAGAAGAAGCAAAGGCTCTACAATGGAGAAACTACAACCCAGGTCAGAGCTAATCTGAAATGCCTCTCACATAAATGTCTGTGCAAACTGGAATTATGAAAAAGGGAGCACAGATAATTAAATGAAGCCAATTGAATGTTTATTGAATCCATGTCTGGCTGTCTCGAGGCTGTGAAAGTGTGGTGGGGAAAAGACTAGGCCCCACCAAAACAAGAAAGGGCTCTTTTCACTCTTGAGTCACATGGATGCACAGCAGACTAGACAGAACGTCTGTACCTGTGACAGCAATGCCTATTCAAAAGCAGAATCTTTACTAATGACACCTTAGAGGCAGTCATGCAACTATGAACAGAAAATTACATTGTTATTATTATTAGTTAGGATCAATATCTTCATTATCATCACCTAGAATGGTATTTGACACACAGTGAATAAACCTCCCACGAATGGGTGAATTCTTGATGCTACATTAAATACAACTAAAAATAGAAATATTTGCACTAAAATGTTCAGGGATCTCTAATTTCTAAACCAGAAATTTGTTAACAAAAACTGATTCATTTACTTTGTAGGATTAAATTTTACAAACTTAAATCAATTTTCAATCCATACTTGTCAGTAGTCCAGAAATCTGTTTCAAACTGGAGTTTGTTTGGGATAAAACTCTTAAAGATTGAAAGCCAAAACTTTCCCTAGAGTGTATCTGACTCCAAGATATTGAGTTTTAATAGCCACAGAGTTGAAAACATGCACGAGAAGAGGTCAAGTAAAACTGTTGTAGAGACCAAGGCAATCTTCCCACAGGCATACAAGCTAACTGCCACACATGCTCTGACATATTACCCATCCTACCATCAACAGCACCTGCTACTTTTCATTTCTTCCCTCTTCATTTCTTTAATTCACTCAACTTAGAAACCAATGGAACAGCTCCCAGAAAATGCTAGGTATGCCTGTCCTAGTCCTCACAGCATATCTCCTTGCCTTCCTGTTTCCTGGCTGTGGATTCAGTCTGCTGGCAATAGTACCAATGCTCCGTGAGCCCAGAGAGGGGTTGTTAATCCACACAGCACTGAGCTCTTGGCTACTGCATGTCTACAGGGAGCCACCCATTTGTGTAATGATTTCAAGGTTCCATGAGTGGGGAGAACCAAGAAGAGAAGGAACAGGTAAGAAAAGCCTGCCTGTGTTCCTGCCAGCAGAGGGATGCTTCTTACCCCACAACACCTGTCACTGCCTTCAGAAAACAGCCTTCCCAAACCTGCATGCTGCAAGAGCTTGGCATTATCTTATTTCTAAATGAACAGATGGGTGAACTGAAAAATGGGATGCTTGTGTTGCTAAGTTTTCATAAGCAGCATGCCATCCCTGAAGTGTGTAAAGTCTACCACTAAATTATTACACATGCTCACTTGGTGATCTGGCTTGAACTCTTCTGCTGCACCAAATTCAACTAGTGTTTATACAATGCTTACCAGGCCTCAGGTGCCTGCTACATATAATCACATCTAGTCTTCCTAATGATTCAAGAAATTGACTAGATCCAGGATTCAATGCTTAGGCCTTCACTGGACTCTAATATGTAGTTTCTATATCAAATAGCTTACCTATTGGTAGATGGCTAGTTAAGTACAATATAATGCTAACAAGGTAAAATGCATAAACTCAGTGTTTTCATTAGTTAGTAGTTTCGTTCTGTTCTAAGTCCAACTATCTCATTCTTATTAATAAGCTCTCACAACAAATAAATACAGTTGCAGGTGTACCAGGTCCACATGTACCTTACAGCGGAACCATTTTGTGCAGCACCTACAGTGGACCTAGACACTCACTGAGACCTTAAGACAAGGCCTGGGGCCTCAGTCCTTAACCTGTTCCAGTGGATCTAAAGTTCACCATGTTTTTTGACATGAGGGGAAAAAATCTGATTTAAGCTAAATAGAGTTTGCTTCATAACTAGGCTAAAGAAGTTCCATAAGAAAGAGCATCATGTTAAAAAACAGTTCATAAGGAAGACAGGCGGTAAGAATAGTAAGCATGTCCACCGGAACATGTTGTTAAAGAGCAAAGAGCCATCTCCAGCAATAGGATAGAAGGGCTGTTTGCCCCTATATAATTTCAAGTGGGGCCTCTCAAAAGAACTGTTCTGTGTAGTCAAAAGAAAGGAGTATTCCCAAGTACACGCTAATGCAATGCCAAGCAAGTGCACCTTGGTCTGAGCAGGCGTAATGCTTTGTGTCTTCAGCGTCATGGTTTCCACTTTGGGGGCAGCACTAGTGAACGAGATCTTTGGAATCAGTCGGGATGTTGTCAGCTCTGAACTCTCTATGTCTTCATCAGCTCCTAGGAAAGAAGTGAAGATGAGCTGAGCATGTGACTCATGACACATATACGTACATTATCAGGCAATGCCACTGTATATTGATTCAGAATATGCTTTCAAGATGCCAGTCCTTAAGCTTTTAGCACAAACAGACCTGTTTTGCAGTGAGTTTGCAGGGGCTCTGGGTAGCATGGCAGTTTGTTTGTTTTTTTTTTTTTAACCCCTGTGTTATCACCCTGAACCCTTTCCCAGTAACCCTGTTTCTCTCATGTATTCAATCATTTCTGCTACAAATGATATTTTTGTCAGTGTTGAAACATGCCATCTCAAAAACCAGAACCAATCAAAGCATGAAAAGAGTAAACTGTCTTTCAATTGACTGCTTATCTCATGGCAAGCCTCTGGCCTCTCTTAGGTTTTACAGCCAACTTTCCCAAAGATGGTAGGTCCTTCATTAGCTTTTGTCCTCTCCATCTCCTCTACTCTGCCTGTTCCTCTCACTTGGATTGGCCCTGTCAGCCACTATTGATACTTTTTGTTAAGATCATCAATGTCTTCCATGTTGGCATATCCAATGGCTTTCTTTTAAGTGGTACTCAATCAGCCCTTCTTGTGTTGGTTGGATAAATACCCAAAAGCCATGTGCTAGACTGGCCATCAAGTCACAGTGCTAGTAGAAGATAGTGAAACCTTTAAAACAGTGGTTTGCACACTTCCTAATGCTGCAACCCTTTAATATAGTTCCTTATGTTGTGGTGACCCCCAACCATAAAATTGTTTTATTGCTACTTCTTAACTATAATTTTGATACTGTTAGGAATCATAATGTAAATATCTGATATGTAACCACAAGAGGGTCACAACCCACAGGTTGAGAACAACTGTTTTAAAAGGTGGTCTCCAGAAAGATTAGTCATTAAGGACCAGTCCCTTGAAGAGGATACTGTGACTATGACCCCTTACCTGTTTCTCTTTTATTAATTAACCACCATAAGGCACTCCAAGCATGATGCTCTGCCCAGTTATTGGCCCAAATGTAACAGGTCAATCAGCCATGGACTAAATGGCCAAAACTGTGAGCCAAAATAATTTTTCCTCTTGTTTAAATTGCTAATCTCAGATATGTTGTTATAGTAACAGAAATCTGACTAACACATTCCTATCACCATTGGACACCGTCACCTTCCATCTCCTTGATAAATACTATTTCTTTGAGAGATTACAACTTGCTAATTGTCTCCTACTTTTCTGTCTGTTATAATCAGGCATATCTATCCTCCTCCCTAAAAATAGCAGATAACAAGTATTCTTTATGGCTCAATTTTAACCTTCTCCTTCTAAAAAGATTTCAATTGTGTGTGTGTGTGTGTGTGTGTGTGTGTGTGTGTGTGTGTGTGTGTGTAATTATTGTTTAACAATTCCTCCTATACTGGAAATTCCAAAAGGCCAAGACGTGACATTTGCTTTGCTCCTTGAATGCCTAATAGTATCTAGGACACGATAAGCTCTGAGCTTATGGTATGTATTCATTGACATCTGAGATTTAAATCTGAAATGTCCCCCACAGATTCATACTTTATGCACTGTTCTCCAGCTGAGGGCACTGCTTGGGAGGCTGTGGAATATTTGGGACATGGTCTAATTGAAGAGCATAGGCTGTTAGGGACAAGCCTTTGAAGGTGCTGCTCTACATTTCCAGATGGAACCAAATGCCACATGCTCCCACCACCACAGACCAAGCCACCTTGTCATGCCTCCCCCTCTGTGATCCTCTGAAACCATAAGCAAAACAAACCATTATTCCTTTAACTTGTTTCTGTCAGGTTTGGTCACATTGATGAGAACAATAACTAATATGGTGACTAACCACTGGCTTTCTACAGTTGAGAATTTCTGACATGCAAATGTAACACTGCTTTTAAGTTAATCATCTGTTGAATTTGTACAAAAAAAATAAAAACAGACTCAACCTAACAAAAACTAATCTGCTTCCTCCGATGAGACTGAATGGATACCTCTAAATTCCTCAAACTAAATCATGAGAGCATTTCTCACAGAATCATCTCCATAAGAAGCATTTTTGAAAGGAAGAGCTAATACAGAAATAGCACAAAGCCAGGTCTGGCCTTTTAATATTACCAGCTGTCTCCTTTAGCTTCAGAACATGTATACCTGTTCTTATAAGTAAAAAAATGGCAGAATACATTGGGAAAATATAGGATTTGGCATTAAAAAAAATCCCTAATCCACCTACTTCTGGGTCTGGAATTTACTACACTGAGTCCAAAATCTTCACCTGTGACATGAAGTGGATAATTTTCTCTTAAATATGCACACAGAGTAATGTGTCACTTAACAATGGGGTTGCAAGGCAATAATGTTGATTTCCTTGTGGAAACATCACCGCATATGTGCTTAGACTAAGAGAAGAGGTTCACTACACACTAGCTACGTGTGTAAATATGTAACACCCTCAGACACACACAGACACACATCAAGCACAAGAGGGCTGGGATGTGGCTCAGTGGGATTAGGTGTAAGATCCTGAGTTTGATTCCTAGCAGAACGAAAAGAAACCAATAAAAGAGAAAACAGTGTAATTAAGAGATTTGGCGAGTGTGTATGTACACAACTGCTGTTTGTGCAACTGCAGAATGTTTTATGATATATATCTTTTAAGTAGGAGGACACTGTAAAATAATGATAAGGAATATAATATTCAACATCAAATATCAAGTACAAACACCAGTAGCATGCTGTTTATTATCGTTGTCAAGGATTACATACTATAGCTAAGTATATTGCTGCACTTGTACATGACCGGCTGGTTTGTGTATGCTCATGTCACCATGAACATAAGTGATGGGCTGAACTATAACAACATTATTAGTATGATGTCATCAGCTGATAGGAATTTTTCAGCTCCTGATACAACATTGGGAGATCATCATCATATATTCAGTCCATCGCTAGCCAAAATGTCATTATGGGGTACATGAAGATGCATCAATCACAGATGTGATAATATTTAGAGGTAAACTGTACATGTAAAATATTATGTAAGCCATTAATAATGACAGCTCCAAAAATACATGGCTCTTTCATAGTAGCCTACCTAATTATGCATCATAGTTTGACATTTGTTACTTGATTTGTTACTACAATGAGTCATTTTCTTTTCAATGAATCATTTTCTTAATAAGAACAAAATCTCAATGAGGAATGATAAGTTTCAGTTAAGGGCTTTCAAGACCCCTCCTCCCCTTGTTCCAAAAGATTTTGAACATGTATCACCCAACTAGGAGCGGGAAGAAGCTGAGGAAGAGAGAGATCTGTCAAGAAAGATGCCCTCAAATGAGCATTTTAGAAGTCAGAGAAAGATGCAGATCCATTCCAGCCTCTGCTTACATTATCATAAATGAAAAGATGGACTGTCTTGTCTACCAGAAGCCAGGGCACTCCCTTGATAACCTCTCTCCAGGCTCTGACCTCCAGCCTGAAACAGCCCACACAGAGAGAGCCCATCTCCACTTCCCCTCACACACTATAATGCCAGCATCAGTTTCATCCTTCTCTGGTCTTCTCATCACAGAGATGTTTCAGAGCTCCCAATGCATTTCCTCTCTCTTCCTTCCACCTTCTGTGTAATAACAATGCTTTCTCCTTATACCCCAACCTAAGTTCATAGCTGGAAACATTGTCTCCAACATAATACTATTAAAAGGAAGGGACTTTTAAGGAGGTGATTGGGTAATGAGGGTTTTGTCTGCTCTAGTGAATGAATTAGCACCTTATAAAAGAAGCCAGTGGGAAGTAGTTTGCCTAGTCTATCAAAAAAAAAAAAAATGCAGCAAGATGGTATAGCCTTCGAAGCAAAAAGCAAACACTCCCACCTATCACATCTGCTGGTGCCTTCATCTTTGACTTCCCATCCTACACAACTGTGACCAAGATACTTACACTTTTTTAAGCTACCCACTCCAGAGTATTTTGTTATAGTACCCTCAAATGGGCCAAGATGATTTAGGACACATATTACAAATAAAATATTTTCATAGATGAAATTTGGAAACACAGATGGGCAAAGGAATAAAGAGAAGTGTCTCCCTAACACAGAAAGCACTGTTACTTGTTTTTTCACTGAAGTGTTCCTAGAATGAATGATGTCTGTCCTCACATTAAGTAGGTAGGGTTTTTTTTTTTTTTTTTTTTTTTTTTTGCCTGCTGGATAGATAACTATCTTCTGTAGCTTCATTTTTCCAACAAGTTTTTCATTTCTAACAATGGAGTTCTGTGGTGGTATTGTGTTCCTCAAAATATTGTGTACCCAAATAAACTTATCTGGGGTCAGGAACAAAACAGCCACTAGATACAAATGCTAGAAAATGGTGGCACTCACACCTTTAATCCTAGCATCCAGAGGCAGAGATCCCTCTGGATCTCTGTGAGTTCATGGCCACACTGGAAACAGCCAGGCATGGTGACACACGCCTTTAATCCCAGAAAGCGAGCTTTTAATACCAGGGAGTGATGGCAGAAAGCAGAAAGGTATATAAGGCGTGAGGACCAGAAACTAGAAGCATTTGCCTGGTTAAGCTTTCAGCAGTTCAGTTTCATTCTGAGGTCAGCTTTCATCTGAGCAGATCAGTTGCAGCTGAGTCTGTCTTCATTCTGGATGAGACCTTCAATAGGACTCTTCCAGCAGTCTAGAGAAGAAAACAGGATCAGCTGAGGTAACTGGCTTGAAGGTTGACGGCTATGCTGCTGGCTTGTTCTCTGTCCTCTCTGATCTCTTCCAATATTCACCCCAATAACTGGCCTCAGGTTTGATTTTTATTAATAAGATTCTTTAAGATTCCTGCTACAGAGTTCCACTCCCATGAACACTCCTGTTTTATGGTGTCCCGTTATTGTTTCACCATTAAAACCTCTTCTCACCTCTTGGAATTTGTTTTTCTGTTTGCTTTTTTCCTTCTGTGAGCTCCTGATTTTGAGGCTCAAATCCTCTGAGTTTTGTGTCTGAAACGCATGGTGCTTTTAGCAAGAGAATTTACCTTAAACTTCTGAGGACAACCAAGAAGAACAGCAATAGCCTATATTGTTTTGGAAGTAAGTCTCTTGGATCAATACCATGCTTTACTTTTGATAACCAAATCTGTAGTTCTACTCTGGGGTCAGAGTATGAGTCTCTTGGTTTATGATGGAGGGAAGAGTCTACTGGTTTCTTGGGGGGATTTTCAACTATTCACCCTGAGAGCAGCACCACTTTCACCCTCCATTTACACCATTATTTCTGGGTACATGTGGCCTTTTGCTGTGTTGTGGTTTGTGTCTTGATGCTGGCCAGTGTTGGCCAGTTCAGACTCCTCATGTCTGCTAAGACTGGTACTGTATGCCCATGGGCTTCTAGCCTTTGTGGCTTTTGTCAGAGTTACTGTCTCACTTTTCTGGTGAGGTCATGTCTTATTCTTTTAATATCACTTTATCTTGAATGTGGCAGTTTTTTGTTCAATTTGTCGTCTTTAACCAGAAATCTATTATTTATTTATGTTGGATAGTACCTTCTGATGTCACAAAACACATGGTATTATAATGATTAATTTTTATTTCTAGATTTCTCTTAATGGATTATTGCTTTCTTGAGGACAGGAAACATCTTTTTCTCCACGTGTTTCAGGAGTTCAGGCCTTGGAGTAGCACGTAACAAATGCTTGGGAAGGCTCTGTTTGTTGTTCCCATTCAGAATCCATATTTATATAATGAGGGTTCTCTTCCCCTTGCTGGAATGCTCTCTCTGGGCCTTCAGACATTCTGTTCCAGGCCATTTGCTTTCCTACTGGATAGCATGAGAGGAACTAGTCCAGGGGGCACATTGGACAGAACACTGAGGATGTAAGTGTTTCCAGCTGGGACTCAGCATCTGCGAGGCAAAGCCTCCTAATGGTGGAACAACACAAGAGGTAAAACAATGAGGGACTGAAAGATAACCCTTTCTCTCGGGCCCCACTTCCTGATCCCTGTCCCTGCTCCATTACTTTCTGACAACCTTACTGCATGGGATAAAAACAAGCTCCTTGGATTTTATCATGTAAAAGTGGAAATGATAACAGAATTAGGGATATCTTTATCACAGGGTTGTTAGATAGAATAGAGCATTGCCCAGCACAAAGTGCTTCACAAATTTTACCTACATACAATACTGCCTTTAAGTTGTAAAACAATGTCTACAACACAGCTCGGCATAGTTTCTAAAGTTAAGATCAATGCCTTTTCTGTTTTTTACACAAAAATCTGCCTAAAGCTAGATCTGTGACTGAAGAAATTTGCCCACAGTTAAGCCTTATCTCCATCTAGTTCATTTGATGAGTGGGTTCAAGGCTTCAAATATGCCACTCCAACTAACTGGATGAGGTTGGGAGGCATGTGAGCATTGTGCCCCTGATTCCCATACACTAAAAGTAAACACAATCTTGGGAGTTGTACAACCTCTACAGATCCACAACAACCCTGGATCATAAGCTCTGTGAAGAAATGGGGACCAGAAAGACCCACATTTATTATTTCTGAGGACATTTTGAAATGACAGTTAGAAGGGACTTTTGAGGTGCTAAACAAAACAAGGGCCATGAAAAATATTAATAGTATTGTGGCTGCAGAGAGCAACTCTTTCACACTCGTTCTGCATGTGTGAGATGATCACACTCCCTTGAATAACTAGAGCTATTTTTTACAGCAGGATAGGGTGGAACCTTGTTGTTCCTAGGGCAGCTATTGCCTCTTGTCATTTCAGATTGGTCATTTTCAAACTCAAACATTCTTGTAAGTTGTTGTGATATATTGTGTACCCCCAACAAAACTTACTTGAGGATCAGAGCACAAAGCCAGCCACTAAATTAGACAGAGAAGTCAGGCAGTGATGGCACACACCCTTAATCCTATCACTCAGGAGGCAGAGGTCTGTCTGGATCTCTGTGAGTTCAAGGCCACACTGGGCTACATGAGAGAAACAGAACCAGGCAGTGGTGACACACACCATTAATCTCAGGAAGAAATATGAGAGGACACGGAAAGGTATATAAGGCATGAGAAAACAGGAAATCACTCTTTTGAGACTGAGGATTTTATAGAGGTAAGATAGTGGCCGGCTGTTCTGCTTCTCTGATCTCTCAGCTTTCATCCCAATATCTGGTTCTGGGTTTTTTACTATAAGAACTTTTAAGATTAGTGTTATATCTGGCACCCAACATTTGTGGAACAAATTCACAGAAAAGCCACTTGCCTGTGGCCTTGCAAGCCCCAGTTCAGTCCTGAGCTGCATGCAGCAGGAGTCTCTATCCCACATGGGACAGACAGAGTCCCTAACCAGCTGGATCTAGATGGCTGGATCTTTCACTTCTTCTCCCCTAGTGGGTTGTAGGCTCTCCCTGGGCCCCCATTTTGGGTTGCTACCACACTAGAAAGCTGCCTTGAAACCTGCTTGGGCTTCTACTGTTCTACTCAGTCGACAGTGTTGGTGAGTCAATTAAGATTTCATAAAGGGAGAAATTAGTTAAAAGATAATTTTTCCCACATTAAAAAAAATGGGAAGCATTTTTATAATGGAGGGTGTTTGGTCTCTATTTGATAACATATTAGGTGTTCTGAAAATGTAACAACTAAATGAGAGGATAATTAATGTTGATGGGATAGATGTAATGCCAATTATAAATATTATTTGTTTGGTCATTTATGTTTCATCATTTAAAAAGTTGGTTAATATGAGTGCCAAGATAAAAAATTTTAGAAAAACTTGTTAAAACAGATCAAAGAGAAATTCAGACCCAGACAGAGAAATTTAAAGGAGAACCCCAATCTCAGCATTGCATTATAAGGTTTCAGAGAAACAACCTAGGGGTTTCAAACAGCCAACCTTAATCTATCCAGTCACCTACAGGAACTGCCAAATAATAGATGTCACCAAGGCTGTGTAAGAGCTGACTGGACTCCTGTGGAAATGCTAGGTTTGAGGAGAGTCAAGAAGCTATAGTGTCATATGGTATGCATTCTCCATTCACGAAACAATGTTAAACTCCTAGTCAACTTGTAATAGAATTATCCCTCAAGACTGGAAAGATCTGGTTTTAGCAGTCTTAAAGGTTGGTCGCCAGTTACAATGGAGGACCTAGGGGAAAGATGAGACTCAGACCATTGAACAATGAATGATATAGGACTAGAGGTATAGAAATTTCCCAAGATCAACTTCTTGGAGAAGGTGATTATGCTGATATACAAAGACAATCTTTATATGATGACCACACCCTAATTTTATGCTGAATGGCAGCCTTGAATGCTTGGGACAGAATTGAAGTAGGAAAGAAAATTGAGTCATTTACAAAAATTATACAGGGCCCCAAAGAAACCTTTACTGATTTCTTACAAAGGCTGTCTTCAGCAGTAAAATGATACCAAATTCAGAAGCTAGACAGATAAAAATTGAATCTCTGGCTTTTGAAATGCTAATGCACAATACAAAAGAATAATCAGGCCATTAAAGGCAAGATCAGCACCCTTGGAGGAATGGATCTGAGATACAATTAATTTTGAATCTCATGACCATGATGACAATTGGATAGTAGAGGTGATGTCTAGAGGTTTGAAGGAAAATAGTAATGTCAGGTGTTTCAGTTGTGGTAAATAAGGTCACCTAAAAAGGGACTGTAAACAGGGCGTTCCTAGAAACAATGCGTTTTCAAGTAACAATGACAACAGAACGCCCCTCCCTTCTGGATTATGCAGATGGTGTGGTAAAGGCAAACATTGGACTAATAAAAGATCACCAAGGGACAGACAAGGGAATCCTTTGCCTTTGCCATCAGGAAACTCCCTGAGGGGCCTCTCACAGGCCCCCATGACAAATTCAGTTCAGTCTTTTCCTGCCATCATAGAAGAAACCCCTTCTTAGAGAAATTAAAGAACCTAAAGTCTATTGTAAAAAACCATACTGCTTGGAGTAATAGAACAGCTATAGAAAATAAGACAAAATCTTAAGGAGAAACCATAAATCAAAATTGATAAAGATTAGAAAGGGAACCTCCTCAAAGTTAGGGTTGGGGAAGGGTTTTGTCTTTCAGGAGAATGAAGGCTAAGGAATCTGAAGAACACTGGACAAATGAGACATCTGAAGAAAAAGGACAAATCATCCAGAAAAAAATGTTCCCCCCCAAAAAGTGTAAATTGGCTTATTGGCATATCACATATCTAACAGGATAAAATTTCATAAGTCTTCATAAATGTTTGTTTCTGCTATTCTCTATAAACATATAATGAAAATAGTTTTTATATAGTCCCAGTTCAATTAAAAATTAAAGCTGGCTTTGGAGTTGGAGCATGACTCTCTCCTTCTCTAAATCCAAGTATGCTTGTTAAAAGAAAATGCAAAATCTCTGTATCATGTCAGAAGAGTCACCTGATATGGGACAGAAGAAAAATCCAAATTAAGAGACTATTATATTGTCACTAATCTCATAATTCTTTGGTTTTATTTTGACTCTTGAAAACTTTTCTGAATGTATGAACTTTATATCAAAATTTATAAGATATAGATAGATAGATAGATGATAGATAGATAGATAGATAGATAGATAGATAGATGATAGAGATAGATAGATAGATAGATAGATAGATAGATAGATAGATAGATAGATATTTTAAACTTTTGTCATGATGTTAATGGTCACATAGAGGACTAATTCTAGAAAAAAAAAGGCTAAATATAGCTCCTGTACATGATTTTGGGTTTGAGTCTCTATCAGTTTTTTGCAGGGAACCATGACCATGCCTAACAACAACTTTGAAGTCTCCAAAAAGATGATGGGGCCCTACAATAATGATTCTATCAGGATGATGATAATACCACTAAGATAACAAACACCACCCAAAGATCAGCTTTGGACTATAAACTGCTCAGGACAATTTCGAGATAGCTAGCTGAGATGATCCAGCCTCAAAGACTACTCCATCAAGGACTTGAGACAAGCCCTGCACTTTTGCATTATGCAGAGACTAGACAACAAATGACACAGCTACCTCTCCCAGGACTTGACAATTAACCCCAAAATTTTTCTTTTCAGGATCCCCTAAAGATGTTGTCACCCCCAGACAGCAGGAAGTAATTTTAAGAAAATCGCACCCACATTCCCAAGAGGTGGGGTGGATGGTTTTTGGTCTTTTAGTGGGTTATGGATAATTGTCATTGTTTAGGGTGATTGGTTACAAGTTGTTAATTGATAGTGGTCAGAAAAAAAATGCTAAACAAGGAGATTAGATTGGGGTTCTTGTTTTAAAAAAAGAAAAAAAAGGATATAGATAAAAGGTAGATCATTGAATCTACTCTTAAAAAAGAAAGATATAGAAATAATACGATAAAAGGGTAGATTATTGAATCTACTCTGAAAAGAAAAAGGGGAGGTTATAGATATAAGATAAGAAAGTAGATTATTGGCCGGGTGGTGGTGGTGGTGGTTTTGGCGGCGGCGGCAGCGGCAGCGGCGGCGGTGGCGCACACCATTAATCCCAGCACTCTGGAGGCAGAGGCAGGCAGATCTCTGTGAGTTCGAGGCCAGCCTGGGCTACCAAGTGAGTTCCAGGAAAGGTGCAAAGCTACACAGAGAAACCCTGTCTTGAAAAACCAAAAAAAAAAAAAAAAAAGTAGATTATTGAATCTACTTTTAAAAAGCAACTACTAGTTTTAAATATTTTACATTGGATTGAGTTTTTGTATATTGTATGCAAATTATGCATATTGATACAAATTTGAGATTGATTTTGTTAGAAAATACTGTACAAATATTTCTAACCTCATTCAATGTATTGTACCTATATAGTTCATTTAACAATGTAATGCAAATTGCTACTCCTTAAAAGTTATTATTACCAACTAATCAGGATATAAGAAATGCAAGTTAATAGTCATTACAATCAAGCTTGTAGTCATATTGGGTATGTTTTCAAGGTTAAACAGAAATATATTTTAGATAGACAGGCCATCTTCAAACACTTCAGAGATCTATAGAATATAGCATTTAAGATGTTTTAATAACATAGGTTTTTTTTTTTCTTTTCTTATGACTATGAGACATGTCTGCTCCTCACAGTACCAATTTACTTCAGAGAAGATGATAGGCATTGAAGAAACTACATATGGAGTTTACTTTCCTTGTGGCAAAGTTAGCCACTGGGTAAGAAAGTGACCTTACATCAATGCTGACAGTATGCTGTCCAAAATGGACAAGCAGGACACAAAAAAAGGACTGCTGCACCTTGCCAAGACAAAGTAGGACAGCCCTTCAGAAAATCCTGCTTCACAGAAAAGTCTGTCAGGTATGCTAGGCCTGTAGGCTGAAGATGGATGGATGCCCTAACATTGCAGAAGAACCTTGGGTGACTGTCCAGGCAGCCAGCTGTTTCTGTCATTTCTCACAAATTTTTGGATGTCACTTGTTTGCACTTCCTGCTTACTCAGTTAATATTATTTCCTTCTTGGGTCCCTGAGGGGGTTGAAGATTAGATAGTTATAGTTTTCCTCATTAACAAATTCAAAAAAGAACTCACTAAAGAGGTGTAAGGTGTATGAGTTTGAATGACATCAAGAAGTATTTTTAGTTGGTAATAAAGTTAGGATAGAAAGTGAATTAGGTACAACATTTTGGACTCACTAAAATAAGATAAATAATGGAGTATTTTCTCTGAATTTGTCAAATGTTAATAGATTGGGCATTGCTAATGTAATTCTTGCCTGTATATATTCAAAATACTTATTGTACTTATTGTATATAGTTCTTCTTATATTAGTTATAACCTTTTATTATTTTAGACAAAAAAGAGGGAAATGTGGTGATATATTGTGTACCCCAATAAAGCTTACCTGGGGATGAGAGGACAGAGTCAGCCACTAAATTAGACATAGAAGTCAGGCAGTGGTGGCACACACCTTTAATCTAATCATTCGGGAGGCAGAGAGTTGTCTGGGTCTCTGTGAGTTCAAGGCCACACTGGGCTACATGAGAGAAACAGAACCAGGCAGTGGTGACACACACCTTAATCCCAGGAAGTAATATGACAGGACACAGAAAGGTATGTAAGGCATGAAGAAACAGGAACTCCCTCTCTTGAGACTGAGGATTTCGTAGAGGTAAGCTAGTGGCTGGCTGTTCTGCTTCTCTGATCTCTCAGCTTTCATCTCAATATCTGGTTCTGGGTTTTTTTTTTTTTTTTTATTATAAGACCTTTTAAGATTCATGTTACAATAAATCTAGCTCTTCACCAGGCACAATTGACTTTTGTTTGTTCTAGGGCCTTCTGAAACCTAGGCCAACCTCATTGTCACACATTTATATTCAGCATAATAACTGTTACCATAGTTAAATCTAATCTGTAATAAATACTTTAAGAAAAAAAAGGTCTTACTAAGACTTTCTTACATGCTACCAGCCAGACATTTCTGGTTTATACTGACTCCATGCTTAGCTCTTCCTTTTTCTCAGCTTCTTGGGAGGCATTCCCGGCACAGGCAAAACATTTCCAGGTGACATATACTAGGGAAAATGTCCAGGCTTATTTACTCCCCCTTGTACCTGCATTCTCTGCAATGTGATGATAGCTCCCTCCATTAAGAGACACAGCTTGAGGCTGGGAACATTGCTCAGTGGTTTGCAAACGTGGGGCCCTGGGTGTCATGGTTTGAATATGAACTGTGCCCCCACAGACTCATGTATTGGAAACCTGGTCCCTACCTAGTGGTGCTATTTTGCAAGGTAGTAGAAACGTTAGAAGGCAGGGGATATTGGTAACAGGGCTTGCCTTGGGAAGTTATACATAGTCATCATTGCCTTCCACATTATCTGCTTCCTGTCAATTATGAAGTGAAGGGCCTCCTCCATTACATATTCCAATTGCCATGCTCCACTAAGTACATGGGGCCAAACAAACTCTCTAAAACCACAAGACACAAGAGATCCTTCCTTTCTTGTGACAATTCTGTCAGGAACTTGGTCACAGGAATAATAAAGTTAATATACTGGCTTCAACTCCTAGCATTGCACCATACACATACACAAACACATACATACACACACACACAAACACATACATACACACACACATACAAACACACACATGCACGCACACACACACACAATTCTGTGCCAAGCTATAAGTCTAGGATTAGATTTCTGCTTCACTCTGTGAACAAATGGTTGGCCACCTGGAGAATGAAGGGCCATGTGGACTAAGGCCAAGTCTGCTCAGTTTTCCCAGACACATAACAGAGCTAAGTCAGAATCAGCCAAGCTTCAGCTGCAAACATGTGAGGAGCCAGTGCTAAATGGCAAACCTGCAGAATAATGAATTAAACAAATGCCTATTGCTACAAGCTATTGAGTGTTAGGATGATTTGTTAGGCAACTTTGCAGAAGCAACAGATAACTAATACACCAAAGAAGTCAAACATATAATGCTGCCTTTATAGTACCCAGCTGCTACACTGTGCCTCCAACTTATGAGCAATACAAGTAAAAGCCTGTAAGTTTTAGTTTTTGAGTATAATATTAACTTAATACAGCAGGTATTTTATGAGACTGATATTTTCAGGATTCTTAAAGGATTTCTATGACCATAGTCTGAAAATTTTAACAATAAAATTTAAGGCTAACATCTTAACTTCTTTAATCCCTACAAAAGCTTTATGTGGTAAATACATGGAAATATTTATTTATAAATATAGACATTTGAATATATAATGTACATATTATATATATATAATAAATAAATATTTCCATTTTGTAAATGAGGAAACTGAGACTTAAATTGCCAAGATCTCATAGCTTAAGTTATAAGGAATGAGAATTTGCACTCCAAAACTTTTCATGACTATGACACATGCTGTGCATGTCATGGAAGAAGGCACAGCAATATGTGCATGCTCAGGCATAGAGAATGGTATCCACCAGGCAGATTTACCTGAGCCAGAGGCAGAAGAATAGTCATCGTCATCAATAGGATATGCTCCCGAGGCTTCTTCTGTGGAGCTGTTGTCAAGGTACATGTCCTTATCAGATGTCAGCTCTGCTCTCTGAGAAAAGAAAGACAAGTGATTCAAGATAGTCAGAATACAAAAAGGCTCTGCTTTGTCTACTGTTCAAGCTTTGCACATGCTGCACTGAAGACTTGAACCCCTACTGCTGTGCTCTGAATCCTCTTGTCTAGCCATCCCTTATGCACTATGCCTTAGCAACTTATATGAAATCAGGGGCTGACCACACACACACTCATGCCCCCAAGGAAGCTCATGTGGCCTAATCTTCTAACAGATATCCAAGTTCTGACATAGACTTAATTCATTCCACTCCACTAAACTTGCCTGAGTATCTCTTGTCCCAAGTTAATAAACCATCTGAGACATTCTTTCTATCACAAATGAGATTCCTTGAAGGAGAAAGCTAAGCTACAGAACACTCAAATCATTTAAGACTTTCTTGGAAACATAAAGCAAGGTATTATGACACTAGGCTAAATAATCACATAGGGACCCATCAAGACACGCAAGACATTCACAGGTTTGGCCATGCTTGGCCTTCTCACTACAGATGAGTGCTCCCTAGCTGTCAGGGTAGTCCAGAGATTTCTGTGCAGACCAGACCCACACTGACGCCAGGCAAGGCAACCTAAGTGGAGCGGGGCCTGTGGGGCTCATCTGCCAAGGGCAAGAGCCTGTAGTAAGTCCACTTTTCAGGCTTGCTGGCTTAGCAAAGTTTAATGACAAACACAGATAAACCCACAAGAAAACTTTTTCCTGTATTATTGGCACTTGGTGATAGAAAATCACAGGCTTAATGTGGAGAGGGATCCAATCACCAAATATCTCAGTTCCACAGCTTCTCAGCTTTTCAATAAGAGGTTACTATTAAAATGCATCTAATTCTGCCAAAGGAGTAACTTGCATGAACTGCAGACAGAGCAGAGATGGAACTTTTTTAAATGGTTTTAGTAAATTGATATTTTACCACTAGTATCTCAGACTAGTAGCTTCTAAACAAAGTTTGACTTGGGAACAGGCAGTATGTATTATTATCATCCTGTTTTTAATGATCAAATTGAATGTTTGTCTCTCACAGTAATTATAAAAAATGTTTTCCTTACTATGTTGGTTTCAATTAGATTTCTACTAAAAATCAAACTTGGTTTTAGCAGTCAATACTAGTGAACCTTCCTGGGAAGACTAGCAGGCATGGGCTCTCAACAGCAGCACTCTATCCTCTCAAGTTTTAGGGTCTGGTTGGAGAGGCAGGAGGATTTTAAATGTGAGCCCACATTCTCCACGGGCCTTGATGCCAATGAACAAAAAAGGATGTGAATCACTTTGTCTGAGCTATCACACTGACAGATTCAGAGGACAAGCCCTTAGGAATTTGGGTTCTAGCAGGTTGGTTTGCAGGCATGAGTAATACCCCTTCCACTCTAGCCAAGAATGTTTTGGAGCTTTCCTGCCACACCGTTAGAGCATCCCTATGTAATCTGAGGCAGTTCTACAAAATACCAGTTTCCAAGCCTCTGATCATTCCACACTTTGATTCTTAAAGCTTGCAAACTAAATGGGGACTCCTGCATGCTGTAGCTCCATGCAACTGACTCCATTTTCTTGTATGTCCCCTAGTCGTGAACTTGTTTTTGACTTTGTAACTCATGTACCAGTTAAGATAGAGGATTGCTGTTATTTTTAATTGGATCATATGTATTCTCCTTGCCTCTGGTTACAACAATGTGTTGATATAGGTCTTGAGTAACCTGTGTGACCTTGTTTTTTGTCCAGCTCAAAGTGCATGTGTGCTCAATAAATATTTGTCAACTGAGATTACTAAATCACACTGGCTCAAGCCACCTTTGACTCAGGTTTCAGTAACATACACCCCAAGACCTCTAGGATCCTTATAGTTAAAGATGAATTCAAGCCTGTGAGGTAGCCTGCCGCATACTTCCTTGCACTGCTTCTACTTAGGTGACCCAGGGTCATAAAAGAAAAAGATTTTAGAAACCAGTTTTTCTTTTCTTAACATCAAATGCACTTTATTTTTCTCTTTGCTCTCTCTCTCTCAAAGAAATCTAGCATGGCAGTGCTAATAGAGTTACTTCATTCTTATGTACCAGACATGGCAGTGGTAATACTGAGTTACTTCATTCTTATGTACCAGACACATCAGTGGTAATACTGAGGTACTTCATTCTATTTACCAGACATGGCAGTGGTAATACTGAGTTACTTCATTCTTATGTACCAGACACAGCAGTGGTAATACTGAGGTACTTCACTCTATTTTGTTGCTGGAGGGCTTCTCTCCAGGTTCCCCAAGCCCCGCAGTCCCACAATCCACTTATAAATAATCACTCAGACGCTTATATCACTTATAAACTGTATGGCCGTGCAGCTTCTTGCTAACTGCTCTTTTATCTTTTTTTTATAAATCTATAGCTTCCACGTGGTGGTTTCTCTACATGCTTTTCTCTGTTCTTCTTTTTTTTTTTTCTTCTCTTTTGTTTATTTCTGTCATTAGCCATCAGTGTTTTATTTATATAGAGTGATATCCACAGCACTATTTACCAGACATGGCAGTGGTAATACTGAGTTACTTCATTCTTATGTACCAGACACAGCAGTGGTAATACTGAGGTACTTCACTCTATTTACCAGACATGGCAGGGTTAATACTGAGGTACTTCATTCTTACGTAGCAACCAAGTTTCTAGTTGTTAGATGATCCAGATGTCTGGAACAGCACTCTGTCACAATGGCTGGAGGTGGGATTCTTCCAGAGAATCCCAGCAACATCACATTTCAAGCATGATGTGTATTATGATAAGCCACTGGCTTAAGAGGTGACTGGGGGGTCTAGATTACTATAGGACTTGAGACAGGGCCAGGAGACACCTAGAGAGATCTGTTTGAAGTGCTTCAGTCCTGCAGCACCAGGATGGCTCAGTGTTGCCTGTGGGAGTCCACAGAGGCTTCCTAGTAAGATCTGAGCTTGCTTTACCCAGCAGGGCTGCATAAGGGGATGGCTTGACCATGTGTGTGTGTGCGTGTGCGTGCGTGCGTGCGTGCGTGCATGCGTGCGTGCGTGCATGCATGCGTACGTGATTACCAGGTGTTTGGAAGGGTCTGCACTTGGCTGTGAGGTATGCTAACAATGCCCCTTGGCATTGTTATAAAAAGCCATATTGAAGAAACAGAAGGGGCTGGTGGATTTTGATCCAGGTCCTCCCAAAGCTATCTTGTGTTCTGTCTGTCTCATCTCCTCTATCTTTCTATCTACAAATTCCTTATTCCTCTCTCTTCCTCATAGGAAACTTGTAAAAGGGGGAGCTGGCCTTCCACAGATGATGTCCTGAACTGGGACATAGGTTTGGGGACCCCCACAGTTGCCCAGATGTCTAATGTGTTCGGAGGCAGCCAAAATCATTTGTTTTTCCATCATTCTTGGGTACAAGTAACTTTGATATCAAATTAAAATCACCCCCCCCCTCAGATTTCAGGAATGCTGAGAACACAGTGGGGACCAGCCACATCCTTCTATAAAATACACTTTAAGAGTAAGCAGGGTCCTTTTCACTTGCAGCAGATAATGTTATATGAATTCCCCATTGCCCCATCCCCCCTGAAACACTGTTCCAAACAAGGCAAATGTCATTTCTGAAGAAGTCACACCCTGTGTTGGTAAAGGATTTTGCAGTTTAAATGCTTGAAAAGGCTAATAAATTATGCACCAGCATTCCCTTAAGACTTGGTGATGTGCATCTCTCTAAGGCCATGAACAGGGGAACTCGCAGCTACCGATTTTCCACCTAGCCTAACATCCACTCTCCTTGACAGTATATGCTCTGCACAGCTTCAGTGGCTCAGTGGTACAGAGTGACTGGGTAAAGTAACTGAGAGGAAAGGCACAGAGACTAGCCATGGAGCAGACTGCAAGATTTCATATGCAGGCTGTTTAATTTGACTCTTGCCATGGCTTGAGGCAGAGCTTATGCTATTGGCTATCAGGGTTCAAAGAACAACAGAGCAGGCCTTTCAGACCTTCCCTCTCTTGGCTGCTGCAGATGTGAATACTGATTCAGAAAAGAAGCTGTGGAAAGCAAGGAAGTAGCATGAAGAAGAAACCTGCTACAGGTTGAGCCAGGAGGAACTGGCTCAACAGTTCCTTCTCTGTCTACCATCCTACCGATCCAATTCCCCTCATGGAGAATAAGGTTGCTTAGAGCCACAATTGCCAACCACCTTTCATTAATTTTGAGAAATATCTTCATCTTTAAAATGTAACAGAAAGAACTCTCTGCCTAGCTTTGGACAAAGATACTCTTGTACTTTATTGTAGTGGGTATGACAGAAGAACATGCTCATGGATATTTATGAGCACTCATTTTAAGGGTTTGTTTACAGAGACCTGGATACTATCTAACGGCTTTCCAGACTTACACTGTTTTCCTACATATACTTACATCTGAGCTGTTCATAGAAAAAGGCAAGGTCAAAGGCGAAGTTTCATAGGAAAGAAATTCTTAAATCCTATACTTAAGAAACTCATACTACAGAACTATGTCAAATAGTACAGGCTCTTAGTTACACAGAAAGCTCAGTGGTGTGTGTTTGTGTGTATGCATGCATTTGCATGTGCCTGACTGGATAATAAGAGTGTGGAGGAAGGGGAAGGCTAGTGGAAGAGACAACATGAGCAAAGTATGATATGAAAAATATTTGATTCTGTATTTTAACAAAAATATTTTTACAATAATAAACAGCTTGGTTGAGGGTGTAGGTCAGTGGTGGAGCCTACCTCAGTGTCTTCTGTGCCCTCTCCCCTGCCTACCATCTGTGTGCTCTGGGAGGCAGCACAACAAGTACATTCAACATAGAGAAGCCACTTTTCCGACAGGTTGACTCTTTAGGCCTCTTAAAGACAAGTTGACATCACATCTGGGAAAAATAGATCAACACCTTCTTGCCTTTATAGAAGTGTATGCTAGAGTTACCCCAAACTGTGAGGAAGACTTGGGAAAGATACCCATGCCCCAACTCATTAAGAATACCTCCAATGAGCTAGCACTGATGGTGCTCACCCATGTAATCCCAGCACCTAGGAGGCTGGGACAGGAGGATCAGAGTTTAAGGTCAGTTTGGTTGGCAAAACAAGTTTCAGGCCATACTGGGCTACACAGTGAGTCTGTCTCAAAATGACATCAAAAGAAGGAAGGGGGTAAGGAAAGAAAGAAATTAACTTGCTAAGAAAGTGATGCATAGTGAGTGTCCTAGTTTTCTCATCCACAAAAACAACAACAACAACAAAAAAAAAAACAAAACCTAAATGTCTCTAATGAGCCAGCAAAGTGCTAGTCTTAGAAAAAAGTGTAAATGGCTGAAAATAGCTTTTAAAAACTAACCCTGAATTAGTGCTTGATACTGACTGTGGATACTTCTCTCCATTTGACAAAGAACTGCATCCAGTCAAGAGCAGTCAGACTTCCTAAGCAAAAATTCTCACATAAAAGTGTGCTTTAATACAGTGTTCAGTGCAACAATCAACACACACACCCTTTATCTAAACCAAAATACCCTGCCAGGGTGTTGTGTGGCTCACGAACACTAACTAGAATTTATGATTCAATGCTTTCAAAAAGGTGCCTTACTGCATCGATGCAGTGTATATGGCACTAAAATCTATTTGGCTTCCAACTGTGTTGTTTATTGATTCTACTGAAATAATGCCTGGCCCAATACCTAGGTTGTTGGACTAATTTAAAGTAACATGTCAGACTTTGGGTCCAGATGATCTGAAGCCACCTTTTTCCCCACCCCCTCCATCCCATGCATCAGAATACACAACATGGGATATCTGTTCCCCAGTCTCATATCTCTTTAATCTAAAACCTGGTGACAATGAGTAGCCTTGATCATACATACTATTAAGTAAGAATATGTTCATTCATTTGGTGACAGCCATATCCCTGGCATACTATTCTCCAAACCTTATGAACATAATATGTTGGTTTTCACAGGCCACATTTTTATGATGGCGAACATTTAACTGAAGGAACCAAGTAAGAAAGACATCTAAACCTCTGCACCTAAATTCTTGACACAGCTCCTGCTTTGTGGTAATTACAGAGGAAACTATTAAAAGCAAAATATTCCATCTGGAGACAATTTTCACTTATTGCCCTTCTGTAACTGCTGAATTTTGAAAGCATTGGTTTATAAATCTTAATAATATATTTGCTTTTTAAAAGTATCCTTCTGGGGCTAAGGAAGTAGCTCATTGATAGACCACTTGCCTAGCATGTGTAAGGTCCTGGGTTCAATCCCCAACACTACACCACACACACACACACACACACACACACACACACACACACACACACCCTTTCCCGAAACAAGTTGGCTTATTGCTCATACTAAACAAAATAAGAGTCTTTTTCTTTGTTAACAACCACAACAGAAAAGGTGACCAAGCGATGAAAGAAAAACACGAACAGAATACACTGGCAAGCCATACTTCTATTTGTAGTGATGTCTTCAGAGTCCCAAGCCAGGGAAGAAGGGAGCACCCTTTGTGTTGAGTCAAATTTGTCGGCAACAGAAACAGGGATCTCCAAAGCAATGCACAGTAAGCAGTGCCTGGTGGCGAGTGGGTTATGATGAATATGCATGACACACAAAAGGAAAATGTCCATTACTTGCAGATGTTCTACACCTCCTGCCTTTTCCCTTTTTTGGAATAGCAGAGGAAAGCGGGATGTTTGTAGATATGTTATTGTAAGTATTGCTGCCTCTCCCCTTCCCAAGCTAGAATATTCCAGTATTTATTTTGATATCCATATGACCACAGTTTAGACTACGATAAAAATAGAAGCATTGTGAGACGAACCTTAAAGATTCAAGGTCAGTATTAAGAAATCCTAACAGAAGTAATGAGATACTGTTTCCTGGTATAGTTTGGCAGGAGATGGAGGAAAGATATTTGGAGTTTATTTCTTATTCATAAGTGTTTTGTAAAAACTATCATCATAGAACAGATTCTAAGCCAAGCACAGGAAGCCAACATGCTCTGGTTTAGATTAATAACCCATTCTAAGGAGTTTTTCAACACCTACAATTCTAGGTTCATGTGCATTCTCCACCCAAATCAGGGATGACAGAATGCCATGGGAAGCCTATGGGACAGAACAATGGAAATGACCTTGACTTCAAAGGTCAGATTGATGCTTCAGTCAATATTGAAGCAAAGTACAGCACCCATTGCTGCTGTACAAAGAATCCTGTGCTGTCTAAACAGTGCTAACTAACAGAGGCTCAGAACCTTCAGAAATCACCCTAGGTTTTAAGGAGCTTCAAAATGGAGTGTGTGGTCCCAGGAAGGGGCAAGAGAACCATGAACTCAATGCTTGTCTGGGCTACACGGTGAGTCTCCATTTCTAACAAAAAATGGGGGGTAGGGAGAAGGAAAGAAAAGAAAGAAGAGAGAAAGTAGGAGGGGAGAAGGGGATATAGAGGGAGGAAGGGGGGAGATGGGGAGAGAAAAGGAAGGGAAGTTTGAAAACTTTTACTACTAGAGCAAATAGGTCTTCTCTCAGAAATTATCATAGAAAGAAATATTTTAAGTGTAAGAATGACAGTGGTGTCTACTGCCATGACAGATGGCTAACTGTGGTGCCTATTACCATACCAAAGAGAGTGATGGTCTCCAGGCTCAATCAGTACCTGTGGCTCTTCTCACACCACCCCTACCCTAAACTCCAGCTCCAAATTCCTATATAACCTTTCCATTTTAGCCATGCGCTCTCTTGGTCTTCTTCGGCTTTCCTTTCTTTGCTCTCTCTATGTTATCTTCATCTCCTGTCTTCCTCTCTCATTCTTCCCCCTCTATTTCCTGCCATGGCCTGGTTCAGTCTGCTGGCCATGTTGAGTATAATACTTTCCCTACTTTGGACTCTTCTAGATGCCTCTGGCAGTACTCTCCCTCATATCTAAAATAAAACCTTTCCCACAACTATACCCTAGAGAGGTCATCTCCATACTTTATACAATGCCTGTAATTCCAACACTCAGGAGACAGAGGCAGGCAAATCTCTGAGTTAAGAGGTCAGCATGGTCTACAGAGCAAGTTCCAGGGCAGCCAGGCCTACACAGAGAAACTCTGTCTCAAAAAAACAAAACAAACAAACAGGGTGGAGGCTTCTAAGGAATGACTATACATAAATGCACACCCCCATAAGTATGCATGCACACACAAGAACACATAAAAGAATCTGCAGACAGCATCATGGAAAGTGTGCCAGGATCACAGAAGAGTTCTCAGACTACTCCTGATCCATTTCATTTAAGGTCATAAAGGCAATGAATCTAATAAAACAGACAGCAGTCCAGGAACTAACTGCCAATTTGCTTTAGCTACTTCCTGCTCCTTGTCACCTCAGGCAGAAAAATTCATTTTAACTTACAGATAAGTTGCTTGGTTCCCCAGATAACAAGCTGACTTCTAACCTGACTCTAGGACCTGAGTGTAATTTCCTGACACCTGTAGATCTCAGATGCCAGGTAGCTATCCAGTGTCTGACCTGCTCCTGGCTTTCAGGATCCTTGCTGTGACACAGATGTTACCTGCAACTGGAGCCACTTCTGCTGATCACAGGGGAGCTTGAGTTGACTCCAAGACTGGATCATCTTTGGGGGAGGAGTTGTTTACAGAAGACAGCCTTTGCAACTAGTCATTTATAGTAAAGACTGAAAACACACTAACACCCAGAAGAGAAAAAAAAAAAAAAACACTTAGAAAAAAATCTAAATCAACACATTTACAATGTAACAAAGGCAATAAAGCTGAAAAATAAGCAATAAATCCAAAAGTTAGATAAGAACAGTGCTTTTACAGGTAGAATGGAAACAGCTGTTCTGAATGACAGCCATGAGCATCTAGCAGAAAGCACAGTTTTATGTGCCCAAGGGATCGATGACTCATCTTCTGATAACCTCCCCCAGACTCATAGCCCAAACCTCTGTGTGACTTCTCATTATAGAAAGGAAGTGTTCTTGACCAAACTTTAGTCAGATAAAATAAACGAGGAGGTCCGAACAGCTTTTAAAGAAGTGGTTTCCTTGATAGAAAAACCAGGGAGAGATTTTAAGCTGTTTGAGTCTACTGTGGAACCCAGTGTTCAGTTTGACAGCACATATTAAAACTGATATGATGCAGACAATTTCAGCACACCCCCTGTGCAAAGATGACATACAAACTCAGGAGACAGTCTGTATTTTGTATCATTCTTACAAGTGTTCTGACCAAAAGAAACCTTGCAGGACTCAGGCTGAAGTCCAGCACAGACCATATGAGGAGAGCCTCCCAAACTGCAATGTGACACGGAGGAAGAGCTCCCTATCACACAGACTTGCCTCTCACGGGATGAACTGACAGCCACATGAACTGGGCTATCCCAAAGCAAAAAGGTTTTGGAAAGGAATCCTCACAAGAGAAATGTCTTATTGAGGAAAAGCTGATTACTACAGAGGCTTACAACTAGTCAGAGCACGGAGAATAAGAACTTATAGAGTGCACAGCCCCAAATGTGAGAACTATGTCATTCACCCTTTTTCCAAGGCTCAGGGATCACCATGAAAGAGGAGACAGAAAGATTTTAAGAATCAGAGGCTGCAGAGAACTACTGAGAATCTGTTCTCCAGACAGCTGTTAGACATAGGAACTCACAGTGGCTACATACACAGACCTGTAAAAGATCAAACCAGTCAAAAGCTCCCACATGAATGGGGAAGGGGAGAAGCTATTGCCAGTTGAAGAAGTTGACTCCAAGACTGGATCATCTTTGGGGGAGGAAGAAGCAGTTTTCTTAAAGGATATATCCCCTAACAAGTTGTCCATGTTCCAGCAGATGGCCCTCTCCCACATACATACTTGTAGTACTGAACAGACTCAGTGAATTAAATAAAATAAAAAAAGAAGCCCATGAAATTAGGAGGGAGAAGTGGTGCAGGATTATGGGAGACTTGGGGAGGGACTGGGCAGTTGATTTGATCAAACATATTGTATACATACATGAACTTCTCAATAAATAAGTAAAAGTTAACAGAGATAGAGAAGGGGTGGAATGAATGCCATCCTGTTGTGCCAGGTCCTGGTCTGTGCTCTTTATCTGAAGAGCATATTCATAATCTTGAAAAATTATGGGAACAATAAAACCATGGACAATAATATTTTTTCCACCAACAAGGAACATTTCATAGCTGTGCATACTGACATGCTGGCCAAAGACCACAAATCTCAGAAAGGCAACCTAACTCCCTGGGAGTCTGGCTGCACCTTTCTGATCTGCTTCCATCAGAACTTCGATCTGTTTAAGAAGACACCCTGACAGTCTCTTCACAAGATCACATAACTTATGCTATGCAGTTGTAGAGGATAAAGGAGGTAAAAAAAAAAAAAGAAGCTACAAGATGATAAAATTATGTGCTTTATTAAAAATATTTAAGAATCACATAAAGGAAAGTGTTTTTAAAAAAGTAGCATATTTCATTACTTTTTGCCTCAGAGAAGGATAATGTATGGTAGTTCACTAGTAATTATTAAAAGTAGTGGTTAGAATGCATGTTCATAAACACTAATTCATTACAGAGAAAACATCTAGTTTGTAAAAAAAAATATGAGATTAACACAAGTAAATGTCGATGAGTCATATACATCCATCTTATCCTTCCAGAAACTCAAAGAATTCTTTCTCCAATTTTGTCCCAGACCAACAAAAGTTACCAGCTGATTCCACCAGCTTTTATAGGAAGTCATATCAAAGGTTTTCTTCCACAATGATCCAGTACCCAAGAGTGCTCACTAAACATGATGATACAAAAGTCAGCCACTCTCTAAATATCCCACTCTCACCAGAATCTTCAGTGTGTCCAAAGTAAAAGACCATCCCATTCTGTAAGGCAGCTTGTGGCTGAATATGTACAAAAACGTTCATCGGGCAGACATGATGGCAAACAATTGTAATGCCAGCAGTGGGGAGAGCTGAGGCAAAAGAGTCAGAAGTTAGAGGCCAGCTTGGGCTACACAGAGTGAACCTGTCAAAACAGCAAGAACACCACAAAACCCCAAAACCTAAAAAATAATTATCTTTTTTTTTTTTTAATGAATGACCCCTACTCAGTTTCATCTTAATTATCCAGGGAATGCAATTAGTGCAGAAACAGAGTTGGTGCAGATCAGTGTGTTCCTGACTAGCGAGGTCACAGTGCCCATGTGTGAAATACCAAATGAAGATGTGTCCACTCCCTAAAGGCCTCAGGACAACAGCGGAAGACCTGAAGGATGGAGAGCAATCCTTCACCACTGTCCCCAGCTGGGATTGGAAGCCCTCAGCTCTGCCCAGTGCTCTGGAGCAAGCACATCCTCTGACTCCCCTTCTTGGAGCTTAACCTTGTGTGCTGTCGCCTGTACAAAAGCAACTTGCCTCTGCCCCTCCTGCTTTTGAGGCTGAAGAATGTGGCTGAATGAGTGCAGCTGCCAGGACAACCTCTCTGGCATGCATGCCAGGCACTCCTCACCTAAGTGACTTTCTCCTGCCTAGATGGCCCTGTCCCACTGGCAATGGCCACGGTTTCTCCCAGTGGTCACATTGCAGGGCAGCCCCCATGGAAACCCATTTGGAACTGCTCAAGCTCCGCCCAAAGAATGCTGTTTTTAATAGAGATTGTTCCTCTTTAGATCCTGTATAAAAGTAGCTGTAATTAATTGTTCTGGATGGGTGGGGGATGCCGTAAAAAAGCTGCTATTCCAAAAGCCTTAACATTGATTCTTTCCCCTTTTCCAGCTTTTAAGAAAACAATTTAATGCTGAGAAACCATAAACAGTTCTTCTAGACTTCCATAACATGAAACATTACCTAAATTACACACACACACACACACACACACACACACACACACACACACACACACCAGCATACATGACAACCCAAACCCATCTAATACTCTGTCTTTTGTTCAAGGAGGACAGAGTGTTCTTTTTTTTTTTTTTTTTTTTGTAAAGTCAGTTGAACAAGCTCAAAAATTATTAAATACTGATTAAACTTTGGCTACTCTTGTAACAGTTGTTTAGCAGGCAATAGTGACCTAAAGACTGAATGAAAATTCTTCATTCAAGATCTGGCATTTCAAATTCTCTACTTGCAAGATAATATACTACTTTCTCTGTGCCTATTTTTAGAGAAAATTGTCAATTCTAGGTCTGTATTTATAGACAGTTATGTTTCCAAGTGGTCACACCCTGACTGAACCTCCAAATAACAGAATATGTTAAGTCTTTTCACAGGAATTATAGTAGATACGTTTATTCTGTTAAGTTTACCTTTTCATACTACGTCTTTTAGAAATTCAGGCATTTCAAAAGTCAAGAAGTCAATATTTAAAGTTGCAATGTACAGACAGTGTAATTTAGCATTTGCATCTAAAATCATACTAAAACCTATCACCAATATCAACAGCAAATTTCCAGATTAGATACCAAGGAAAAACAATGTTTGTTATTGGCAATTTTGTTTCAAAGGAAAAACTGAAGACTTTATTAAAATGCCATATATAAAATGAACAGAAAACTGAAATCTAAATGGAGTGACAGCCGGCAATACTGTGCATCAGTGTTACACCCACCATAGGAATGGAATTAGAACTGACCACATCCAAAGAGCTGGCAAAAAGGGAAAATCTTAACTGCTATTTGCTTTGCTCCCAAATAACAGTAATTTCAATTTCAAGGCAGCTAGCTACAATTTCTGTGGCACATGTCCACTATTCATTCAAGCTTCACATTCCTGGCATGCAGTGGCCATAGGAGTTTATGGAAGGGATGGGCATGAACTTCTCACAGTTTTCACTTGAATAGTTGAATTCCCTTTCCACACATATCCCATCCCCTCAAATTAGAGAAAGCCTTTGTTTTTCACCCAACTAAATTAGCAAGAGTTGGGAGATCTGTAAGACTCCTTAACACTAACTGATCAAGAGCCCAGACTGCTATCAAGCCCAGCATCCTGCGGCTGTCATGGGGTATTTCACAGCTTCACTGGCCGGGACAGCCTTTTTATCCCCAGCAAGTCATTTTAAGCAACATTTTTCCCCCAGCAAACAAATCTCTCGGCTTCATCTCTTCTATTGTAAAGTGGCAGTTGCACAAAAGAGCTAAAGCATTAGAGAAGCCAGAATCAGCTTGGTCAACTAATTCCAGTCCCATCCTCCAGCTGGAATGCTTTTATGTGAATCAGGGTTAGCCACTGAAAGTTTCTGCAGTGAAGGAAATTTCTGCATCTGTGTTGTTCAAAATGGTAGCCACCAGCCACGGAGTGCTATGGAGCAGCAGGGAGGTAGCCAGTGCAACTGAGACACTCTTTTTTATTTACTTTTAATTAATTTTTGAATTAACTTAATTAATTAGTATTAATTAATTAATAATTAATTATTAACAAGTGGCTGGTAGCTGGTGTTACTGAACAATGCATTTCTAGGGAGATTTGAGATGATGCTTAAAAGCCTGGGCCCTCAGCCTGACAGTGGTGGCACATGCCTTTAGTCCTAGCACTCAGGGGGCAGAGCCAGGAGGATCTCTGTGAGTTCAAGGCCAGTGTGGTCTACAGACTGACACTACAGGACAGGCACAAAAACTACAGAGAAACCCTGTCTCAGAAAACCGAAAAAGCAAGCCTGGGCCCTCAAAAGCCGTCCGCACTGGCAGGCTAAGCGTCTCCTCTTGGATAAGCTGCTTAACTGTATATTTGCAGCAGTCAGTGCCTAACAACTTAACTGCCCTGGCTACGCACAACTCCCTAACGAGGTCATTTAATGACTACTGATTCAACGACTGTTATGCACAGAAGCATTCTACTGTGAAACACAACAGTAAGGGCTAGTGACACAGTTCAGTGGGCAAAGGTGCCGCTGCCAGGACTAAAGACTTGAGTTAGATCTCCAGGACGCATGTAGTGGAAGAGAGAATAGACACCACAGTTTGCCTTCTGACCTCCACACATGTACTACCACATGCATGTGCAGGTGTATGCACATGCGCACACACACACACACACACACACACACACACACACGCGCGCGCGCGCGCACATTTTAAAATTTTAAAATTCACATTTTATGTGAATGGATACACAAATGGGTATATCAGGACACTGGAATATTACTCAGCAATAAACACAAATGAACTATCAAGAAACATGGAGGAAGTATGACTTGTATTTTGCTTAATAAAAGAAGCCAATATGGAAAGGCTACATATTGTATGAATTCTATTTCAAGATATTTTGGAAAAGGCAGAACTATAAAGACGTTAAAAACATCAGTAGTTACCAGGGAATCAACATTAAAAAAGAGGGAGATAAATAGGTACAGTGTATTGGGCTTTAGGGCACTGAAGTATCCTGCATTATTCCATAATGGACACATGGCAGTATGATGTTATCAAAATCCACAGAATACTGCAATGTGAAGAATCAACCTTAACATCAATTCTGGATTATAGGTAATAATAATGTCTCAGTACTGGTTCACTGATTACAAAAAATGCACCTCACTAACATAAGATGTATTAGTATATACAATGGGGAAGGGGTAGTTTGATGGTTAGCTTTAGTTGTCAACTTAACACAGTTCTGAACACCTGGAAAGAGTCTCGATGAAGCAGTGTCTACACTGGATTGTTTGGCCAGTGGACATGTCTGTCAGGGATTGTCTTGATTGAGTTAATGGATGTGGGTAGCACCGTTCCCTAGACATGGTGTCCTGAACTGTATGAGTGAAGAAACTGAGCTCAGCACAAGCAAGCAGGCAGGCACATCCACTTCTTTCTGCTCCTGACTACTGGAGATGATGTGAATTGCTGTTTTCAGTTCCTACGACCTTGACTTCCCTGCTGTGATGGACTGTAAACTGGGAATTGTTCCAAAATGAACTTTTTCTCCCCTAAGTTATTTTTGCCAAGATATTTTATCATAAAGACAGAAATTAAACTAAACAGAAGGTAAGAGAAGTATTGTGTACTATCTACTCAATTATTCTATAAACTTAAAATGGTGCCCAAAATTAAGTCTATTAATTTATCACAAAGCCAAATTCCTAGAGAACTCCTTGGACCTCCCACATATTCTGAGCTATGATCTGGGTTATGGTCCCTACTACAATAAACATGTGTTTTCTTAAGAAATCAGCACAGAAGAGATGCTTTCTAGTCAGCAAACATCTAGGTACTCAGCTATCTTCACTTCATGGCACCAGACTCAACTGACATCAGCAAATAGATGCATGCTCTCAGACTTCAGCATGTTTTCAAGTGGTCCATTCATAAGTGTGGTGAGTGTTTTCTATTCATTCTTATTCAATTCTTCTGGACAGCACTGCTGGCACCTCAAGAGGAGAAGAAACTACTATCAATCAATGGGAAAGTGTAGCGTGGACTATAAATACAGCTCATTTGCCTATATATCTTACACAAATAGTTGCCACTGATCCATCCACTTAGCCATCACAACTACATGAACAGTCTCTGATGTATTAAGTTAATTTCAGAATATAAAAGATCCATTAGATCACATTAAAAAAACTAGAAAAGACATTTTGAGGACAACTGGAAAATTTGACTGTGAGCTACATATTAGACAATATTGTTGAAGCATTAACTTTTTAGGCCTTACTCACTGGGGAACTACTAAAGTCTTCATGGGAACAGTATCCTCTTACTTCCTACTGATGGAACCACCAAGATATATATATATATATATATATATATATATATATATATATATGTACATATATATGTATGTATATTATGATAATGTATCTCCTATTATTGAATTTAGATATAGGATATTATCTGTTATTTTAATTTTTCTATACATTTGAGAATTTATAAGCAAAAAAGTGGAGATAGGGGACAATCCCAGTTGAAATTTTTTTCACAATTTTCATACCAGTTAGAAGAGTAAGCTGAATTTCACTAAGAATTATGCCAGTTTGTAGGTGGTTGGGACTCATATGAAGGGTGTTGTGATTATCAGATTATTGTCCTCGAGAAAAGGTGCCTGTCAACAGATCATCACATACTAAATGGAACAAGCTTTGTTAAGGATAGAAAGAGAAATATAATGGTTAGGAGGTGGTTTGTCCTGAGGGTGCATGAGCTATGTGAAAGGTGATAAAATCTATTTTTTATTTGTTGGTTAGTTTTGTTTTAAAATTATTAGATATATTTACTTATTTCTTGTGGGGTGGGGCACATATGTGCCACAGCATACATGTGGAAGTCAAACAAAAACTTGCAAGAGTTGGTTCTCTCCTTCCACTATGTGGGTCCTGGAGATAAAGCTCAGATTATGGGGCTTGCTATAAGTACCTTCCAAGCCGAGCAGGAAATTTTTAGGTCATGGGAAGAGCTTCCCACCAATGGGATTGAAGAAGCCTTTGTGGAAGCCTTGGACTCTTCAAAAGCAGATTGTTGTAAAAAGCAACTTGTGTGCTCTGGCTTCCTGTCTAGTGATATGACCCCTCCCTGACACACAATACTCTGGCCACTGTAGTGTTATCTATGGTGAGTTCTCACCAGCTCTCAGCTGCTGATAGCACCATGCTTTTGAAACTGTGAGTCAAATAAGCCTCTTTTCTTCTATAAAATTATCTTGCATTGGGTATTTCTTTATAGCAACAGAAAAACAAGCATTAAGGAGGAAAGCTTAAAGGTAAAAGGAGGAGTCTTCAAAAGGGAGAATATAGAATCAATCAAGAGAGGGAATTTGCTTATCAGAATGACATGCAACCAATTATTTGGTACCTTTTCACTGGACAAACATATCAGAGTCACAAAACAGGACCATTTTTTATACGTGTGTAGCTGTGATGGAATTCTTATATTTATTCCAAGGCTAAAGTAATAGAATTGGAGGTTTAAAAAAAAAGGAAAAGAAAATACAAGCTGTGAATGGCTCAGATATTATCACCAAGAAAAGAAACCTTCAGCTTTTCAAACAAGTGACCATGGAGAAATCATTGCATGGTTATGTCAAGAGAGCAGAATTCAGGTGCAGTGCAGCCCAGTGAGAAAATGCATGCTTAACACAAGACTCCAGGTTCAACTGCCAGCAGCAAAAGGAAAAACAACAAGAAAGCATAATTCAAAACTTCTCTCCTTCTCCACCAAGCCCTCAATTTACTTAACCAAGAAATGGCTGATAGCATCAATATCTAAATTATTTTTATATTGCATATTGATACATTTAAAAGACAATTTGAAATTCAAGCTGCACACTTTGGATTTGTATATTTTTCTGTTATACTTCAGTATAAAGTTGACTAAAATAAATAATAAGAGAGTAACCTTAGCCTTAGAAAATGAAGCCCATTTCCCCAGTTAGAGCATTCTTTTTATTTTTTTATTTTATTTGTGCATGTATTTATGTGTACATAGGTGTACACGCATATGTATGCCATTTATGTGTGGAGGCTGAAAGTCAACTATGGGTGAGTGTCATTTTTCAAGATCTGTCCAACTTGATATTTTGAGTTTCTCTGGGACCCAGGGCTCATTAATTAGGGTAGGGTAGCTGGCAACTGTGCAGGATCCTCATATCTCTGACTTTCCCGTGCCTGGATTAAAAATATATACCACCATACCTGAATTTTTGCCTAAGTGTTATGGTAGAACACAGATTCCTTTTTGTTTGTTTATTTGGGTTTTTTGTTTGGTTCGGTTTTTCCACTCAGGGTTTCTCTGTTTAATAGCCCTAGCTGTTCTGGAACTTGCTTTGTAGACTAGGCTGGCCTCAAACTCACAGAGATCCACCTGCCTCTGCCTCCCAAGTGCTGGGATTAAAGGCTTACACTACCACGGCTCAGCATGGAACACAGATTCTTGTGCTTGCCTGTCAAACTTTACAGAGTGAGCTATCGACCCAGTCCCCAAGCATTTTCTAATGGGTGCATCTTGTGGCTCTTTTCCAGGCATGCCTGTATATGTGAGAGCTAATTTAGAAGCAGAGCCAGACACTCAGGAAATATAGAAAGCTTGGTATCTTACAGTAGTAAAGGAAATCCCTCCCCCTCCACTCCATGTTCATAAAAGAGAAAATCTTGGCTTTATGATTGTTTGGAACATACATGTAATGTAACACATTTTTTCCATAATCCAAGTTTCCAAAAAACTAGTCACAAAATAAAGAGCGGTGTCAGCTGTGCTTCCCAAAAAAGAGGGAGTGTAGACTGGAGCCTCAAAACCATCAGTTGGTAGCTATGAGACGACCATGGTAAGATGTGTCATTCTATCATGTTGGAGTAAATCCCCGAGCTGGACAGACAGCAAACCTGGCTTGGTTTTCAGCTAGTAGAGGTTTAGTTCCTAGTAACCATAGATAACACACTCTTACCTGGTTGTCACCTGTGGGACAAGCCAAGATGCTTTTGTGGGGAGTTCTTAGGAGGTAACTACAGTTTAAATGCAGAACAGACATGTCACAGCAGCTCTAGACAAATTTCTCTTGAGCCAGAGGCTGCTGCAGCCAGTCCAAATTCAGGAAACCACAGGGAGCCTTTCTTGTTATGGATAAAGCAAGCAATTTGTGGTGACAGTGTTATCATTTCTCTCCCCCATTGTCCTGATGGCTGTGCTATTAACCCAAAGGACCTATGCTGTGCCCTCTCCAAACTGGAGACTTTAAGGACTCAAATAGGCTAAAGATGCTGGCCACCACTATGCACTTAAGTCAAGAGCTGATTCATGTATCTGCTGAGTGCCTACTATGTGCAGCTGAGGAATGGGACTGTGGGACAAGCCAACAGGAGTTACTGAAATGAAACTTGGAAATAATAATTGACAGAGAATTACTTTCTCAGCTTAAATGGTTGGGTTCTTGAAGGTCTTCTGGCCACTTTCAAAAGAAAAATCAACATGGGATATGTAGGGAAGAGGAATCCAATCTGAAACCAATAAACCTGCACTGGAATCTATCTGTAAAATGAGAAAACAGTAATGTCTGCCTCCAAAATTTCATAGGAAGGCTAAAGAGAGGAAGTGTATGAAGTAGTTAATAAAGACAACTTCAAAGGACACCATGCAAACAGTTCCTTCTATGTGTGAGGCTGCACTTGCCCTCTCGGGCAGACAGGCAAGGTGTCATATGGGAAGGAACTGCTTGGAACTAAGCCAGGTGGCCAGAAGGATCCTGATGATCCTGACATGAACTCAGCAAAACAAACAAAGTGATCAAGACTCAAAGTCAATAAAGAAATGTTCTGAGGCTGTGGTCAAATCCACCCCCACAAAACAAAAACAAATAGAAACCTGCCCATCAATATGCAGAGTTCCTTAAGGTTAGAAATCATTTAAGTAATGTTCTCATTGGTTTATGAATGGCCCCTTTGCCATGAACTTAGATGACACAACTATGATCCTAGAGAAATGGCCCATTGTGTGTGCAGAGTTGAGAAGTCTTCTAGAAAGCGTATCACAATTTCTAGAATGTGGCTCATATGCCAATAGTTACATGACATGCAAAAGACTAAATATTTGCTGTTTTTAGTAAATTAATTTACACAGCTAGGATATGAGGCAATGCCCAGGAATTCCAGTGGAGCACAAAGTGTCCTGTGAACTTGAAAATTCAATATAGCCCGAGGAATCCTGCAGTCATCTCTCCACTTCCCAGAACCAGAGATGACACTTGAACCGTGTGACAGTGAAGTTCAAATATAACATAGAACATCTTTTAAAAAAAAAAAAAAAAAACTAGAACGAAGGAGGACCCGCTATCACTGCTAGACTCAAAGAGCCCCAGTACAAAGCCAGAGATATTTCCAAAGCAAGAACATATTTTCATGCTATGAAAGATTTTAAAATGTGTAGCCCAGGCTGGCCTCAAACTCGTTATCCTCCTGCCTCTGCCTCCTTCAGTAAATCCTACCAGCATGTGTATGTACCCACTCATAAGTGGATACTAGATATAAAGCAAAGGGTAATCAGGCAACAACCCACAACTCCAGAGAAGCTAACTAACAGGGAAGACCCAAAAAGGGATGCATGGACCGCCTTGGAAGGGGAAATACATGAGATCTCCATGAGTAAACTGGGGGTGAGGGGTGGGCAATAGAGAGCAGGGGATAGGGGATGAGAGCATAAGGGAATGGGACAGTTGAACTGGAACAGGGAGGGAGGGTGAATGCAATGAAAGAGATACCATGATAGAGGGCGATATCATGGGGATAGAGAGAAACCCGGTGCTAGGGAAGTTGCCAGGAATCCTCAAGGATGACCCCAGCCTGGGCTACTAGCAATAGTGGAGAGTGTGCCTGAACTGAACTGGCTTGCCCCAGAGATCAGACTGGTGACTACACTAACTGTCATCACAGAACTTTTCTCCAATGACTGATGGAAGTAGATGAAGAAATCCACATCCAATCACTAAACAGAGCCAAAGTGAGAGAAGAGGGATTCTATGAGCAAATGCATTAGGATCATGATGGGGAAACCTGCAGGGACAACCAAACCAAACTACAGGGAACTCAAGAAAGTTGAATCAATGGCTGTGGAGCCTACATGGGACTGGACTAGGCCCTTTGCATGGCGAGACAATTGTGTAGCTTGATCTGCTTGGGAGGGCCTCTGGTGGTAGGATCAGAATCCATCTCTGGTGCATTAATGGGTTTTTGTGGAGCCCACTACCTATGATGGGACACCCCGTGAAGCCTTGAAGCAGCGGGAAGGGCTTGAACTTGCCTCTACTGAATGTACCTCCACATGGGAGGCCTTGCCTTCTTGTGGGAGGGAGTGGAGGATGAGTTGGGAGGGGAGGCTGAGGGGGGGTGGGAAGAGGGAAGAGGGGGAATCTTTGATTGGTGTGTAAAATGAATGAAAAATTCTTAATAAAAATAATACCAAAAAAAAGTTTAAAAAAGAAAGATTTTGAAATAGTAGAGCCAGCGTGGATGGCCTTTAATAGGAGGCTAAACAAACTCCAATCTTCGTGCCTTCCTCCTGAGAAAGTCAACCCTTCAATTTTCTTGTCCTGAGCCAAGACCTTTCCAGAAGGAAAATTTTACCTGCACAATAATAATGACTGCCCTAGTGAACTTGACTGAGTTGGGATCGAAGGGTGCCAATACTACACTTATCTCTCTCTCTGGGCTCCATGCACCAACGTGCTAAGACAGGGCTTGACCACAGTAAAAAGACTCAAGGTAAGGCCTTCTAAGTTCTTATTATTTGTGGAAGTTTTAGTTTGTGACAGTGACACTGTCTTCCATTTCATGGCAGATCTATTATATAGCATTGTCCTATGCAAGCAGCAGGACACAGGGCTGTCCAGGAACCAGCCACCAAGGACACTTAAGCAGAGATCAGTAAAGTCCACATGCAGTCTGAACAGATCAATTTGGAAACTGTCATTATCTCCAAACTACACTAGTATCAGATGAAACTGTCATTTTGTAGGTAATAAAGTCACCATTTTGTGTTAACTATAGGAAAATTCCCATTTTTTGTTTTAAACTTAAAAATGTTTAATGGCTATTAGATGAAAGGCAAAAGATAACCAGACTACAACCCACAGTTCTGGAGAGGCTAGCTAGGAAGAAGAACCCCAAGAGTGATACATGGATCACCCTGGGAAGGGAAATGAATGAGATCTCCATGAGTAGACTGAGGGTTGGGGGACAATGGAGGGTAAGGGATGGGGGACGAGAACATAAAGGAACAGGATGGTCAAGCTGGAACAGGGACAGAGTGGAAGAACAATGAAAGACCATGATAGAGGGAGACATCATGGGGGTAGGGAGAAACTGAGTGCTGTGAAATTCCCAGAAATCCACAAGGATGACCCCACCTTAGACTACTAGCTATAGCAATGAGGGTGCCTGAACTACCTTACCCCAGTAATCAGATTAATGAATACCCTAGGTGTCATGATACAGCCTTCATCCAATAAATGATGGAAGCAGATGCAGAGATCCTCAGCCAAGCACCAGGCCAAGCTCCAGGAGTCCAGTGGAAGAGAGAGAAGAGGGATTCTATGAACAAAGGGCATCAAGATCATGATGGGGAAACCTACAGAGTCAACCAAACCAAACTAGTGGGAACTCATAAACTGTGGACCAATAGCTGTGGCACCTCCATGGGACTGGAATAGGCCCTCTGCATAGGTGAAACAGTTATGTAGCTTGATCTGCTTAAGGGGCCCCTGGCAGATGGATCAAGATCCATCCCTAGGACATAAATAGGCTTTTTGGAGCCCACTGCCTATGGTGGGACAACTTACACAGTCTTGGTGCAGGGGGAGGGGCTTGGACCTGCCTCATCTGAGTGTATCAGGTTCTACTGACTCCCCCATGGGAGGCCTTACTTCAGGGGAGGTAGGAATGGGGGCTGAGATTCGAGGATGAAGGCTGAAGAGTGGGAGGAGGGAGGGAAGGGGATCTGTGGTTGGTATGTAAAATGAATAGAAAATGTCTTAATAAAAATACTTTAAAAAATGTTTAATATAGTCTACGGCCATACCACCCTGAACGCGCCCGATCTCGTCTGATCTCGGAAGCTAAGCAGGGTCAGGCCTGGTTAGTACTTGGATGGGAGACCGCCTGGGAATACCTGGTGCTGTAGGCTTAAAAAAAAATTTAAAAAAAAAATGTTTAATATAATTTATGTGTGCACATGTAAGTGTGAGTGTTTTTGCATGTGTGTGTGTGAGAGAGACAGAGAGAGAGACAGAGAGCATGTGCACCACAGCATACATGTGACGATCCAGAGAACAGGGGCTAGTTCCCTTCTCCACTGTGGGCACTGGGATCAAATTCTGGTGTCAGGCTTACAAAGCAGGCACTCTCACTCCTGAGCCACCCTGTTCTTCTAAAAACTCCTTTTTTTTTTTTTTTTTTCTGCTGCTTGGCTTCTATTCTCAAGTTTTATGGAGAAGAGTAGCATCCCAACTTCATGGTCCTACTCCCTGCAACCTAATCCATTCCATCTCCCTACACATATGAACATGATACCACCCCAGGGTCTTGCCCCCGCCTTCCTCTGCCTTAGACTTTTCCTTCAAGCTCTCTATCCCAGGAAAGCCTAAAAAGAACACAACCCTAATCATCTATAACATTTTAAATTTTCTAGTAGTAAAACATATTTTTTAAAATGTATAGTTCACAGGTGAAGCTCTTAAAAGCTGTGGTGAAATACACATAACAAATATTATCAACCCAGTTTTTAGTACATAGTTCAATGCCATTATGTACAGTCACCTTATGTATCCAGCAGCACTTTTATCTCTAGGCTTTTTTTGTCATCTTAAACTGAAATGACCCTGCATCCACTTATCAGTAACTCCCCACTGTCCCTTCCCCAGGCCCTCTACACCTTCTCCATGAATCTGATTGCATCAGGTACCTCATAAGTGCAGTAAACATTTATCCTTTGTGTCTAGTTTGTCTGGCTTAGCATTCATTTGACACAGACTGAGCTATGGATTTGTTCCAGATTAAGATACATCAGGTTTGACCAGCCAAGACCACCTGAAAGGTCTCCGATGACACCATGGCCCAGATGATCCAACATCCAGAATCGTTTCAAGGCAACTGGCTCAGACGATACGGTCTCACGGACTACTCCATGATCCTAAAATTTTCTTTGTGTCCCCATAAGATACAGCGCCCCCTCCAGCAGAAGTAGTTAAGAGAAGCTACGCCCAAATTCCCAAATATACCAAGCTGGCTTTGGAGATGTGTAAAAGTTAAAACCTTCCATTTAAAAAAAAAGAAAAGGGAAGTGCTGTGGATGGTCTGTATGTCAAATAAAATACTGATTGGCCAGTGGCCAGCAGAAGTAGGTGGACAAGGAGAGAGGAGAATTCTGGAAGCAGAAGGCTGAGGCAGAGAGAGACACTGCAGCCGCAGCCATGACCAGCAGCATGTGAAGACGCCGGTAAGCCACCAGCCACGTGGTAAGGTATAGATTTATGGAAATGGATTAATGTAAGATATAAGGACAGTTAGCAAGAAGCCTGCCACGGCCATTGCTTACAGTTTGTAAGCAATATAAGTCTCTGTGTTTACTTGGTTGGGTCTGAGCGGCTATGGGACTGGCGGGTGACAAAGATTCGTCCTGACTGTGGGCAAGGCAGGAAAACTCTAGCTACAACTGAGTGTATGTTTTCGAAAATGCTTGTGATGAGAAGTGCTTCAGATTTTAGAATGTGTTTTCAAATTTTTGAAGATACACACACAGACACACACACACACACATATATATCTTTGTGCATATATATTTATATATACAATTTGTATATATACAGACTTGCATTTTATATACATATCTTAGGGACAAGACCCAAGTCTAAAGACTAAATTCTTTTATGTCTTATGTATATCTTGTGCACATAGCCTGGAGGTCAAGTCACATAATGCTTTTAGTAATTTTGTATGTAAAATTACTTTACAGAAACTTTATAGTGCTGGATTTTACATCAGTAGCATCATACCTACCACAAACACACTGAGATTTTGATGTATTTCTGATTTTCGGGGTAGGACTACTCAAGGTATAATATATTCTATTTAATCTAAAATATAAAAGAATGTTTTACAATATAAGTAGAAAATATAACAAGAACAAAAGTTGTTTTCTTATTCTGGAGTCAAATTCAGAACCTCATACACGTTAGGCAATCACTCTATCACTTAGTGTATCCTCAGCTCTGTAACATCTAATGAAAATATTTGATATGCTTTTTTCCATACTAAAGTTTTCAAATCCCAGCATGCATGTGTTTTATGCTTGCAGCATTTTATAGTGTGGCCTGACCACCTATCAAGTACTCAGTTGACACATGTCATGAGTGGCTCTCACAATGACAAGTTGTAGCATCTTATTTACTTCATCTGCCTTTTTACAATTTAAATTATATTCTGTTCCACGTTTAAATACTTTCCAATGCACCAGAATATAAGTTCCCAAGAGCATGGGGCAGATCTGGCTTTGTTTGTCTGTTTCTTGCTCTATACAAGCATACATGAACTGAAATATTGTCATATAAAACTCTCTAGATAAATATTTTAAAAGTAACTACTGTTGGAAATGCAAAGATCTGTCTCCAAATGCCACAGTGATCTTATATTATCTGGATAGAACCATCACTCAAGATGTCCTTTTTTTCATAATCCCATGTTATCTCCTTAGAACAGGAAAATCAAGTTGTCACCTTAGGGTCACTGAAACGCCTGACTTTGTCACTGTGACCTGCAGAACTTCCCTGAAACTCAGGGTCCTATTTACAGAACATAAATGAAAGTGGTTGGGGGTTATCACCTAGGGCTGCCAAAAACATTAAATCAACTAAAATGTAGAAGCACTTTGACCAGTGCCTGGTACTTTGTAAGTGCTCGGAATGTGCTGGACTGATAAATCACAGTAATGTGTTTTACTATTGCTATTTCAGGAGTGATTTCATATTGGTTCAGGTGCTTGTCCCCTTTGCACAGTCCACCCATATGCCAGTACTTTCTCCCCAGAGGCACTCATGCTCAGCCCTCACTCCCACTCCTGCACCCCTTTTACAGGCACCACTCAGCTGCCTCTAGGAGCCAAACTAACACTCTAACTGGATAAGTGAAAGCAAGGAGAAAAAAGACAACCTTTGAGGAGACACTCAACTTCGAATCTCTACTCTTTCTCTATGAAGTGGAACAATAAGAGTGAATACCTGTTGTATGTGTTGTTGGAAAAATTAAATGAGTTAATACCCACCAGAAGGTTTGTATAGCATTTAACTCATAATAAGCACTCAATAAATATCATCTAAAACATAACAGAGGTCTTACAATTAGACTACAACTTTTATGGCCTCATTTTAATTTATTTAGTAAGCATTTAGTCCTTGGTAAGTATGAGGCACTGTGTCTGCATGGCCCTTGTTCTCAGCTTTTGTTCAAGTAGACAGACAGACACCAGTCAGGTATAATCATGAGGAAGACATTATAGAACCCCACAGAAGAAGAATTAACTTAGGTGGATATGAGACAGGCAGGGTTTTTCATAGAGGAAAGGACATCTAGACTGAGAACAAAGCAAGAAGGAAGGGTGAGTGAGTGTGAAAGAACATTCTACGACTCCATTCCAAGCACCAACCACATGAAACTTCTCATTGACAGTTAGTCACTTTTCATTAATCTCCACACTTTCTTGCATCTACTCTGACTTTGCCTCTCTACCTCAAATAGATGGAGAATTCCCACATAGATGTTGCCCTGTCACAATGCAATAAATGTACTTTCTGTTTTCTCTCCTAAGAATAAATACCCACAGCTCCAACACTGTGGCCTGAACCACTGTCCTAGTCGTGAACATGCTAAGCAGCTCCTGACTTCAACACATACACACTCATTTAGTTTCTCATCAGTTTACATTCTATAGACTTACAAGTGCAAGCAAGGATGGTGTAGGCTCTAACATTATGACATTATTTCTATTTATGAACCTAGCATGCCTAGAAAGAGTGCTCAACTCCAGGCTTTCCCTTAGATAAGCAAGTGAACTTCCTTGACCCACATATACCACAGTCCATGTAGCAAACAGACCTAGCTTTCTTAGCCTTTACCAGAGACCCACCTTAAAAATTGGACAGTTTCATAGGTTCTCTGACAGATAAAATATAAAAGACATTCATTCAGATCAATGCCTTTTTCATTTACACCTGCTCTTTGGGATGGCCAATAGTGTAACTCATTATAGAGCATATTTAACATTTATCCAGCACAATTGGTGTGCCAAGGCTAATTACTATAAGAACTTTGGAGGGAGTGAGGAATGACCCTCAGGCTTTGATTGAGATACTGAGTTAATGAGGCTCAGGTTTCATACAACTTTTTAACTCAAAGCAAATAAGAATGAGGCAAACATTTTAAGTTTATTGATGCTAAAAACACAAGAATACTTTTTATGGCCTTACATGAGGTAAAGAGCCAGGAATTCAGTCTAAATAAGGAAGACATGGGGGGGGGGCACAGACCCTCTGTGTGAATCAGACCTGACTGGGAGTGAGAGCAGCACTGCATAGTTTTCTTTTCTAAAAGGTGGATACACCACTCACTACCGACCTTCTATAGCAGTTATCAGAACCACAGGCACAGAAGACATTGAATAGTGTGGGTGAGCACTGGATGTTCAACAGACATGACCTCCCCTCCATGCCTCATGATGTAATAAAAATAAGTTCATGAAAACATATCCAAGGCAAGGAAATTGCCCCTGTGAATTGTTCATCAGATTAAAGAAGGCAGAAGATGACAAGGTTTAAGACCTAAAAGAAAATGCCATTATCTCTTCAGACCACAGTCAACTGGTAATTCATCCCTGTCTTTTTGTTACCAAAATTCTTGATTTGAATTCTTGATTACATTTGAATAGAAATTGTTATACCCTTGAGAGCTTACTGATAAACAGTTACATGTGAGCTTTGGAAAATATGGATGATATATTTGAACATACATATACAAACGTGTACACAGAAACACACTTTTTCCTGAACAGTAATGCTTAAAATGATGGAAAAAGTTATTAAAAAATATGTTAAAAAAATAGATCTGGTGTTTCCAAAAACACTAGCAAAAAAAATGGTAGTATATATACTTGCTATTTATATATCACAAAAATTAGTAAGCATGAGAGTGTATGTATTTAATATATATACATATGTAAAGTATATTATATACAATCAAAATCTGCTATGCTTCACATTTTACTGTTTTTCCAGTTATGTGAGCAGAACAAGTTAAAACATTGCACTATACTCTTTATCAACTTAACGAATGAACCACAGTGTCTGTTTTCAGAGCTATGATACCACTGATGGCTTTATAACTCTATTTTTTTGGGGGGGGATGAATTAAATGCTCTTAGATAGTCAATACATAAAAGCCATGAGAGGATCTAAGGGCTAAATTCATAAGTTTATCAAAGTCAACTCCAACACTCTTTGTGAATTGTACATTTAAATGACCAGTTCCCATTTCTTAGGAGACCATCGAAGAAGCCAAGGATGAATTTAGCCATCAAGGGCAACAATCATGAGCAGTCATCATGTATCTCCATCTGCTATTCACTCTCTGTAAGTTTCCCTATCGTGTCAGTTAATGCTCCCTGAGCCCAGGGAAGGTAGATCAGGCAATGGTCATCACCAGCAACTAGCTGATGGACTGAGAGTCTCAGGTACAATCCATATTCATACAGCTAAAACAAATGTATAAGAGGAAAGGCAGAAGACAGACTCAAGGCACATAACTCATGAGGCATGACTTCTGCCCTTTGCACTAAGTGTGAATCTCTAATGTGTCACAACTCAGCTCTGCTGACTGATCACAGAATTCTTTAGAAGTTCTCAGTTTCACAGGCTACTTGATTGCCTACCTCTAGGTCTTCAACTCTCTCAGGCTTCAAGAGAAGCATTGCTACATTCTAACTGGGTTTGATTTCTCCATGGCAGTCACCTTTGCAGCCTTTCTATCCTTCTATTTCTACCTCTTTGGAAGGTACTCAGTGTTTCACAGTCTAACTAGTGGTGTAACAAAGCAAGATAGCACCACAAGGGCAACACATTCAACACAGCATTCACTGATGAAGCTGTCACTGGCCTCCCAGAATTTTGACTTTCTGCTCCCTCATCTCATAGGTCCTGCCTCATTTGTATCCTACAAGACTACACTTGCATATCATGTTAGGATCTATAGCTGTCAAACACTGTTTATCAGAAACCCTATTAAGCTAAGATTCAACTTGAATTCATTTCTATGATGCAGACAAACAAGGACAATACTTTTCAGTATGATCCTCTAAGGCCCTGAAATGTCTTCTGAATCAAAGAAGTCATATTCAGGATAGTTTCATTGATGACTATGTTTTCCAAGACTTAACAGTATTCACTCACAACACAAGAGGTCAAATTAGACTATTGCAAATAAAATGTTTACCTCTAAAATTATCAAGATATTTTAATTTTTTATTAACTGGAAAATAAAACCTATCTCTATCATATGAGATCAAAATAGACATTCCATTTCCAAAACAAGTTTCAGAAATAATGATGTATCTATTGTTACTCTCATGTAAGGACAGAATGTGTAATTGAAATATCTCTTATATTCAAAACTTAAACTACTGTATTTTTCTCCAAATTACTTTCCTTTCTCCAACACACAATTTTTAGGGTAAAATGTTCCTGACAGAAAGGGATAGCCCACTGTTAACTTATCAAAGGCTACGGGAAGAGTCAAAGCTTGAGATCGACTAATATACAGCAGTAGATAATTAACTTTTCTCTGTGATCTCAAAGTCCAAGTCTCCTAACCAAGGGCAAGACAGGACAGACTCTATTACTCCTCTCTGTCACATGAGAATTTGAAGATGGGCCTCAGAAAGTTCTTAGTAGCTCAAGGCATTTCCTCAGAAAGTACTACTTTAGATCAGACAGTCCAAAGTCCAGAGGTGTATAACGGACATCTCAGTTTGTTTGTTTTTGTTTGTTTGTTTGCTTGTTTTGTTTGTTTGTTTTTTTGGTTTTTCGAGACAGGGTTTCTCTGTGTAGCTTTGCGCCTTTCCTGGAACTCACTTGGTAGTCCAGGCTGGCCTCGAACTCACAGAGATCCGCCTAGCTCTGCCTCCCAAGTGCTGGGATTAAAGGCGTGTGCCACCACCGCCTGGCTTTTTTTTTTTTTTTTTTTTTTACCAATCCCAAAGCTCTTTACACTTTCATCTTCAAGCCCTTCACAAAAGAAGCTCCATTAAGTAGGGGTCCTTCCAAGTGAGGCAACACCACATGCAACAAACACTGCTCAAGGAGCTGTAGTCTAGACCAGCAAAATGTAACCACAAAGAAAAGTGAAAAACCTGTTAGCTTATTCATCACCTTCTCATAAAAGCTTCAAATGATCTGCTAAAATTGAATTCACCATCAAAAATATCTTGCAAAGATGGGTGAAAACATCCCTGATGGCTTCTGCCTAAGCCTACAGCCCATGTACCCATGGCCACCACACCTTTCAAACCACCACTTTCTCTTCCACCACTAATAGTACAGACAACTGACACACTCATTTCGACAGATACAAAAAAAATCATCTCTATCAGCTAGTGATTAAATGTAAAATGTAAAATCTTCCCATGAGTACTAGTGAAGGCATCTGCATTTGTTACAGGATGTAACTTCCAAGCCATGGAGTTGCAATATTGCATTACCTTGGGAACAAAAGGAATTACCAAGAAGCTGACATAGCTTGGCAAAACTATCTCTAGGACATAAGACCATAGATTGGAAACTAGAAGTTAACTGCTATCTGTTGGTCTGTAATGACAGTGCAGCTATAAGAGGCCCAGAACTAAATAAGGCAACTCTCCTCACCTAACATATATAGAGAGAGACACAAAATATAGCCCTCAAGTCAACAGCACATTTACAGAAAAAGGGTCTGTGGGCTAGAGTAGAATAGAAGTGTTGTGCATTTAAATTTATGATCCACTTCCAGTACAATTTGCTGCAGGGCTCTGAGTAAGCAGTGGCCTCTGTGTCAGCTCTCCATCACAGCAACGAAGACTGACATAAATCAGCTCTAAAAGAGAGAAGATTGGTTTTGGCTCATAGCTTTGGAGGTTTCAACTTGTGGTCAGTTTGGCTGCACTGCTTCTGGACCTGTGGTGAAGAAGACCAGGAATTAGAGCAAGCTGTTACCTCATGACGGTTTAGAAGCAAGGAGAGAAGAGCAGTGTCCCAAAAATCTCCTTCAAAGATATTGTCTTGGTGACTATTTCCATAGACCCACCTCTTAATGTATCCATCAGTTCCCAGCAGTGCTTAGCTGGGGCTGACACATGGGCTTTGAGGGAATATTTTAGTAACAGCATCCTTGTGAATTGGATACACATTTTAACCAAGATGTACTAGATAAGAACCATAATCCTTCTATACCACCTTTGAGTCATGCTTGGAAGACTGGTTCTCACGATGAGGTTTCTGTAGTATTATTATACTATTATTATTATTATTATTATTATTATTATTATTAGCAGCACCAGCACCTGAACTCTTGCCATGAATATAAATCCCCAAAAGCCACCTCAAAGCCACCAAATCAAAAATTATTGGAATTGCTACAGGGAGCTGCATTCTTCTTGTGCTAAAGTGAGTCTGTTGCACACTTGAGTTTGAGGACATCTGGTTTAAAATCCAAGAGTGAAAAAACGAAAGTAGGAAAGTCAAGTTATCTGTAGGAAGTAGGGGGATGAGGAAAGCACCCAGGTTGGGTAGCAAATGATATGAAAGGATGTCCATGAAAAGATTCAAGTTAGACAAATGTCAGGGAATTGAGGACACTGAGTGTAGGCTAGATACTAAAAGTTCTCAAAAATTTTATAGATTGCTTTAAGGATGAGTTAGGAAGGGCTAAGGAAACTAGATAAAGGGTATCAATAAAGAGGGCCAGATCAAGACAATGGACCACAAATATGAGAGGGATTTATGACATTTTAGAACTAGAACCTTCATCAAACCCAGGCCACAGAGACACTCCACTGGTGCTATTTATAGAAGTATCAGGAAAAGATGGATTTGAAGGAAGACTGACAATTAGTTGTTGTCTGGGTGTCAAGTATAAATATTTACCAGGAGGTTAAAAAACTGGGGTAGGAACTGGAGAGAAACAGCAGAGCCATAAAAACAAATTGAGGGTGACTTGTATTGAAATTATAGTGTGAAGCCAACAAATAGGTTACGTGAAGTGCCAAGGAAGAGGAACAGGCGAGGAGAAGGGGGGGGGAGGAAGAGACAGAACTCCACAGTAAATCAATACCCTCTCCCGTAGTCTCTAACCTATTGTTATATTCACCCTGGCTTGACCAGGAAAGCCATCCAAGTCCCCAAATGGAAAATATAAGACTTAGACTAGCCTGTGGATACAGAGAAGAATGTAAAAGTTTAGGTGCAGTATATGATCATTTGCGTTGCTTGAAAACAAGCCGAAGTTTAGTTTAGGTTTCACCAGTGTGAAGAATTGAAGGTGAAGATGACCAGTTTTAATTGTTTATGTGGAACCCATAGGGGTATCCTCCAGAGCTCCCTGTCATCCTGACTCCTGGCTGACCATGGCCTTTAGAAATCCTGCCAGGGACCAGGCAGTGGTGGTGCACACCTTTAATCCCAGCACTCGGGAGGCAGAGGCAGGCAGATCTCTGTGAAAGAAAGAAAGAAATCCTGCCAGGGATAAACAAGAAAAGCAATCCCAGGAATGATGTCACTTTGTCCAGATTCAAGTAACTATAGGTGACTATACCCAGAAAGAGGCCTACATATACATAATCAACTGATCTTTGACAAAGAAGCAAAAGTAAGACAATGGAGAAAAATCTTTTCAACAACTGGGACAGCTGGCCATGCACTCCATATACACAAAGAGATCCAAGTCTTACATCTTTTACATAAATTAACTCAAATGGACCATAGACCTACATATAAATGGTAAAACTGTCAAACTCCAGAAGATCAGCATAGGAGAAAATGTAAATAACCATGAATATATATTTGAGGTACAACATCAGAAGCCATGGTTCATAGAAGAAATAATTGATAAGACCGTCTCTTTCGAATTAAGACCTTGTACTCAGCAAATGTACCTTGACATTGCTGAGAGAATGAGAAAGCATGGCAGACTGAGAAAAATACTTGCAGAAGACATATGTGATGAAGGACAGTTATACAAAGGCAGTATAGCAAGTGGCCTGTCCTGTTACCCAGAGGGTGCACCCACCAAGCTCTTATGAACCAGTATTTATGTGGCTTTCATTCTGTCCTGTTCCCCTTTACTGGCCCTCTGGGATATGTTCTTAGCTGAATACAGCCACCACTGGAATATCTAAATTAAGACAAGTAAGTGTGTTGGTTAGTTTTTGTCCATGTCGCATAAGTTGCCGTCATCTTGGGAAGTGGGAGCCTTAGTTGAGAAAAGGCCTCATGAGAGCAGCCTATAGTAAATCTGTGGGGCATTTTTTTTATTACTAATGATGTGGGAGCGTCTGGCCCACTGTGGATGGTACCACCTCTGGGTAGATGTTCCTGAGCAA